>NC_080174.1:14200798-14505637 GCF_950295315.1 Erinaceus europaeus
TACCAGTATTCCTTAATGTGGGGAGATACCAGTATTCCTGGGCTTTCCCACTCCTTTTATTTTAAATAAAAGAAGAGGAAGAATGGGTAGAAACAGAAACCACAGCACAGCTCCCCCACTCATGGAGGGCCCCAGTCATGCCCTTAGTACCTGCAAGTGGCAGCAGGGCTTGATCCCGTAATCTCCAGTGTGGTGAGATTGTTTCAGGAAAGCGATGCCCTAGCTTCACAAATACAGCACTAAGTGCCAAAATTTTACCCAGGACTCAGAGAGATCTATTCTTTACACGAACAGCCACAATTTTACCTTTATGGCAACTGACAGATTTCCTTCTGAAACTAGAATTTATCAGCTCACACTTCTTATTTTGCTTTCAACAGTACAGTAGCTCATTCGGTTTCTAGGGCTCAAGAAGTTTGCTTAGCAGGTAAGCATTTTCTGTAAGACGAGTCAATAAAAATCCAACTGAAACATCTGCGTGAAATGTAGCAACAGCTAAGTCTAAATGAAAGCGTAACTTGAATGCTAGAAGTACTAAACACCGAAAACTCAAGGGAACAAAGACGACGACAGCATTCTTAATCTCCGACCATCAAGAGCACAGTCTGGGGTGGTGGTTAACTAAAGAGAATGGAAAAAAAGAACAGCTTTGGCTATGGTGAAGACCACTTATTAGGGTTATTAGCATTCTGGTTCAGTAAGAGTCCTAAACTTATTATTTTTTTTAAGATTGGAATAATAAAAAAATGAAATGCTAGGTACTGTTAAGTATGAACCCGAGGCAAGTATGAACAGGCATATATTTAATTTCACACAATCTTGATGTCTTTCAAATTCTTACCAACTTAATAGAGAGGGCTTAAAGTAAGATGAGATGCATAGCTTGTTAGTATCTATCAAGAGTCAGTGCAGAGCTCAGGAGAGTTCAGCATAATTTTCCTGTGCTTGGCTGCCATCAATGCCCTCATCTCCACATTCCTAGTTGCCCAGACTTTTCATCCAGCCCTCTACCAGCAGCTTATTCTCCATCTTTCCCTTAATATTCTGCCTTAGTCCTCACATCTGTTCCTGCTATTGCCTCATAGTCCTTCTATTTTAGAAACCCCCATCTTAGGTGGACCAAATAATAATGACATTAAGTGGGACAGAGGGAAAATGCCACTACTGTTCTCTGGCCCTAAGAGTCTGGCCAGGCACAGACGTGATAAAATCGAGCCCGTGTGGAGTTAAGAGTTCACGTTGCTAACTTTACATACTGTAAAGCTTATCAGACTATTTTTCAGTATACTTATGGCAAACCCCTTTTGTAGCTGGTTGGTGGCCATTAAAAAAATGAACTGTTCTGTATCCCATAAAGAATTCTGGTCCATACCTCCAGAGGGGGTGAAATCGTGGGCTCTGAGCTCCAATTCCATCAGGACCGGGAGAGAGAAGATAAAAAAAGGAAGGACATTCGGAAGTAGCAATAGGTGTAGATGTGACTTAGGAAGGAAGGGAAGGCAGGAAAAAACAGAAACAATTGGGCAAATATATATAAAGATAGCTACATAAATAGCAGTCAATCCATATTTGTGATCTTGAGAGAACTAACAATTTCCAAAGGAGGGAATGAGGACACAAAAGTCTAGTGGTGGGACTGGTGTGGAATTCTCCCCCTGCTATCTCATAATTATATAAATCAAATATTAAGTCACTAATAAAATTAAAAATAAACTGTTAGTCTTGATCAGTTTATATAGGTAAAAAAAAATTGGGATAATGACGACTTAATTCTGCAGTTAAAAATAAATTTGCTTCATTAGATATTAGGACCACATACAAGTCCTGACACAGTATCCAAAGCTGAAGGCAGGGACTTCTTTCTACTTGAGATAAAACCAAATCCTAGATGCTATTTTAATCAAAGGGAACTGACAAGTTAAAAGCCTTTCTCAGGAACCATGTATCTGATGAGACTGAGGCCATCTCCCTCCTTCTTAGTGAGTTACACAAGCATAGGTTCCACTACTATCTTGCGGGTTTGATGAAGAGAGTTTGAATGGCTGCATTCCATCAATGTCCTCGGAGAATACATTTAAACTCAGGAAGTTATTCCATTCACTCAAGGAAAAAAAAAAAAAAGACTGAGTGGATAACTTACTCATCTAATTAACACATTCAACTTTCGGTCTGATTAAATCTTAAGAGATTACATCTTAAGCACTTTCTACCAGAAACATAAAATTGAAGGGGGGAAAATACCCAACCGAAGTTCTGAATCACTGGAACTTTTGTTCTATTTCCTGTTAACGCACTTAGCACCATCATTCACTATACTTGCACACATGCTAAAAAAAAAAAAAAAAAAGACAGTTATAAGATCCCTTTTAATGCCAATAAGGCCCTAGTTTAAACTGTAGCTCATCTAACTGACAGTTTACCCCATTTTTTTCCCCCCTAATTTAAGTATTCGGCCATAACACACTACTAGAAAATGCAGCGGTTTCACAATTTAAAGTTTCCAACAGTCAGGGCTTAAAAAAAAAAATCAACCACGATTTCAGAAAAAATTCAGAGGTACTGAAGTGTCAGTATTCTGCTGCACTGTTCGGGGGCGGTATGGTAAGTAGCAGCAGCAGCGCAAAATCTGAAAGCAGAAAAAAAAAAAAATTCGATTCCATGCCCACCAAAATTCCCGGCCAAGCCTGAAACTGCACAATGAGCAACACAGCCACACACTCTCTGGAGTGAGCTGCAACACCAACCAATTTCTCTGGGGAAAAAAAAAAAAACCCAAAAACACACAAAAAAACGGGGATCTGCCTGACTTGTAAAACCTCGCCTCTTTTCCAAAGTTACCTAAAACAGTACAAAATGGATGCAGAACGGAGACGGCCATCCTTGTCTGTCTCGAAGGCGACCTGAGTGTTGCAGAACTTGCCGATGGATGAGGCAAAAAAAAAGGAAAACAAAACAAACAAACAACCCCCCCCCACCCACCCAACCTGGCATCGGGGACCCGACCTTCCAGAGCTACTGGAGGGAAAAAAAAAAAAAAAAAAAAAGCAAACCGTCGTCGGAACTGCGAACCCCTCGGCTCCCCCTGGAAACCCCTCTTATCAGAAACATTTGAAGAATTTCTCCATGACAATGAAGCTGCCTTGAAGGATGGCAAGCTCACATCTCAAAATAGACTATATATGGAGTGAAACCCGGCCAAACTCACCAATGCAAACCCACTCTGGGGGGCTACAAACCCTCGGGCCCGGCCGGCCCCCCAGCACCAGCCACCGAGAGGGGAGAGGGAGAGAGAGAGAAAAAGAGAGAGAGAGAAAGCGGGATCCATCCACCTGTCACCTGCTCGGCGCTCCGGGCGGGCGCAGGGGGAATGGCGCCGGAAGCCGGAGCGGCCGGGGACCTGGGGAGGGGGTGCCCCGGAGTCACCCGCCGGCTTCGGCGCCCCCCCCCATCGAGACAGCTGCAGGAAACCAACACTCGGGGAGAAAAGGGGGGGCGACGGTTCACCCCGGGACCCCCACACAGCCTCCCCCCACGCAACACCTTCACCAACCTCCCCCGAGTCATCGGGGTCACCGGGGTCACCGGCTTGCCCCCCCCCCGCGCCCAAAGCACTTTTCCTCCCGCGCCCCCCACCCCTTCCGTGCCCCCCGCCATCTCGCACACCCCCGAGGGGGCGGGCCGGGGTGGGGGGCGCCACTGCGGGCAGGGACCCTCCCCCGCAGCCCACCCCACCCCCGGCCCCGGCCCTCGCCACCCCGGGATCGCCCCCCTCCCCCTCCGCTGACTCCCCGGAGCCCAGGCCCGGCCCGACGCTCCCCACCCCCACCCGGTGCCGCGGACTTGGGGGGCCTCCCCTCTCCGCGCCGCCACCGCGGGGGGAAGAAAAAGGAGGCGGAGGAGGCAGGGAGGGCGCACGGGTGGGAAGGAGAGGGCGCCCCGCGAGGGCCTTGCAAGCCGCCGGAGCCCCCCCCCCAAACACCCCGCTTGTCCCGAGCGATGGGAACGGACGGGGGGAGGGGGTGTCGGTGCGGGGAGAGCCGCGACCCCGACCCGGACCCCGACCCCGCCGAGGCCCCGCGGCGCTGTCCGCTCACCCTTCGCCGCCGCTCTCCCCTCCTCCTCCTCGGCCGCCGCCGCCTCTCCCGCTAGGGCAGCCGTCTCCACCGCCGCCGCCAGCGCCGCCGCCGCGTCCGACTCCACCCGGCAGGGGGGACGCCTCAGCCGGCTCAGCCTCTCGGATCGGCCGCCGCCGCCGCCGCCGCCGCCGCTCGTGGCTGGGGGAGGGGAGGGGGTCGGGCCGGGTCGCCCCGCCGGCGGCCGCCGCAGCTCCCAGACGCTGGCCGGGGTGGCGTGGCCGCGGCCCCCGCTGCTCCGCTCCGGCTCGCTCGGCCGCCACCCCCCGCGCGCTCGCCTGCCCTCCCCCCACCCCCCCAGGCTCTCGCTCGCTCGCTCGCTTGCTCGCTCGCTCTCGCCGCGGCTCGGCCAGCCCCGAGCAAATCAAAATACGGTCACCAATATGGCGGCGCGGCCGCCGGCAAACACCGCGAGATCTGTAGCCGCTGCTGAGGCGGCGGCTGTGACGAGGCCTCCTCCAGCCCGGCGGCGGCGGCGGCGGCGGCGGCGGCGGGGCGCGGGGATGCTCTTTCCCCGCCCTGCACCCCTCCCCCGGCCTTCCAGACTCCACACCCGGTCCCCGGCCGGCTGGAGGGAGGACGCCGCCCGGCGGCGCGGACGGGCCTGGGCAGCCTGGGCACCGGCTTTTTGTTACTCGCTTATGTCTGCGTGGCGGACGGCCAGACTCGGGGGTCCCGTGCGGGACCGGGCAGCGCGGGGGCCTGCGGCGCCGGCCTGGGACTCGGGGCCGGGGAGGGGGGCGGGCCCGACGCCCAGGCGCAGCGGCAGCGGCCGCGGAAGGGCAGCAGGTGGGGCGGGGCGGGGCGGGGCGGGGCGGGACACACCCCCCTGCGGCCAGGCTGCGCCCGGCAGCCCGGGAGCCCCGCGCCGCAGATGCTAGTGGTCCGGGGAGAGGCTCCCCGCAGCCTCCGACTGGCGCCCGGGACACGTGGGAGGAAAGTGCTGGGCTCTGAATCTCCTCACGCGCTTGGGGAGACAGAGAAAACATAAATACACACACACACACACACACACACACACACACACACACACACACACACACACACACACACACACACGGGGTTTATTCTTCGATTGTAATTGCACGTTCTTCGAAGCCCTAGATGGAAAACCCAAGGCACTTTGTTATTTTAATTTTCTTTATTGGGGAATTAATGTTTTACATTCAACGGGAAATACAATAGTTTGTACATGCATAACATTTCTCAGTTTCCCATATAACAATACAACCCCCACTAGGTCCTCTGTCATCCTTTTTGGACCTGTATTCTCCCCACCACCACTACCACCCAGTCCAGAGTCTTTTACTTTGGTGCAATACGCCAACTCCAGTTCAGGTTCTACTTGTGGGAAAACCCAAGACACTAACTAGGGAAGAGAAAGGGGAGATTTTTGTTTCCATCTCCTTAAAGAAGTATTTGTTTAATGACTCCTCCCTCCTCCCCCCCCCCCCGCCATGAGAGTAAGGAAAATGTATAATAATCACAATGTAAACTCTTTACTCAAACATTCTTGCCCTCTCAGGGTGTTCAAAACACCCCTGCCCCAAATGTCCATGTTCAGTTGCTTCCTTGACACCGTTCTTACTCCCCAGTAAAGTTCTGAAGGACCATTTGAAGCCTTCTGTTTCCCGGGTGAGTGGTGTAGCTACAATTGAGAGTCTCTCTTTAACGTCTTTTAAGCGGTACTGGTTTTTTCTACAGTAAGGACTGTTCTAAAAAAAAAAATTTTTTTTTTAAAATATAAATTTGGAGCCAGGGCCTAGAGCATGTGCATTTTAACAGTTCAGGGCCAGTCCCTTTTCCTCTTTTTGAAAATACCTGGAATCATGGGGGATAGCACCAATTCAAAACCTTTGCCACTTCAAATGTACTTATTTACAATATCAGAATTGAAATCCTTTTTTTTCCATTACCCATATCATTTAAAAAGTGAAACGAGTATAGCTTTAAATTATTCACTGCTAGGTAGAAAGAAATCTCAGAACCTTGGTGGAGTATGGCAGTCTATAAACTGTATTTATTATTGGATAGAGACAGATATTGAGAGGGAGGGGGAGGTAGGGAAAGAGACAGAGACACACCTGCAGCCCAGCTTCACCACTTCTGAAGCTTCCCCTCTGAAGGTGGGGACCAGGGGACTGAACCTGGGTCCTGTGTGCACTTAACCTGTGTGCCACCACCTGCTTCCCCTACCTTATAGCAGTCTTTTCGGAAAAAAAATTCACATTTTCCATATCAGATATTGATAGTTGATGAAATGAGTATAGAGAAATTGAATCTGGGAGAACAAGGGCAATTTTCAATGGAAGACATAGGGACACAGAAGTCCTATTATCTTATAATTTTTAAAACAATATTAAATCATTAATAAAATTAAAAAGAAATTGAACCCATCATTAAGGAAATTTGACTAGTTTTTTGAAACCACTATAGAGGACTCATTCAACAATTGCTTTTGAAATGGTAGAATTAAGTATTTTAATTTCATAAGTATGGTGCATATTTTAATAGAACATGGCCTGATAAACTTATGACTGGGATAACTGTGAGTAAGTGAAATTTAAGAGCCAGTGGGTGGCAGAGAACATATGTGTAAGGGTACATCTTTATGGCTACACCGAAGAGCTTTACTCTAGACTAACTATAAGAATGCATCCAGACAACTCAACCAGAAGATAATTCTTTGAAGTAATCCACCTATATTCTTAAAACACTCTCAGTGTTTTAAAAGTCAAAACAGAACTGCAGGCTGAAGGAAACTAAAGAGTCATGACAATTCAGTGCAATATGTAATCCTGAGTTGGATACATCACTGGAGGAGAAAATGCTATAGAGACGTTATTGGGATAATCACCACGGTTGGAATTTGAACTGTAAAGTACTGTGTCAATGTTAACTTTCCTGAATATGTTATGTGCAAGAGTCACATCTTGTTTATAAGAAAATACACTGAAATACTAAGGGGCCAGGGTAGTTAAGTATATGATTTTCTCCTAAATGGTTCAGAAAAAATAAACTATATGTACATATGGACCTCTTAGATTCCCCACACCACTTTACAGGGAGATTGATTAAATTTTAAAATGGTAAAATCTAGGTCATTATATAATTAAAGAATTTTTTTCTACTGAGGTTGGAATATGATGAAAAAGAAGTTATGGGGGTCAGGCAGTAGCACAGCAGGTTAAGCACGAGGACCGGCATAAGGATCCCGGTTCGAGCCCCCAGCTCCCCACCTGCGGGGGGGGGGGGTGTCACTTTATAAGCAGTGAAGGACATCTGCAGGTGTCTATCTTTTCTCCCCCTCTCTGTCTTCCCCATTTCTCTCCATTTCTCTCTGTCCTATCCAACAACAATGACATCAATAACAAAAATAATAATAACTACAACAATAAAACAACTAGGACAACAAAAGGGAAAAAATGGCCTCCAGGAGCAGTGGATTCATGGTGAAGGCACTGAGCCCCAGCAATAACCCTGGAGGCAAAAAAAAAAGTTATAAAGAATTTTAAGAGCACAAATAAATACTTACATACTTCTAAAAACTAAGGCTTCCAAAATGCAAGAACAGATTGAATTTTTAGAAGAAACATTCACAGGACAAACATATTTTATTGTTTTATAATTTTTTTGTTGAAATAACCATGATTTATAACATTATATAGGTTTCAGGTATAGAGCCTTATAGTTCAACATTTGTTTATAGTACACTAGGATCCTCACCAAAAGTCTAGTTTTCATGCACTGTCAAAATATTAGCATAATCTAGTATCTAGCTTTGCTTTCAAATCTAATCTTTCTTAAGGACCACATATTATTTCAACAGCCCAAATGAGAGATAATGAGTTGATTTGAATAGACTACCACTAAGGATATTTGCAATAACTTGTGCAAGTTTCATTTTGAAATGATATAAGCAATAAGGAAATTTATATCTCATATATGTGGACATAGAAAAGTAGGGTAGACTGCACAGATGCAAAGTCTTGTTATTAACACAGATCAGTTTCTTTCCATTTCTGTTCTGACTTGGGTGTTGACATACATCATTCTCTAGTTAGTAGCAAGAGGATAATGGCAGTTACAGGTATCGTGTCCTGAGGGCATAATGTCTAGAGAAAGAAGAGAGATTTTTAAGAGAGAAGAATGTTTTCTCAGAATCACCCTTCCTTCCCCTCTTTCCTTGTTGACTTTCCTCCCATTTTCTAGGCTATGAATGATGTGCGCATTCATGTAGCATCCCCTAGTTTACAGAATGGAACAAGTACTGAAGAGTCCATGAGTGGGGAGGGAGATCAGTCAGACTGTGGCACACCTGGTTGAGTGCACACCACACAAAGCACGAGGACACACGTTCAAGACCCTGATCCCCACCTGCAGGGGGGAAGTTTCACAAGCGGTAAAGCAATGCTGCAAGGTGTCTCTATCTTCCCTTCCCTCTCAATTTCTCTTTGTGTTTATCCAATAATTAAATAAATAAGTCAAAGACAGTGGAGTCAAAGTCAAAATTATCCACTTTTAAGTCTAAATGTCCAGGGTATATAAAGACTGTGGAAGGAAAGATGACAAGTCATGTGGTAGTCGTTCTGAATTTGAGATACGAAAGAAAAAAACAATCAACGCGTGACAACATGGAGCTAAAGCTGAAAAGGAAGTTGGAAGTTGGGGCTATACACTGACCATCATCTGCAGGAATATAAATAAAGCCATGGAATATACCATCATCTGCAGGAATATAAATAAAGCCAATAAAGCAATAAAGGAATATAAATGAAGCCACGCAATTTCCAAAGCAGAGGAGTCATGTGTTCTGAAGGGCAATGTAGAAACAGGCAGAGAATGGACAAAAATCAAGGGACATGGGTGAAGTTTTGAGAAGGCTAATAGTATTAAGTGTTAAGGAGATAACCCAGATGTGCAGATTAAGAAACACAGAACTGTCAATTAGGAGGTTATGGTCACCAGTATAAGAGTAGGTAGCAGCAGATAGATTCTAGTAGGAAGTGAAGAGCTAAGTAAAGTATAGAATACAGATCACTGTTTCAGCAAGTTTGGTAGTCACTAAAGGAAGAGCTGCATAAATAAGTATGTTTGTTGCCACCTCAACATGCTTCAGCTCAGACTGTGTCCAGATACTTCAGGTGTGGAATGACAACCCTTCAGCTTCATTACTTGGGTGAGACCTTTCCTTTCATAGCATTCTCTAATTCCATCCCAGGTGGATCACTTTCTAACAAAGTCCCAAAACCTAGATATACACCAGGTTCTGTGAGAGAGAGCATATGTTCACACGTATCCATAAACAAGTGCAAAATATATACCTAAAAGCAGAAGTACACTAGAGTTTGCAGTGAGTGGCCCCCAACACTTCCTCTCCACTATTCCAACCTTTGGGTCCATGATTGCTCAACAATTTGTTTGGCTTTGTATGTTAACTCTCTTTTCAGCCACCAGGTTCCAGATGCCATCAGGATGCCGGACAGGCTTCCCTGGACTGAAGACCCCACCAATGCGTCCTGGAGCTCAGCTTCCCCAGAGACCCACCCTACTAGGGAAAGAGAGAGGTAGACTGGGAGTATGGACCGACCAGTCAACATCCATGTTCAGCGGGGAAGCAATTACAGAAGCCAGACCTTCCACCTTCTGCAACCCATGACCCTGGGGCCATGCTCCCAGAGGGATAGAGAATGGGAAAGCTATCAGGGGAGGGGGTGGGAAATGGAGATTGGGTGGTGGGAAAGTTGTACCCTTTCTACCCTATGGTTTTGTTAATTTATCCTTTCTTAAATGAAAAATAAATTAAAAAGTATGTTTGTAACCATCTAAGACGAAAATTGGGGGCAACTAAAAGTTCTAATACATACATATATATATATATATTTTAGAAAATAGGGCTTATTTACTCAATTACATGTGCTATAGTTATTAAAAAAGGTTATGGAGAAGTATGGGAACATTTCTGTAATTAGTGAAGGAAGAAGATAGCTCTAAAAACATGATTGTGTAATCATAAAGTCAATGGACGTGTACATATAGTATTCTGCAAAATACTATCAACATATAGAAGGATGTTTTTACATATTAAGAATAATTTATTTCAATTTTACAAACCAGCCAATCAATAAGTAAAACCAGACTGCCTAATTTATAAAAAATAGAAGAACATTCTTGAAGGAATACTCTACAAAAACAATTTCCAAATAGGTAATAAATTTATAGAAAAGTATTCAGCATAGGTTCTTAGCAGGGACTCGCAAGTTGCAGACACAATGACCTGTCATTACCAACCCACTAGTCTGGCTAAAATTAAAAGATTGACAGGGCCAAGTGTTGGCAAAGAAGGATGTGGGGCAGCATGAACTCTCATGTATTACAGATGGGAGTTTAAACTGGTTCAACCATTTTGGAAAACTCTGGCAATATCTAAGACTAAACATTGCTTGCTTTCTCTCATGTATCCCATCTTGGCTAGGCCAAATATCCCCCTGTGGGGGATATATTTTTTTGTTACTGATTTAATAGTTACTCACCACAACCACCAACAAAGTTCTGTGAGCCCCTCAACCACAATCTCTGAGACAGTTTTGTTGCTTTTATCTTTTCAAGTTTGTGTGTGTTACCTACATCCCACATATGAATGGAGTCGCCCAGTTGTTGTCTTTCACCTTTTGACCGGTTCAGTAAGCATCACCAGAGGGTGTTTTTGTATGAGATAAGCATTGAAGTTGGTGGACTTTGAGTAAAGCACTTTACCTTCCATAGTGTGTTTAGGACTATCCAATTCTGAAAGCTTGAATAGAATGAAAGGTCAACTCAGCTGATCCAAAGTCGAAGGGACTCACCGGCAAGTAGATTTCTGATTTGATCTGGTATGTAGGTTCCTCCTGGTTCTCTAGCCTGAAAATGGCCTTTAAACTAGAACACTGAATCTTCCTGGTTCTCCAGATGAATATGCCTTTTGAACTGAAACTGCAGCACTGATTCCTCCTGGGTCTCTAGTCTGTCAGCTCATCCTATAGATTTTGAACTTGACAGACTCATAATCACATGTGCTAATTCCTTCCTTAGACTCTCTCTCTCTCTCTCTCCCCATATTCTACTGATCTGATTCTCTGGAGAACCATGACTAATATAACAACAACTATTCCCCCAAATGCCATTATATAGCGATCATTAATGTCCATTTGACAAACATTGTATGTTTACCTTAAAAACATGTACATATATATGTTTATATATATTCACAGCATATTTATTCATTATAGCCCAGAACTAAGTGCTTGTTGTAGCCTTATTTTTTACAACTTAATATAATTTGTATTAATGACTTAATAGTGGTTAATATGATTATAAGATTGTAGGGGTATAATTCACTGCCAGAGTTCCGTGTCTCAACCTCATCACCACAAAGTCTTAGACACAGGCTGATCACATCTTTATTTTTGTACATTTTTTTGTGCTCAGTTATTTGTTTTCCACAAGAGTGAAACCACTCAGTTGTCTTTCACCTCTTTACTTCACTAAGCATGAGCAGTTCCATCAGTTTTGTCCTAAAGGATACAATATCATTTTTTCTTTATTGGGGGGATTAATGGTCACAGCAGTTGGTACATGTGTAACATTTCTCAGTTTTCCGCATAACACTCTAACTCCCCACCTAGGTCCTCCTTTACCACCATGTTCCAACACAATATCTTTTTTAACCACAGAGTAAAATCTATTGAATATATACCCGACAACATCTTTATCCAGTTGTCCATCATTAGGCATTAAGTCCGTTTCCACTCTTTGGCTATTTGAGTTATGCAGCTGTGAATATAAGTGTGCATTTGTCTCTTCAAATTAGTGTTTTCACGTTCTTTGGATATTTGCCAAAGTACAATATTGCTGGATCATAAGATTGTTCCAGTTTTGTTTGCTGAAAGACTCCTCGTACTGCTTTCCATAGTTGCAACCTTGTTCTAAAATTTTCTTTTTCCCCTTACTATTTATTAGTGATTTAATATTGATTTATGTGGCTGTACAATGCAAGGGATATAATTTCATACAGTTCCCACCAAGAGAGTTCTGTGTCCCAGCCTCTCCACTGGAAACTCCCCTTTCCCTATTGTCTACCCCTTCTGGAATATGGACTAAAATTCCTTTTGGGGTGAAGAAGTCAGGAGTGCCAACTTCTGTAATTGCTCTCTGCTGGACATAGGCATTGGCAGGCCAATCCATATCCCCAGTCTGTTTCTATCTTTCCCTAGTGGGGTAGGGCTCTGGAGAGGTAAGGGTCCAGGTAGCATTGGTAAGGTCATCTGCCCAGGGAAGTAAGACGGAATCATAATAGCATCTTAAACTTGGTGGCTGAAATATGGAAAGTAATATGAAAAGAAGTAATATGGAAAGTAATATGGAAAGAAGGACAAAATATTAATAAACAGGAACCATCAAGTAGGAACAGTGAAGATGAAAGTAGGGACCTTAGGGTGGAAGAAAGCTAGGAGCCTATGTCTCTAGCCTATAGTAATCTTTGCTAGAGCTTGATAGCTACCATGGACTAGAAATATTGTCTGGGGAGATGATGTCAGAATGGAGAGTAGACTAGGAAGTAAGATTAGGAAGTAGAGAGTTGCTCTCAAACTTGAAGAAAATATACAATTGCAATTAACTATTTACCACAATGATCTAACCCAGGGTCCTTATAGATTCATATTTAGCAGTGGAGCCTATACAGGCTTTGAGTCCCTATCAGACTGAGCTCATAGTCCATAGTCACAGTGGGGAACATTCTACTGGTAATTTAATAGTGGTTTATAGTATTATAACATCACAGGTTAGAGTTCCACTCTGCATTGCTCATACTGGCAACAACCCAGAGTCTATCAGCAAAAGAATGAATCAATTGTATAAGTGCATACAATGAAATATTAGCAATAAGAAAGAATCAACTAACTCTTTTATTTATGGTTAATTGATTTTCAACAAGAAAAACCAAGACATCCCAGGAAGGGAAAGATGGACTAGCTATTTCAGCAACAATACTGAGATAACTGGATATCTATATACAAAAAAATGAAATTGAAGCCACACTTTAAACCATAAATAAAAATTAGCTCACATTAGACCATAGACCTAAATGGAGCTAAAACTTTCAATATCCTAGAAGAAAAATGCATACTTCATTATGACCTTGATTAGGTAATATTTTCTTAGATATGGCATCAAAAAGCATACATGTCAAGGGGAAAAAATTAGATACATTGGATTCACCAAAATGAAAAGCTTAGGTATATAATCAAAATAAATGAAAATACGTGTCTACACAAAAACTTGTACACATAAATTAATAATGGTGTTATTCATAGTAACTAAAATGTAGAAACAATAGAAAGATCCCTCATCTGATAATTAGATAAACAAAATGTGGCATATCCATCAGTGGAGTATTACTTGGTAATTAAAAGGAATAGAATACTGAGGTATGCTGTAGCATGGATAAACCCTGAACACATTAAACCAACTACAGGGGACTAGTAGCCAAGGCCCACTTGGCTACTAGTATGGTATGATTCCACTCACATGAGCTACTCAGAACAGACAAATCCATAGAGACAGAAAGTAGATTAGTGATTGCCAAGGACTGGAGAAGAGAGGACTGTGAGTGTCTTTTGATTGGTTATAGGTTTCTGTTGAAAATGTTCTACATTACATATTGGTGATGATTTTATAACTTTTTATTAACTTTTTGTTCTCAAGCTTATTTATTTATTATTGAATAGAGGAAGAGAGAAATTGGGAAGGGAGAGGGAGATAGGAAGGGTGAGAGACAAAGAGACACCTGCAGCCCTACTTCACCACTCATGAAGCTTTCCCTTTGCAGGTCCCTCTGCAGGGACCAAGTGTTTGAATTTGGGTCCTTGAACACAGTAATATGTGAGTTTAGCTTCCCACCTGCAGGGGAGTCGCTTCACAGGCGGTGAAGCAGGTCTGCAGGTGTCTATCTTTCTCTTTCCCTTTCTGTCTTCCCCTCCTCTCTCCATGTCTCTCTGTCCTATCCAACAACGACGACATCAATAACTACAACAAGGGCAACAAAAGGGAAAATAAATAAATATTTTTTAAAAAAGAATGTTAGGAAAGGGATTAAAAATGCATGCAAAGGATTTTTTAAATTATTGTCTTATTTCTAAGATGGATAAAGTGATTCTGTGCATATGATCTTACGTATATAAAATGTGTGTATTGTGAGATACTTCTGTGGAGAGAAGTGCCAGCAGTTGTTATTATGAATAACTCACAACCTTTTTTTTTTCTTCAGGATACTAATAATAGCAGTGAAGTCCATGAAAGGTAACTCTTTATCTAGTTACCTACCCATTTCCTCTGGACTAGACTGAAGGATTGAAAATGATTAATCTCAACTCTCTCTCTCTTTCCCTTTTGAAATTATCTTTATTTATTTATTGAATAGAGACAGCCAGAAATCGAGAAGAATGGGGTAATAGAGAGGGAGAGAGACAGGGAGACACCTGCAACACTGCTTCACTATTCACAAAGCTTTTCTCCTGCAAGTGCGGACTGAGGGCTTGAACCCGGGTCCTTCCGCATTGTAACATATGCTCAGGTGCACCACCACCTGGTTCTCTTTGTCTCTTCTTTACACCATCTGTCTTAGACTGTAATAAAAACACACTTCATCCAGAATGGCTTCTGTCCCTCAGCACAATTAGTACTTGTGTATCATCCACACCAATGATAGCTTTTGTTTGTTTGTTTTGCTTTGTTTAATCACTTTATTTGGGGAATGTTGATTTATAAGATGGTTGTCAGAAGTGTAGTTTCACATATCTCCATGATAGGTGAATGGCATCTCTCTTTAAACTGGACTTGGGCACTTAGTCCTTTAAGGGACTTTTTCAACTTTAGATGACTCTGACATGGTGGTCTGGTGGTGGCACACCCGGTTGAGTCCACACATTACAATGCACAAGGTCCCAAGTTCAAGCCCTTGCTTCTCATCTGATGGGGGGAGGGGGACATCACAAGCTTCTCGTTCATGTTCTAGTTACCCTTTCACTCTCTGTTTTTCTCTGTCCTGGCTAATAAATAAGTAAAGGAAAAGTGGCCACTGGAAGCAGTGGATTCATATTGCAGCCACTGAGTCCCAGCAATAACCTTGAAAGCAATAAAAATAAATGAATGAATAAATAAATAAATGTGACTCTGAAACCATGTGTTTATTAATCTTATTGTTGGGCAGGGAGACATCACAGAAGTCACACTGGTTGTGCATACATGATGCCTCACAGGTCCCAAGTTCAAGTCCTAGTGCCACCATATGCCAGGGTTGAGCAGTGCTCTGCACAGTCTCATAGATAGGTAAATAAACTCTTAAACTTAAGTTTACTTTAAAACTTATTTTATCTTCCCAGTCAACCAGAAATGAAGGTTCCCATTTTTAAGACAAAGTAATAAAGCAAGAAGGTTCCTATTTTTAAGACAAAGTAATCAAGTAAGACCTTATCAGAAAATATAGCTGCCATCCAGTGTGGCATATGGCACATTGATAACATTTCTGTGACTCACAGATGTGCTAGGATCTCTGTATATGAAAGTCACCATTTGTGAACCAATATTTGTTAAACCATGCTTTACAATTAACAGAGCCTTGTTACTTCATTACTTACTTTGTTCATCACAGGTTTTGGTTTTTTTTTTCTTTCCTCTATATGCATTTTCACTTCTACCACTGATGATTTATAACTAAAGATCTTAAGGTTCAGGAGGTTAAGTGACTTACCCAGTCTCAAACAATTAGGTGGACAGTGGACTTTGAACATATCATCTGACCACACATCCCAGGTTCTTTTCACCACAACATCATGTGAGACAGTGTCTATCTGCTTGCATAGTTTACAATGGTGCTAATAACAGGGTGTGCAGTTTAAGAGAGATGAAGTCTCTGGGAGTTCATATGAAGAGGAGATCACAGGAAAGTCTTCCTGGAGATGACATTCCAGATTAGTCAAGTCTTAAAGAAGGGACAGGTTGTAAAAGAGAAAAAAAGGAAGGTGTTACAGTGCACACAACAGAGCAAATATGAGAAATCAGAAAAGTATAGAAAAGAATTTGGAAACATTAAGTAACTTGATTTGAAAGAGATAAAATACACTAGTAGTGGAGGCAAGACTGGAAAAGGTGGCAACATGAAATAAAGCTACTTGGCCGAAGTGTGCTGTTTGAGTTTCATGAGCAATGATCTCTACTTCATCTATCTGACTTACGAAGAGAGAGACAGGACTTGGGGAATCCCTAAAGCTATTACTAGGTAAAGGCACAGAGAACCTGAACACATTTGTGGCAATTAAAAGAAAGAGTCAAAGGGTCACACAGGTAAGACATACAGTTTATCATGTGTGAGAACCCAGACTCCTTGGAGGTACCCCATGAGAGGACCATCGGCAGCACAAAGGGAACTTCATAGGTGGTGGGTTGGTGCTGTGGTGTCTTTTCCTCTCTGATATATATATATATATATATCTATATCTATCTATCTTTCTATCTATATCCAAGGAAATAATCTTGGGGCATCACAAATGTGTTGAGATCCCTGGTTCATTTCCCAGTGCCACGATAAAAACAAATAAGGAAGAGAAACTTTGATGGTAGTTTTCTAAAAATCACTTGATGCAAATGAAATAGTGCAGAGGGTGAGAGAAAATTATTGAGGACATGTGATTTTTTTTTATATTTCTTTATTGGGAAATTAGTGCTTTACATTCGATACATACAATAGTTTGTACATGTGATTTTGACTCTGAGAATTATTCATCCAATTAATAGAACTAGAGAGGTTAAATGGAGAAATTGCTTTTGGCAGGCATGATAAATTAGGTTTTTTAGTTTTTTAAACAATGATTTTAGTTTTCCTGGAGGAACGTACTGAACCTTCTATGCAATTCTAATTTATAAGATTAACAGGTCAAACTTACAGAGAAAGCAAATGGTTAATAAATATATTTGAAAGTGCATTAGCTTGTTGGTAACACTGTAGATAAATGCAGGTTTAAAGGCAAAGGAGAGGCTGGGGAGACAGCATGATGGTTATGCACATGACTTTTATCTCTGAAACTCTGAGCTTCCAGGTTCAATTCCCCAATACCACCATAAGCCAGAACTGAGTAGTGCTCTGGAAAGTAATAATAAAAATAATAGTAATTTTTCCAGTCTTTCAGGTTAAGATTGAAAAGAACAATTATGGGGGCCGGGCTGTAGCACAGCGAGTTAAGCACACATGAAGCAAAGTGCAAGGACCAGCATAAGGATCCCAGGTAGAGACCCCGGCTCCCCTCCTGCAGGGTGACCCTTCAAGGGTGGTGAAGCAGGTCTGCAGGTGCCTATCTTTTTCTCCCCCTCTCTGTCTTCCCCTCCTCCATTTCTCTCTGTCCTATCCAACAACAACGACAGAAATAACAATAACAACAACAACAACAATAAACAAGGACAACAAAAAGGGAAAAATAATGGCCTCCAGGAGCAGGGGATGCATGTTGCAGGCACCGAGCCCCAGCAATAACCCTGGTGGCAAAAAAAAAATAATAATAAAGGACAATTATTATGAAAGAAAAGAAGAGTTGGTGGTGGAAGCAATGTGCACACACCTGTCATGGGGAGATAAATCATACTTCTACGACAACTGTGTTGTAAATCAGTATTCCTCCCATAAAATGACCTGGAAAGGAAAAAAAAGAGAAAATAAATGAAGAAATATGTAGGATTAAAGAGAAGAAAGCCAAAAGTCCTTTAACAGACACAAATGAAATCTTAAGAGCAAAATAATATGTTCTCGAGTGGGAAGACAAAAGTCAACAAAGTGACGTTGAAGAAAATCTAGGTATTTTATTAAGTGAAGCCAAAATGAGCAGGCCCCAGAATAGTGTGTATATTGTGCTTGTATAAGGGAAAGAGAAAACTTCCCATCCACACACAAAGAAGAAAATAGGGAGAGATACCTGAGATGGGCTGGGGGTGGGGGCAAGTGAGATAAACTCATTTTCTTGTGATTTAGACAACGTGAGAGCATTACATTCTGAAATGAATGAAATACGCTGAGATGACTCACTAGAAGGCAAGTCTTTCTTTCAAGAAGGAATAATTGGCCATGGGTTGGGGTAGGATTAGGGTGTCACATTACTCTACGAGACAAAAGACTTGTCTGGAGGATTAAATAAAGGAACATATGTGAAGTGTTAGTAACAGTTCTTGGCACGTGTGGTCTGTATGTATGTACATGTTTATAGTTAACATTTTTATAACCTCGATATGGGAACTTCTGGACTCAACTGCCATCTGTCATTGATAGATTCTTACCACTTGGAGTTAAAAAAAAAAACTTTTAGTAAAGAAAAAAGATAAGGAAGAACGTCAACTACATGAAGAGCAAGAATAATCATTACTAAGTTTTTCTGAGTCTTTTTCCTGGGGCCACTACTAAGTTAGAGAAGTGCCATGTGGTGATGAAGAACATGGCTTCATAGTCTATATAGTATAGGATTACAATCCCTAAATGTAAAGTGCTAGTAAAAGCTTTAAGTATCAACTCAAGGGTGAAGGAAATAAGCAATCTGTTTTTAAAGTTTTGTGATTTAAAATATTTTGTTTTCAAATGGTTGGAAATAACTTGGGTAGCCACAGATGATGATTGGATAAAGGAAAATACACCACACACACACACCATACACACACACACACACACACACACACACACACACACACACACACACACACACACACACACACACACCTATAAAGAAAGATGAACTCCTGGCATTTATAACAACATAGATAGATCTAGGTAGTATTATTCTTTTAAAGTTTATTTTAATTGACACCCACCAGGTGAGTTATCTCTGGAGCTCAGTGATTACATGACAAATCCACTGCTCCTGGTGTCCAATTTATCTCTTTTACTTGATAGGACAGAGAGCTATTGAGAGGAGAGGGGGAAATAGTGATGGAGAGAAAATGAGACCCCTTTAACACTTGTTTTGCTGCTCATGAAGCTTCCCTCCCTGCTGTGGGGGACTGAGGGCTTGAACCCTGTCTCTGTGCATGGTAATATATCTGCTCAACTGAGTTTGTGACCAACAGGCCCCGAGGATGTTATTTTTTGTGAAATAAGCCAGAGAAGGAAAAAGTCATAGCACAGTTTCACTCATATGTTGTACATAGCAAACAAAGCAAATAAAAAAAAATAAACCTTTATAATATCAATTAATTGTTGCCAGAAGGGAAGGAGAGTGGGTCACTTAGGCCAAAGGTATCAACTGTATGGCAGAGAAATGAACTGAACTTTTAGTGGTGACCTTAAATACGTAATTCAGTAGTCAATTTCTCACAGAAATAATGAGAGATTATTAGTAGAAAAGATTTCTTTTATTAGAGAGAAGCCCTAGTATAAACACAGTAGAGGCAGAAGCATTCTTATATCCAGGGAGTAGGAGGATAATTGGTATAAGCTTCCTACCTGTCTGTTTAATGACATGCATTAGAATTTTACATATGCATTAACTAACCCTAGAAATTCCAATCCTAGCAAGAAATGATTGGGTGTGTATACTGTATAAAATTGTTGTTGTTGTCTCAGGGGCTTCACCACTCCAAGCCAACTTTTTTTCCCCAGATAAAGAGAAAGAGAGAAACTCAGAGAGAGAGAGAGTAGGAAAGAAAGACCCCAAATCATCAATGTTTCCTCTGATGCCTTGGAGATTGGCTTGGAGCCTGTATTGTGTTCATGACAAAGCAGGGCCATGATTGAGAATATATATGTCATCTTTTTTTTTTTTTTTTTTTTAGTGTTTTGGTTAAAACCTGAAGGTATCATATTGAGTGAGATAAACCAGAAAAGAGAAGGACCAATACAAAATGATCTCACTTATGGAAAAAAAAAAAGAAAAAAGACAATAAGTGAAATTTTGGACTGGATAAGGTGTATTGCACCAAAATAAAGGACTCTGGGGAACAAGGGTAGGGGATGGGCTAAAATGGAAGGGTTTGGGGAGAGATAGAGAGAGAGAGAGAGAGAGAGAGAGAAAGAGAGAAAGAAAGAGAGAGAAAGAGAAAGAGAGAAAAGAGAGAAAGAGAGAGAGAGACCTGCAGCACAACTTAATCACTTGTGAAGCTTCCTTCCTGCAGGTGGGGACCAAGGACTTGAACCAATGTCCTTGCGCATGGTAATTAGTATGTGCCCTCAAACGAGTGTGCCACTGCCTGGCCCCTACTTATTACTTTTTAGACAGACAGCAGTTAAGGAGGGAGGAGGATAGGGAGTGAAGGAAAGAGAAAGAGAGATACTTGTTGCACAGCTTCACCACTAGTAAAGTTCTTCCTCCCACACACAAGTGGGGACTAGGGGTTTGAGCCCTGGTTCCTGTACATTGTAATGACTGTAATGTGTGTTCTCAACCAAGTGTGCCACTACCTATTCCCTCAAGATTGCATTTTTTAAAGTCTAGAAATAAAGGCACTAAAACATAATGTAGGGTGGTAGACGGTAGGAGTGATTTGTTCTATTTATAGTCTCAGGGTTGGTGTTTTCTGAAAATTTGTCCATGAATGTACTGCTTTTGCATCAGTAGGCAAAATGAAACTCTCTAATAAAAACACGACAGAATTATGTTCTTTACATACTTTCTTTCCAAAGTCCTTTAGGAATGATCATCTCTCTTTAACTAAAGCTGTAACAGTTGAAGTTTTTATTGTCTGGACTCCCAGGTTCTGCACATTCATATTTTTTAGTCCTAAGTCAGTAGGGAAATCTTTTGTAAATAATAAAATATTTCAAGAATTTGGAGTGAAATGACAACCACAGAGTACTGACCTCGTTTCCAAGATGGTCAAAGGAATTAAAAAAGAAAGATAGGAGAGGGAGAGAGAGAAAGAAAGGAAAACTCTGAAGGGGCAGCAACAAAAAAGCTGAATGGCACTGACAGCTGCAGCTGGACCTTGGGCAGGGGTGTGGTGGGTGGGATGGTGGCAAGATGATAGGACAATTGGCTTCTTCTTGGGTTGGCCATCCTGTTGTACTCTTGCCCAAACTGTGTACCTTTCCACATCTGAAAGACTTTATAGTGAAAAAGAAGGATCCCCCTCATCCTTTGTCTTTTTTTTTTTTTTTTTTTGCCTCTAGGGTTATCGCTGGGGTTTGGTGCCCACACTACTAATCCACTGCTCTTGGAGGCCATTTCTTTCATTTTACTGGCTAGGACAGAGAGAAGTTGAGAGAAGAGGGGAAGATAGAGAAGGGGAGAGAAAGATACCTGCAGACCTGCTCAACAGCTTGTGAAGTAACCCCCGCCCCTGCAGGTGAGGAGCTGGGGACTGGAATAAGATTCCTTGTGAGGATCCTTGTGCTTAGTTCTGTGTGCATTTAACTGGGTGCACAAGGGCCCTTGTCATTTTTCACACACCCTTTTGGATCCTTGTCTTATTTGCACAATTATCAGGACATCAAGTCCTCCTGGTTCTGCAACTGTTATTGTGCAAATGTGATTGAGAAGCTCCCAACTCAACCTAGTGTCTGTGGAGTTTCTGTTCATCACATTTGCAACAGAATTGGTTTGTGTGAACAAGAAAGGGTTGCCTCTCAGCCAGACATCTTGGAGAGGGGAGAGGAGAGCCATTTGAGAGAGATGGTAGGGTTACTATGTGGAGTGGGAATTCAAACTTAGTCTGAAACTAATTGACAAAAGAGTAATCACTGTTGTGTAGAGAATCACAAGACAAGGTACAGAACAAAAGGAAGTGCTTATGTTCTTAAAAAGTTTACCAACTGTGAAATTCAGTTAATAAACTCTGTTTTAAATGCCTTCCGATTTCTTTCCACCCCTCCTTCTTTGTCTTAAAAATAATTTTTATGAGCTCCTTGGAATATATCTAATACCTAAAATAGACCTACTAGCTTCTTCCAAAATGGAGACCTCCAAATCTTCATCTGCAATATTCTTGCCTAGTTCATGATTAGTCAACAATTTGTTCTGCTTTATATCTTAACTCTTTTTCAACCACCAGGTTCCAGATGCTACCATGATGCCAATCTGACTTCCTTGGGCAGACAACCCCACCAATGTGTCCTGGAATTCCGCCTCCCCAGAGCCCTGCCCCACTAGGGAAAGAGAGACAGGCTGGAAGTATGGATCATCATGCCAACAATGTCCATGTTCAGCGGGGGAGCAATTACAGAAGCCAGATCGTCCACCTTCTGCATCCCATAATGATCCTAGGTCCATACTCCCAGAGGGATAAAAGAATAGGAGACCTTTCAAGGTGTGTGGGGGGGGATTGGATATGGAGTTCTGGTGGTGGGAATTGTGTGGAATTATACCCCTCTATCCTATGAAAAAACATAATTCTTTTAAAATATTTTATTTATTGAACAGAGACAGAGAGAAATGGAAAAGGAGGATATAGAGAGGGAAGGAGGGAGCCGGGCAGTAGCTTAGTAAATGAAGCGCACATGGCATGAAGTGCAAGGACCTTGTAAGGATGCAAGTTTGAGCCCCAGACTCCCCACCTGCAGGCGGTCCCTTCACAAGTGGTGAAGCAGGTCTGCAGGTGTCTATCTCTCTCCTCCTCTCTCCCTCTCTGTCTTCTCCTCTCTTGATTTCTCGTTGTCCTATCCAACAATAACAACAACAAGGGCAACAAAATGGGAAAAAATGGCCTCCAGGAGCAGTGAGTTCATAGTGTAGGCACCAAGCCCCAGTAATGAAGCCTGGAGGCAAAAAAAAGGAAGGAGAGAGAGACAACAACAGCTCGGTTTCACATCTCATGAAGTTTCTCCCCTGTAGCTGGGGACCGGGAGCTTGAGTCTAAGTCCTTGTGCATAGTATCACGTATGTTGTATCCTGTTGTGCCTCTGCTCCCCTTACCTTCTTTTCCTTTTCTTTTTCTTTTCTTTTTTTTGTGCTAGACTGATTTATGAGTCAGGCATTGCACTTGGATTTGGGGATAAGGATGTAACTAGGAAAAGTCAGACCTAGTCTCTGCCCTCAGAGAGTCTCTAGGCTAATAGGAAAGTCTGGTTTGTACATTACAGTCTAACAGGCTGGCCACAGTAGCTAAAAATGGGGTTGAAGTTTCCTGTGTTTTCTAGTGACAGCTAAAGTCTCTCCTCATGAGCTTACTAGCATGAAACAGAAGCTGAAATGTTTGTCACCTCCTTCAGTCCCCAAATCGTGGCTCTGTGACTGGTCTGGTCATCCCTGTTAAAACCCCCACTCCCACCTTTTAACATCTTTTTAATTTTCAAATTAAAATTTGCTTCTTTGTTAAGGTAAAGAAGCCTTTTTTGGTGTGATGATACTTTGGTATTTTTCTTTTTTTTTTTTTTTTTGCCTCCATGGTTATTGCTGGGGCTAGGTGCCTACATTACCAATCCACTACTCCTGGAGGCCATTTTTCCCATTTTGTTGCCCTTGTTGTTACCCTTGTTGTTGTTGTTATTATTGTCATTGGTGCTGTTGTTGTTGGGTAGGACAGAGAGAAACCGAGAAAGGAGGGGAGACAGAGAAAGGGGGGAGAAAGACACCTGCAGACCTGCTTTACCACCTGTGAAGCGACCCCCCTACAGGTGGGGAGCCGGGAGCTCGAACCAGGATCCTTACGACAGCCTTTGCACTTCATGCCGTGTGCGTTTAACCCGCTACGCTACCGACCGCCCCCGCCCCCCATGTCATAATGCTCTAAACCAAGGTCAATCAAAAACAAAATAAAAGCTAAAAAAAGAAAAATACCATTTGTTAGGCCTCCTCCATTTTGGCTCCCACCCCTCACTCAATCCCCTCAGGTAGTCTCTTCATCCATCTTTCTTGCCCTGTCAAATACATAGGAATCTGATGCCTAGCACATAGGTAGTCTTCTCTTCTTTTTTCTTATTTTATTGCTAATCGCTGGAGTTTGGTGATTGCACGACGAATCCGTCATACTCGAACCCACGTCTTTGCATACTTGTAACATGTGCACAACTGGGTGGGCTCAACCACTCCTCCCACACAGTTTTCAGTAGAGCCCCATAGTGTGTAAATTCTGTAGATCTGTGGACTAGCATCTCTTTTTCACATCAGTTTACTTCTCTTACAATAATATTCCTGGTAATTAAAAAACAAACAAACAAACAAAAAACAAGGAAAACCGACTGTAATTGTTTGGCACTGAGAAGCAACAAGGAGCGGCACTGCATACATAGCCTTCATGTCTCTAGTCCTAACCACCAGTTTACGTACTAGAAAAATTCACAGCAAGGAGCCGCACTGCATACATAGCCTTCATGTCTCTAGTCCTAACCACCGGTTTACATACTAGAAAACTTCACAGAATTCGCCTAAGCATTTCTTTTTCACAGCAAATGCTGGCTATTCTAAAATGGAAAAAACTTATGAATTCTGAAGAACTTCATAATAACAAGTCTACGTATCTGAATCGAGGAAAAAATGACATGGTAAGCCAATGCTTGCCGACTCCAGTTTCAGCTGCAGTAACATGTCTTCAAGTGAAATTGCAAAGAAGGCCACCTCAGATTGATGAATAACAGCTTTGTCTATGCTACAGAGTCAGCGTTTTCCTGAAGAACTTTGTGTCCTATTGTCTTTTTTTCTTTCCTTCCTCCAAACTACTTTTCTTTTCAAGTGATCTTGTCTGCTTTTTCAGTTTCCAGCAGCTCATTTGTAAGAGCAAAGAGCCAGCTGGGCATTTCAGATAAGGTGCTGATTAGGACGTGCTTTTGTAAGCCTAATAGTTCCTGAGTCTGAACAGAAATCTCTTGGGAGGTTTGGTTAGGGTCGGCAGCAAAAGGAAATGGATTCAAAGTGACAAGCCATGACAACATTTGCATTTTAAACTTGAGGCTAGTCAAGTCATATTATGGGCTTATGTAGCAGAGTTTGACACTGATTAAGTTCATTGTGTATACACCTACCCTAACTCTAGACCATGTATACTAGTAGTCAACACTTTGGGAAGATATTTGAACAGGAAGAAAAATACTCTACTTGTGACAAAATAATTTCAGCATTTTTCAAATTATGTTTGCAAATTTGGGGCGAATACAATTTCATGCCACTTTTATGCATTCTCTGGGTGAAATGGCAAGAGTCTGATCATGGTACACCTGCACTGATTTCCACACATAAACCAGGACTGTGCTTGTCCTTTGTCACATCAGCTTCTGTGTGAACCAAAGACAGAGCCTTGAGACCTCTCCTATACTGCTGTACCTACCATTTCTTCTCCCTTTACCTGTCAACTTGAGGCCTGTTCTATAACATTTCTTCTCTGGTGAGTCTGGAACATATCCAACTTAGGAAGCACCCAAAAAGAAAGTTGACCTGACTTGGGTCACATTGTCTACTTACCTACTCTAGATTCCTGCTTCTTTAACTTCATCAGTTTCCCTTTATTCTTGCTTCTGCCATAGCCCTGCACAGGACTTGTACATTGTAAAGAGCAAAGGTTTCCATGCAGAAAAGATTAAGTCTTTTCTTTCATAATTGGATCAAATACAAAAGTAGGCATAAATAAATCAGTCCCTGGTTGAATTAAACCAATAACATGTCAATGCATACTTTTTAAAATTGTTCTCGTGATTTTTTTATTGATTTAATGACTGAAAATATTGTAGGATAAGAGGGGGTTCAATTCCACACAATTCCTACCACCATAGTTTTGTTTCACTTCCCCTGAATTGGAAGGTTCCCTATTCTATATCTCTCTGGAAATAGGGACCCAGGATCATTTCAATACATACTTTTCACTTACTACAATAACACACATTTATTGTAGAAATCTGGGAAAATATGGGTAAAACTAACTTACACCAAAATTATAAATGAAAGAATCTCTTTTTCTCTGCTGTTTCTATTTATAAACACACATAGATAACATACCATGTACACATAATGAAAAATACAGCATTTTACATATATGTTCAAATACACACCTACACATACTTTTCTCCAACCAAAATATAATGTGTTGTGTGCTATTTAGTGCTACCTTTGTAAAATCCATTTATTGGGTTTCACCATCTTGCAGTTTCTTTTTCAGAGGGAAGGGAGAAATTACAGCACATAAGCTTCCTTCACTGGTGAAGGCTAGGTTCAAACCTAGATCTCAAGCATGACAAAGCAGCACACTATTCAAGTGACTTATGCTACTGGCCCTATTTCAGCTTCTTGACAAGCACCCTGACTGTAATAAAGGAACAGTCTTGTTAACAAAAATTCCATTATGAAAATACCAGTGAGAGCAGGTGAGGGCACTGGGAGTGGCTGGGAGAGGCTACAGACCATTGTTTTTTTTCTTTTTCTCTCTTTCTTTCATTTTTTTCCCCCTCCAGGGTTATTGCTGGGGCTCAGTGCCACCACTATGAATCCACTGCTTCTGGTGGCCATTTTTAAAAACATTTTTATACATTTATTTATTTTCCCTTTTGTTTCCCTTGTTGTTTTTATTATTGTTGTAGTTATTATTGTTGTCATTGTTGTTAGATAGGACAGAGAGAAATGGAGAGAGGAGGGGTAGACAGAGAGGGGGAGAGAAAGATAAGACACCTGCAGACCTGCTTCACCACCTGTGAAGTGACTCCCCTGCAGTTGGGGAGCCGGGGGCTCGAACCGGGATCCTTACTCCGGTCCTTGCGCTTCACACCAAGTGCATTTAACCCGCTGTGCTACTGCCCAACTCCCCATTTTTCCATTTTATTGGATAGGACAGAGAGAAATTGAGAGAGGAGGGGAAAATGGAGAGAGAGAGAGAAAGATACATGCAGACCTGCTTCGTTTTTTGTGAAGTATCTTCCCTGATGGTGGCTCAAACCCAGATCCTTGTGTGGGTCTTTGTGCTTAGTACTGTGCTTTTTGTAGTCCTCTACTTGACATGTAGTTTTTGTCAGTATAAGTCTTGGCCAGTTGTATAATGTTTCTTCTAAAGCTTATCAAGTGGTAACAATAATGTTGATGCTCTGTCAGAAAAGAATAAAATAAGATGGAAGAATATATCTTCCTTCCTTCCTTTTGTATAGTTATTAAGTAGATAGAGTGACTGAGGGAATGAAAGAAGGAGTAGGAGAGAAGGGTGTCTAGGCCTACGTAATAAATATCTTATACCTTCTTTAGGTCATTCTACTGGCATGCCAGGGTTATTAGGTCTAAGTGTAATCATGGAGGGCTAGTAAGAGCTTTTACTTTGAGTTATATAATTACCCCTTCCTTTTGGATACATGTACACATGTACCTAGTACCATAGGCCCTAGCCTGTACCTAGTATCTGTAATTGTTAGAAAACATGCCATCTGAAATGGAATCAGGTTGCCCCATGTGTTAGGAAAGATCTCATCAGATTAGAGGAGTTGGGAGGTTGACATCTCAGGCTTGACGTCTCTGGTGACAATCTGTAGTAACAAGTTAGTATCAGCATAATGTGCTGGTGGTACTGGTAGCATTGATTTACTTGAGGTCAACAGAGGCAATACAGCAGGGTAAGGGGTCAGAGAGAAGAAATATTAAAAATATGAGCAGAATCCCAGAGGTCCCAAGACTAGGGGAAATATGGATCTTAAAGAGAATGGCAAGAGTTCCTTGTAGTTTCAGAAAGAGTGGAAAATAGCAATAGTTAATGAGTATTATAACCAAATTAGTTGGAAGCTTGCTTTTCTTTGAAAAGTCAATGGTTAGGGTTTACTGTAATATACTTGAACTCACTATGCCTTACTCAACCCATTTAAGGATATCTACTAGTAACATTCCTTAGGTACTTATAAGGCCAAATGGTTTTGGCCTATCTGGCCTTAGATTGTAAGCAACTTAGGTATTTAAGAAACATATATAAGAATATATTTTTAGAGCTGCTTAAACAATTTAAACCCATCCCCACCTGCAGGGAGTTTGCTTCACAAGCAGTGAAGCAAGTCTGCAGGTGTCTCTCTTCCTCTCTGTCTTCCCCTCCTCTCTCCAGTTCTCTCTGTCCTATCCAACAACAATGAGAGCAATAAAGACAATAATAATAACAGTAATGGTGATCAACAAGGGCAACAAAAGGGGGAAAAAAAGGCCTCTAGGAGCAGTGGATTTGTAGTGTAGGCACTGAACCCCAGAGATAACCCGGAAGCAGGAAAAAAAGATTTTTTTAAACCCAGTGTCAGAATTTGGCCATCTTATAAATCTGAAACATTAAATACTTAGGCTAAAGAAAATATATATACTCAGAGTTATGATCTAGGCATTCAGAGAATTTGAAGTATTAAATCTATTTTTCTTGCTAACATATTGAATTAATAGTGATTTATGAGATTATAAATTAATAGGAGTATAATTTCACACTGTTTCCACAACCGAAAGTCTTTGTTCCCCATCCCCTATCCCACTAGATAATCACTATAGTTTTCCCACAGTCTTGGTTATGAGTTGACTGTTTTGTTTGTTTTATGTTTGTGTGTTCAAGTCTCTATATTCCACATATGAGTGAAACCCTTCTAAAGTTGTCTTTTGCCTCCTTACTTATTTCAATAAGCATAATCTTCTGCAGTTTCACCCACTTTATCCCAAAGGACACAATTTCATCTTTTTTTATTGCTAAGTAGTGCTCCATTGAGTAACTTTTTTTTTTTTAACCCAGTTATCTATTGAAGGGTATTTTGGTTGCTTCCATGCTTTGGCTATTGTGAATAATGTAGCTATGAACATGGGGGGGTGTGTGCATATATATCTTTAAAGTAATGCTGTTTCCTATTTTTTAAACCTGGATAGGAGAGAGAGAAATTGAGAGGGGAAGGAGAGACAGAGAGGATCTAGTTCACTGCTAGTGAAATGTCCTCCTTGCAGGTGGGGAGCAGGGGCTTGAACCTGGGTTCATACACATGGTGATACATGCATTTATCTGCATGTACCACATCCTTGCATATTGTAATATGAGTTACCTTCCAGAACCTTGAAAATAGGTTTAATTTTCAAATACCTCTTAGCCCACACTGTCTCTCAAATAACATTCGTCAATTTAAATAAAGGAAAAATATACCTTAATCCATCCAATTTCCTTTAATTCTCCAGCATAGTGGCCCCATGACTACAGAGTCAATAGCTTAATAAAAGTGATTTATTTTGAAATCATAAAATAGTAGAGATGTTAACACCATCAGTAGGTAGTGTTTGTTGACAAGTATTTCTTGAATTCATAGCATGCTTAGTCACCATGCACATGACTAAAAATGTATTCTTACATGGAATGCACATTCAAAAGAAGGCAGAGTTCTTACGACACAAAATAACTTTCATATAAATAAGATAAAAAAGAGATTTTTTTATGGGTGGCTTTCTTTGAGTTAGCAACTAGAATAATGCTTTCTCCTTGTTTCTACTGACTTTAATTTTTAGACATTTGAATAGCTGAAAAGGTAATTTACATAATGTAGATTTCTCCGGCCCCAGCATCAGGACTTGTAGAGTCCACATTGGGTCATGTGGGAGGAACTGGGTTAGAGCTCCTGCTACCATGTGGTAGCGCCATGCAGAGGGGGTTTCCACAAAAGGGAGAGCGGTGTTGTGATGCTTGTCCTCTCTGTCTTTCTCCCTCTCTACTTCACCATTAAAAAATGTCCACGGGGGTCGGGCGGTAGCGCAGTGGGTTAAGCGCACACCGCGCAAAGCGCCGGGACTGGGTAAGGATCCCGGTTTGAGCTCTCAGCTCCCTACCTGCAGGAGGGTCACTTTACAAACAGTGAAGCAGGTCTGCAGGTGTTTATCTTTCTCTCCCCCTCTCTGTCTTCCCCTCCTCTCTCCATTTCTCTCTGTCCTATCCAACAACAACGACATCAATAACAACAATAACAATAACCATAACAACGATAAAACAAGGGCGACGAAGGGGGGAAAAAAACCAGCCTCCAGGAGCAGTGGATTCGTAGTGCAGGCACTGAGCCCCAGCGATAATCCTGGAGGTAAAAAAAAACGTCCACATGGAGCAGTGGAACGAAGGTGCAGGTGTGAAGCCCAAACACCAAATCAATACAAAACTCCAGTGTTGGTGGGAATTGTGTGGAGTTGTACTCCTTTTATCCTATGGTTTTGTCAATGTTTCCTTTTTATAAATAAAAAAAAACTAAAAAAAGAAAAAAAAATTCCAGCGTCTAAACATGATTACAATTACCTTAGAACTTCATTAATGATAATCCTAGAACCCATAAATCAATAAGCATATTTTCCAATTTTTCTCCTGGATTGTTATAATGTTCTGATAGAAAAAGAACTTGCTTTCCTTCAGGTTGAATCTAACTGTTGGCTCCCTGTCACACACCATCTGGTTTTGATTGTCTCCAGTGTCAGAGATTTGCCACTGGAGTCACTGAGGAAGTTCAACATTGTTGATCACAGTGTCAAGACCAGTCCAGGCTCCCACAGAGATGCAATGCTGGCTACCCGAACTGGGACCTCTGCTAATTAGCTCAGATGGTCCTAAACATGAGGTGAAAGGATACCTGGTCTTTACTCAAATGATCTCATTGAAAACCTCCCCAGTTCCTGAATGGTACAGTGACTGGCACAGCATTTCAACTAATGTGGTTTAATTTTTGTCAAGATTATCCAGAGTACTTGGGTAGCTGAGTCAGGATTCTCACTTCCCGTGCAACAGGATCCAGAGTTCCATTCCAATGACTCAGACCTTAAAACTAAGGATCTTTGGACTTAACTCTCAGTCAGTCACCTTCTCTTAGTCCTCAGTCTACTCCTCACTATCACTGCTTCCTTTAATTTTTTTTTTTTTTATTACTACCAGGGTGATTGGCCGGGACTTGGTATCAGCACTATAAATCCATTGCTACCAGTGGGCTTGATTCCTTCCTTCCTTCCTTCCTTCCTTCCTTCCTTCCTTCCTTCCTTCCTTCCTTTCTTTCTTTCTTTCTTTCTTTCTTCCCCCTGTATTTCATTCTCTCTTTATCTTTCCTTTTTTCCCCTTTCTTTTTATTTGTTAGGACACAGAGAAATTGAGAAGGGAAAGGGAGAGAGAAAGATACATACCAGCTGTACTACTTCACCACTTGTGAAGCTTCCCCTTGTAGGTGAGGAGTGGGGTGCTTAAACCCAGGTCCGTGCAAAGGTAATGTGTATGCTCAAACGGGCATGCCACCATCCAATGTCCCTGCAGTCCCTGTCATTTCTTCCTTAATTTCCTCTTAAAATCCATGGTCCTTTTCTCTGGCTGACACTGGGTGGGTCTTTAAAGTGTGTGTATGTGTGTGTGTGTGTGTGTGTGTGTGTGTGTGTGTGTGTGTGTATGTTGGACTGGGTGCAAGTATAGCTGGTGTTAGCAATAGAGATGGTTTCACTGCAGACAGAGTCTGGCTGAATACCACCAAACTATTATTAAAGACTCTCATTCAATCAGAAAGCGGCTGAAAGAAAGATTCTAGAAAGCTCACTATGTTGAATTTTAAGACAATCCAGAGAACTGTAAAATTTTACAACTTGAAGGGATTTTAAAGACTGTCTCATACAACTTATTCATTTTACCTGTGGGGGAAAGTAAGTAATTAGTTCAGGATCAAGATTTAGTGACAATCAATTCTGGAATCAAGATTCTCTGATTCCAGTCAATCTTGTACTGACTGGCTATTTAGCAAATGGGCGTTGTTAATCAAGACCATCTTTTTCTGATTACTCCTTTTATGTGAGAGAAATAGGACCTTTTAGGTCTGTTGAGTCAACCACATAAATAAGAGGTTAAAATTTTATTCATACTGGGGCTGGATGGTGGTTTACCTGGTAAAACACTTGCATTACCATGGGCAAAGACTCAGGTTCAAGCCCCTGGTTCCCACCTACAGGAGGGAGGCTTTACACATGATGGAGCAGTGCTGCAGGTGCTGTCTCTCTTTCCTCTCCCTATTTCTCCATCTCTCACTATAAAAAAAATGGCTACTGGGAATGGTGGCTTTGTGCAGGCATTGAACCCAAGAAATCACTTTATTAGCAAAAGAAGTAATAATAATCAGAGTAACTATTAGCAACATACAGACTACTTTAAAAAAATTTGTTTAAGAAAGGAGACATTAACAAAACTGTAGGATAAGAGGGGTACAGCTCCACACAATTTCCACAACCCCATCTCCATATCCCATCTCCTCCACTGATAGCTTTCCCATTCTCTATCTCTCTAGGAGTATGGATCCAGGGTCATTGTGGGTTGCTGAAGGTGGAAGGTCTGGCTTCTGTAATTGCTTCCCTGCTGAACATGGACGTTGACTGGTCGATCCATACTCCCAGTCTGCCTCTCTCTTTCCCTAGTAGGGTGGGGGTCTCTGGGGAAGCGGAACAGACTACTTTTTTTTTTTAAATAAAAAACATTATTAGTGAATTAATCTTGATTTATAAAATTATGAGATAATGGGTATGATTTCTTTTTTTTAAAAAAGATTTTATTTATTCATAACGAAGATAGGAGGAGAGAGAGAAAGAACCAGACATCATTCTGGTACATGTGCCACTGGGGTTTGAACTTAGGATCTCATGCTCAAGAGTCAAAGTCTTTATCCACTGTACTACCTCCCAGAGCACACTGGATATAATTTTATACTGTTCTTACTACCAGAATTCTGCGTCCCTATCCTCTCCACTGGAAACTGCAGTGGTTCTCCCAATGTCACAGATAGTCTGGACAATTTATGATCCGTCCCTTTAGTTGGATTCCCAATTGATGAGGATTACAAGGTACTTGCAGTTTACTAAGTTCCTAGTCCCATTCAATATACTGTTCTTGTTGATATTCATCAACCAAAACTCTTCTGTAGCAATAAGAAAAAAAAAAACTTCTGTCTTCATCTAAAAGCTTCTCTTGTTCTAACAAAAGTATTATCCAAATTTATATTACTTCATTTTTATCTAACAAGTTTGAGCATAGGACAAAATAGATCTGGGTCAATGTGCATCATTGCTGTCAGGATTAATAACTTGTTTTCTTTTTAATATTTTAAAATTTTATTAATTTAATTTGATAGGGCAGAAAGAAACAGATAGAGGAGGGAAATAGAGAGGGGGAGAGAGACAGAGAGACATGTACAGCACTGCCTCACCGCTTATGAAGCTTTCTCCCTCACAGGTGGGGGCCAGGGGCTTGAGGCCAGGTCCTTGTTTATGGTAAAATGTGCACTTAACCAGGTGTGCCACTGCCCCATAACTTGTTTTCTGGTGTCAGTCATAATGATATATGGTAAAACCAATGACAAATAAACACTAATATAACCACTATAGTTTTTTCTCCCCATCAGAGCCCTGCTCAGTTCTGGCTTCTGATGGTTCTGAGTATTGGATCTGAAACCGCAGAGCCTCAAGCATGAAAATCTTTTTGCATAACTGTTATGCTATCTTTTAGACCTACCATAGTTTTTAAGCAAGAATTAATTATTTCAAAATAATGAGATATTCACAGATGAAAATTTCCACTAAAATCAGACAGATTCATAACATAGGTTTCCTCTTCCATTGTAATACTTTTAATTTTTTTATTATACACAAAATACATAAAAATATGCTTAGTGAAGCTGTCCAGTTAAGGGCAAAGTTTCTTCTGTTCAGTTAGAATAAAATGTGACTTTAAGCAAATACCCAGTGAAAGGTTATAATTGATAGTAATAGTAGAACTAAGAATGTTTATATATTATTATTATATATATTGTATTATATTATATATGATTTAAAAGTAACTTAAGTAGCAGGAATGTACTAACTCGGTTAAAGAATTAATTCTTTTAACTGAGATTATCTTAATTTTTTTTTTAGATTTTATTTATTTATGAGAAAGACAGGAGAAGAGAGAAAGAACCAGACATCACTCTGGCACATGTGCTGCTGGGGGGATTGAACTTGGGACCTCATGCTTGAGAGTCCAAAGCTTTATCACTGCACCACCTCCCAGACCACATCTTAAAAACTTTTAAGCAGTTTCTGCCACCTTGAAGAACATAATATCAATTTATGGTTTTTGCTCCCAAAATATAAAGAATTAATGTTTCTTCAAGTGTTTTTGTGTCCTAGATTTTATAATAATGTATGGTATATAATTTCTCGGGAAAACAAAAAGGAAATGATGCAGCATGGTGCAAACTAAAATGATTTCTCTTCAGTCCATTCTTTCTCACCATCTTCCTCCCCTTCTCCTCCACCTCCTTCCTCCCCACCTTCTCTTTTACAGACAGTGAGGCAGAGAGATAGTGAAAGAGACCAGAGCACCAAGACTTCCTTCAATGTGATGGAGGCCAAGCCCGAGCTTGGATCACATACATGACAAAGCATCACACTATCTAAGTGGATCATTGGGATGCATTGGATCGACCTTCCCGTGGTGCATCCCGTGAGTACCCATTCATTGGGGAAACTAACTCCTTCCTAGCCGACTGAATCCACATGGATCCCAGTCACTTTCAAAGCCAACAACAAGCAGCTCCTGACAGCTTTCAAGCTGTTGGTCCTGCTCTCCGAGTCCTCCAACTTAATGTTAAGGAGCTGTCCTTCGCCAAACGCGTTATCTTCGCCCACCCTGTCCAACGCTTGACGTCTCGTCATCCAATCTGGTCTCCTACGCCTACACTGAACTTCTCTGTTCCAAACTCTTGGAAACAGAGTTGGCAGTCAGCTGAGGTCAAGAACAAACACCTCATCACAGACCCCTGCAAGCGTCAACCCGGCTTTGACCTAGCACGTTATGATTGGGCCCTCCTCCATCGCTATCGAAAAGGCCATGGCCGGTGTGCCGCTATGTTCCATCGCTGGGGAGCCAGAGACGACCCGAACTGCCCCTGCGGCTACAGACACTGACCCACATAGTCAACGACTGCCACCTCTCCAGATTCAAAGGAGGTCTCGAAACTTTACATCAGGCTCAACCTGACGCTGTTGACTGGCTACGGAAGAAGGGCAAACGCTAGAAGAAGAAGTGAATCATTGCACTGACCCCACTCCTATTTTTTTCTAAGCTTTCTTTTTTTTTTTTTTTTTAAGAAGAATTTATTTATAAAATGAAAATATTGACAAGACCACAGGATAAGAGGGGTACAGTTCTACACAGTTCCCACCGCCAAAACTCTGTACCCCATCCTCTTCCTTGAAAGCTTTCCTATTCTTTATCCCCCTGGGAGTATGGACCCAGGATCATTATGGGGTGGAGAGGTGGAACTAACCTTCTGTTTCTAAGACAGGAAGACAAATCTTGACAACTAAATGAAATGCATGACCTCTGGTTAGATTTTGGTTTGAAAAGACACAACCATAAAGGACGTTCCTGAGATGACTGGGGAATTTAAGTTGATTCTAGATTTGATAGTGACATTGAATTAATGCTGACTTTTCTCAGAGTAATTATTGTGAAGGTAGAAGAATAATCTTGATTTGAGGAGATATGCTATGAAGTGTGCTGTCTGAATACTTAAATCTAACTACTACTGGTAGATGAAGGGAAAGTAGATGTGAGGAAGCAAGAGAATGGATGACTTAATGGCAAAAGAAAGTGAGAGAAACTGGAGATTTTATCAATTCATAAATCTAGTGTAGAATGCCTTTTACCATACTATACCTTGCAACTTCTTTGATGGTTGGAACTAAAACAACAACAACAACAACAACAAAACATAAACACGGAGTACATAACAACATGCTAGGGGCTGGGTGGTAGCATACCTGGTTGAGTACACATGTTACAATGAGCAAGGACCTAGGGTTTGAGCCCCTGGTCCCCACCTGTAGGGGGAAAGCCTTGTGCGTGGTTGAAGCAGTGCTGCAGGTCTCTCTCTCTCTCTCTCTCTCTCTCTCTCTCTCTCTCTCCCTACTTCTTAATTTCTGGCTGTCTCTATCCAATAAATAAAGATAAACAAACCATGCTGTAACGAAAATAGCTGTTTGGAAACCAAAATATGTGTGTTCAACTCTGGGTTCTATCAGTCATTTAATAGTCAGGTGGCATAGGTCTAGTGATTTAACCTGTTAGGTATTCATTTCTTTGTACTAACTGCGCTTAACCTGGTGCGCCACCACCTGACCCCTCCCCCCAGGTATTCATTTCTTCTTAAAATAAATTGACTATCTAACTTAAAGTCTTCTTGTAAGAATTATGCTAAGAACATGTTCAGAGGGGAGCTGGGTGGGGGCGCACCTGGTTCAAGGATCTGGGTTCCAGCCCCACCTTCAGGGGGGAAAGCTTTGTGCGTGCGTAGTGCGTAGTGAAGCAGTGTTGCAGGTGTCTCTCTGTCTTTTCCCCCTCTGTATCTCTCCCTTCCCTCTTGATTTCTGGCTATCTCTATCCAATAAATAAATAAAGAGAATAATAAAAAATAAAAAAACATGTTCAGAGGGACTGACATACAATAATCTCTGGGTTTTCTTTTTTGGCTATTTAATTTTGTTCATTTGTTTTTCTAACTCACTTTATTTGGGGGTTCATTATTCTCAACATGTACTGGCTATTTCTTTCCTCTTAACTGATACCCACTTCCTGTAATACTAAGCCATGTATTGTACTGTTTAATAAGAGAGTGGTCCAGTTAGCTACAGAGTACGAGTATGTACGTGAGAGAGATAGTGTGTACAGCGCTGCTCCCACATCATGGTGTTTAACTCCCTCCGTCTTTGTTGCTCACATGTAGTACACAAGCGAAGTGAGTGCTCTAGCATCAAGCCAGTTCCCGCTAACAAATTTAATTCAAGTTCCAGAAGGAAGAGACAGACAACGAAAAAAGAAATTGGAAGAAATAGTGACTAAGACTTTTCTAGAAAAGATGAGAGATAACTGTCCACAGTCTGTAGATTCTCAACCCAGGTAAATCAACAACAACAACAACAACAACAACAACAAAACAACAACAGAAACCCAAATTGTGAAACCTCAGAAAACCTACATCAAAAGTAAAGTCATAAAAGTAAGTACAGAAAAAAAAAAAAGACAGATTATATTCAAAGGAGAGACAATTGGACTAACTGAAGGCTCAGTTGGGAGTAAGAGGAGCTCTTACTAAAGCTTCTTGAAAGAAATAAACCAGATGTTTTAAAAATTAATTCTTCTAAAGGCTCTTGAGTCTATTGAAGATTCTACTGGGGCTGGGTGGTGTCACACCTGGTTGGGCAAACCATGCTATAACGTGCAAAGCTCTGCGTTTAAGCCCCTAGTCCTCACGTGCAAGGGGGAAATTTCACAAGCAGTGAAACAGTGTTGCAGGCCTCTCTTTCTCTTTCTCCCCCCATTCCCTCTTGATTTCTCTTGATTAGAAAGATAGGAGGAGTGGCCCGGGAGGTGGCATAGTGGATGAAGCACTGGACCCACAGGCATGAGGTATTGAGTTCAATACCTGGCAGCACATGGACCAGAGTGATGTCTGGTTCTTTCTCTCCCTATCCGCCCTCATATCTTTCTCATTAATAAATAAATAAAACCTTAAAAAAAAAGATAGGAGGAGAGAGAGAAAGAACCAGACATCACTCTGGTACTTGTGTTGCCCAAGCTTGAACTCAGGACCTCATGCTTAAGAGCCCAATGTTTTTCTACTGTGCCACCCCCTGGACCACTTGATTTCTCTTTCTCTATCCAGTAAATACTTTTTAAAATTTATTTTTTATATTTATTTACTTATTTTCCCTTTTGTTGTCCTTGTTGTTTTTATTGTTGTAGCTATTATTGTTGTTGTTATTGATATCATCATTGTTGGATAGGTCAGAGAGAAATGGAGAGAGGAGGGGAAGACAGAGAGGGGGAGAGAAAGATAGACACCTGCAGACCTGCTTCACCGCCTGTGAAGCGACTCCCCTGCAGGTGGGGAGCCGGGGGCTTGAACCCGGATCCTTATGCGTTTTGAGCCACGTGCGCTTAACCCGCTGCCCTACATTTTTAAAAAAAGAATCTATGATAACGTTCACTCATGATGAAAATGCTGTCTCACATTGTATTAAACATTTTCAACAAGGTTAGAGAGAAAATAAAATGAATAGTGATTGGAAAGGAAGAAGCAAGACTACAGTTTAGATGCTATAATTACATGTTTTTCTATACCTTTTAGATTTCACACTAAAATATTTAAAACAACCTTATGTTTGCAGAGCCTATATAATTTATTTTGTGTGTGCATGTGTCTCCAGGGTTACTGCTGGGGCTTGGTGCCTGCACTACAAATCCACTGCTCCTGGAGGCTAGTTTCTCCCTTTTGTTTCCTTGTTGTTTATTGTTGTTGTTGTTGTTATTGTCGTTGTTGAATAGGACAGAGAAATGGAATGAGGAGGGGAAGACAGAGAGGGGGAAAGAAAGATAGACACCTGCAGACCTGCTTCACTGCTTGTGATGACTGCCCCCACCCCACAGGTGGGGAGCCGGGGGCTCAAACTGGGATCCTTACATTGGTCCTTGCATTCAGTGCCATATTTGCTTAAACTGCTGTGCAACCACCCGGCCCCTGAGCACATATAGTTTTCAAAGCACCTTTACATTAAAGATTGTATTTCTTTAATTAGGATAGAGACAGAAATTAGGGATGCATTCGGTTAAGTGCACATAGTACGTAGTGCAAGGAATTGTGCAAGGATCTGGGTTCAAGCCCCTGGTCTCCACCTGTAGGGGGTCTGCAGGTGTCTTTCTCTCTACCTCCCCCTCCACTCTCAATCTCTCTCTGTCTCTATCCAATAATAAAGAAACAATAATATTTTTAAAAGATAATTTTTTTCCTAAGAAAAGAAAAGGTGACCTCTACATTACAACTTCCCCATCTCTGCGAAATTTCCTGCTGCAGGCTTTCCTCCTGGGTGATATACCAGGTGTCCCATTACCCCACCCCTTAAGAATGTATTCGATTGACACAATTATGTAAAGAAAATAAAGTCTAAGGAGTTTGGACTACAATGTTAGTCAGTAGAAGAAACTGCATTAGAACCTGAGCTTACTGACTCTTACAGTCTTCCTGGTTTACAATTATGTTTTTATCATCCTATCATATAAATAATATAAATAACACTTTTCCACAAAACAATGCATTTTGGGGGCAAACACAGTTCACATTATGTGTGATGTTACTGGTTATAAAGAAAGGACAGGGTCGGGGTAGATAGCACAATGGTTATGCAAACAGACTCTCCTGCCTGAGGCTCCAAAGTCCCAGGTTTAATCTCAGGGCACCACCATCAACCAGCTGAGCAGTGCTCTGGTAAAACAAAACAAAACAAAACAAAAATAAATAAAGGAAGGACAAATAACACATGACCTTGGAATTAGGAGGAAGTGACTGCAACCATTCAGCTGCTTCACTGAAATGTTTTCGCTTACTGAAAGGAACCATTGTTAATGTTATTGTTATAAAGTGAAGTGTGTGTTCCAGGCCTGAACTCACATGTCAAGTGAATCAAAAGTCCTAGCCCACTGGTACTCCACGATGTAACAGCATTCGGAGACAGGCCTTTAGAAAGGGAATGTTAAAACGGCATCACTAGAGTGGGTCCTGATACAATATGCCTGGTGTCCTTGGAAGAAGATAGTTGAACACAGGTGGGCACATAGGGTAGACTGCATGAAGATGCAAGGAAGAGACAAGTACCTAGAAGCAAGGAGAGAGGTCTGGGAGAGATTTCTCAGGAGGCATCAGTTCTACTGAAAACCTTCAGACTTATGTGAGAATAAGTATCTCTTGCTCAAGCTACTCCAGGCTGTGCCATTTTGATAAATCAGCCCAGGCAAAATAAACCAGGGAGTGACTCACACAGTGAATAAATAAAGACCTTTAATCTCCAGCAAAATTCCATTGTAATCAGATGCTGGCTTTGGAGTGACGCTTGAGGTCTAGTGCAATTCACTTACAGCTTTCAAAGATTTCCATTAAGATATTTTAGGGAAGAGGATATGAACAAAACATTCACTACAGAGGAGATCCAAAAGGCTAACAAACATATGAAAAACTGCTCTAGGTCACTGATTGTCAGAGAAATGCAAATTAAGACAACACTAAGATACCACCTCACTCCTGTAAGAATGGCATACATCAAAAAGGACAGCAGCAACAAATGCTGGAGAGGATGTGGGGACAGAGGAACCCTTTTACATTGCTGGTGGGAATGTAAATTGGTACAGCCTCTGTGGAGAGCAGTCTGGAAAACTCTCAGAAGGCTAGACATGGACCTTCCATATGATCCAGTAATTCCTCTCCTGGGGTTATACCCCAAGGACTCCATAACACCCAACCAAAAAGAGGTGTGTACCCCTATGTTCATAGCAGCACAATTCATAATAGCTAAAACCTGGAAGCAACCCAGGTGCCCAACAACAGATGAGTGGCTGAGAAAGCTGTGGTATATATACACAATGGAATACTATGCAGCTATCAAAAACAATGAACCCACCTTCTCTGACCCATCTTGGACAGAGCTAGAAGGAATTATGTTAAGTGAGCTAAGTCAGAAAGATAAAGATGAGTATGGGATAATCCCACTCATCAACAGAAGTTGACTAAGAAGATCTGAAAGGGAAACTAAAAACAGGACCTGACCAAATTGTAAGTAGGGCACCAAAGTAAAAGCCCTGTGGTGAGGGGTAGACATGCAGCTTCCTGGGCCAGTGGGGGGTGGGAGTGGGTGGGAGGGATGGGTCACAGTCTTTTGGTGGTGGGAATGGTGTTTATGTACACTCCTAGCAAAATGTAGACATATAAATCACTAGTTAATTAATATGAGAGGGGGAAAATCAATTGTATGTCTCAAAGTTTTTCAAAACACAAACTGAATCTTTTTAATATATAGGCTGTGTATTTGATATGCGGTTAATTTCTTCTTCCTGCTCTATACCTCCCCTTCTTATCCCTCCTCCTCACCACTTGAAACAATCATTGTAACACTGTACCACATTAACTGTAGTAATTTAATTATTAAATTATCACAGAATAAGCACTTTCATGATGGTTGTATTATCAGACAATGTAAATGGACTCACATTGTCTGTGAAGTGACTGAATAGCACTGGAAAAATATTGTAAATTTCTTCTAGCTGCATGCTAAGCTAATAGTGAGAGGCTGATAATTGTGAAGAGGTGGCATGAACACTAGTAGACGAACTATCTGAGAAAGCAGTGGAGTCCCGTCAGGGATGCCCTTCTCAATACAGACCGAGTGTACCTGGAACATCTGGTCTTTCATTCATTAGATGCAATATTCCAGTGGAAAAGGCCATTCGGAATGTGCAGAGATGCAGACAGCAAAGCCAGGACAGCTGCGTCGGAGACCAGTTTTATTTTGAAACCAGAAAACCCATGCAAATAGACAACAGCAACACATAAGAAATGAATTAATGACAGTTCACTGGAGAGGACTAAAAAGGAAACACGCTTCCATGGTAGTTTCCAGCTTTCTCTCCAGAAATCAGAAAATGGGGTTACTGACTATTCTGAGATGGTAGAGTTATATAAAAATATTTAGATTTTACTGCATATAAATATTTTGGAAGATTTACTACTCAGAGATTTTTCTAAATAAAAAATACATTTATATATCTCTACAAAATTCTTTCCTTTTCAACCCCTTTGTTCTCTAATCCTAAACTCAGAGGAAAAAAGGACAAATTAAAAGAAAAATATCTATTCCACCAGGGTTATTGTCAGGGTTCACTGCCTCTATGACCCCACTGTTTCCAGTAGCCATTTTTTTAAAAATAAGAAAATGAGAGAGAGAGAGAGAGAATAAAGGAGAGGTTCCTGCAGTACTGCTGCACTGCTCTTGAAACTACCTTCCAACAGGTGGTGGTCCCGAGCTGGAATCTGGTTCCTTGTGCATGTGTGGTAACATGTGTCCTCTATCAGCTGAGCTACCACCTGGGCCTTCAAAAGTTTTATTTATTATTATTATTTTTTAAATATTGTATTGTCATTATTGAGTCTCTAATGAGAGGTCTATAGTAGAAAGCCTGACCTGAGAAGCCAATTTTTGGCGTTTATAAGGCTGTTTTCCTTGGGAAGAACATCTCAGTTGGAAACATTTACATTGCCAACAATTTAGTCAGGGAAACTAAGTAAGATACATGCCTGGAAAAATTAATTTATTTGTCTGGTCAAAAAATTGATTCAATCCTCTAGTATTAGATAATAATGAACACTTTTATGATGAGCTTGAATTCTGTATTCCGATTAAAGAGAAACAAGAAATTTAATTAACATTAAGAATTCTAAGGCAATAGCTTTGACTTTTTTTTTGAATAAGCTCATTGTTGTCTAATGAAGGGGTGTAGATGTGCAGAAACTTTAAGAGCATTTTTGCTCCAAATCGGAAATATGCTGGATTTCCTAATATATAAACTTTTATGCTGCTTAATTTCCCTATTGGAACACTGTCAATAGCCTACATTAGGGCTCTTTCAAAAATAAATTTAATGATTGACTCCTCTGCTACTAGAAACTGTTTTTTAATTCCATGCTCTTTTATAAAGTAAGCAAAAAATTCTAGAAATGCCACCTGGCACCATCTTGTTGTTTAAACTTGCTATTTTATAGCCAAGCCCAGACTTCCTAATGACTTTAATTGCATCAATCACTCATCCTAAAATTGGGCTTTCTATCTTGACCCTTTCAGTTCCCATGGACTTCTGATTATGAAACCGTCTTCTGATGCCAATGCTGATAGACTTCAATTTGTGGTCCAAGTTGCTGGGAATGGAGACTAAGAAGTATTTGGTGTGCAAGATTTACTGAAAGAATCACTCTAGTGCGTCCTTCAGTCTAATAAATCCATCTGCTTGCCATTCCTGCTCTTAGACTCTTTGAAATCCAGTTGCCAACCACTTCTGCCATGAAGGTTACTAAAAGGACCTTTATATTAATTGGTATAATTATCACACTTACTTGTATGATTTACATGTGTATACTTCAATGAATATTTAATGGTATGTTGCTTCAAAATATGCCTTTTAAAATATCTCTCTTTTTGCTGTATTTTTATTGTTGTTGTAATTATTATTGTTGTTGTGTTGGTCTGCTTCTAATTCTGCTTGTAAGACCCCTTCTGTTTTGATCATCATGTTAGGTTTGCTTGCATTGCTTAATGCTGTGGTCTATTTACATAATCATTGTTTTGTTTGAGACCCACACTGGTTTAATCCCCACTGGTTCCTGCTCTTTTTCCTTCTCCCCACCCCCTATACTATATACTTCCTCTTCCTGACACTTCTGCCTTAGGAGATATATAAAGGACAGAATTTTCTAATGATTAGAGATTGATTGATTGCACTGCATCCCCGCTCATCAATAAAGATTGAACTGCGTCCCATCTCAGCCATGAGTCCCTGGTCATCTCTCTCCCACCTGAGAAGCTAGCCCAGCATCTGGCGTCTGTGCCTGAACTGGGACCGGCATTGTTGTTATTGATGTCATCGTTAGATAGGACAGAGGGAAACGGAGAGAGGAGGGGAAGACAGAGAGGGGGAAAGAAAGATAGACACCTGCAGAACTGCTTCACAGCCTGTGAAGCTACTCCCTTACAGGTGGAGATCCAGGGGCTCGAACCGGGATCCTTATGCTGGTCCTTGTGCTTTGTGCCATGTGTGCTTAACCCACTGTGCTACCACCTGACTCCCCTGTTTTTGCTGTATTTTAAAGATTATTTACTTTTATGAGCAAGTTACACAGTCAGACAGACACATACCCCCCTCCCCACACACACACGGGTTAGAGCACTACCCCAGTATATGTGATATAATGCTAGGGATTGAATTCAGACCTCATGCATGCAAGTCTTTTTATTTTATTTTTTATTGATAAAATGGGAATATTGACAAGACCATAGGATGAGAAGGGTACAATTCCAAAACGAATCAATGGCTTGGACATTAGATCAGAAATCACCAAATACAGAGAGGAAAACCTAGGCAAAACATTATGAAATCATGTTCTTTGTTTTATCTTGAATGCAACTTGAAGGAGTCATATTAAATGAGAAAAAGCAGAATGAGAAATCTCTGTGAGCTGGAAACAGCCTGTTCTCTGCTCTCTTGCAAAAAGGTTGGAGAGGGGAGGAAGTAAGTGTCAAAAAATAACTATTCTATTGAGCAGACATGAAGTTGGAAACCGCAGAGGTCTTTCTTAGTAGAGTCACTGGGCTATAGGTTCTGCTCATCATACTATTAATCTTACAGAATGATTTGAAGATGAATGGGATCATCCGAATAAGGTATTTTGCACAACACCAGCCACATATGCACTTAAAAATACTTTGGAAAAAAAGAACTTATTTTGATGTGGTCAGTGAAATAACTCACTTGGACTGTTTGCAGCTTCACTGTTGGTGTAACCCAGGTTTGAGCCCAAACCCCACCGCAGAGCGAGAAGCTTTGGTACTGTGGTCTCTTTCACTTTTACACTGCCTCTCTACTTTCTCTGTCTCTATCTTAAAAGAATAAGAATAAAAAATTAAATATCTACCGTGATCGTGTTGTATAGCTGTTGCTCATGTGTTTAAAAAGTTAAAACAATGATTCACCACAAACCTCATTTTATTCTTTGACTTAATCAGTGTGCTGATTGGAACATGTTACTCATTTTTTAAAGAACCGTTTATTTCAAGGCTGGCTGGTGGTGCACCTAGTTGAAAGCACCTGTTATGGTGTGTAGGGACCTGGGTTCAAGTCACCGGACCCCACCTGCAGGGGGAAATCTTCATAAACAGAAAAGTGATGCTGTAGGTGTCTCTCTGTCTCTTACTTCCCTTTTGATTTTTGTTTCTTTTTTACATCATATATTAAACAATCTTTTAAAAATTATCTTTACTTATTTGTTGGATAGAGACAGCCAGAAATTGAGCAGAATGGGGAGACAGAGAGGAAGAGAGACAGAGAGACACCTGCAGACCTGCTTCACCGCTTGTGAAGCTTTCTCCCTGAAGGTGGGGACCAGGGGCTTGCTATGCTATGGGGGACTCTCTGGTGGTATTTCTCCCTGTATCACAATGTTTAACTTTTAAAATTATATTTATTCATTTGATAGAGACAGCCAGAAATTGAGGGGAATAAGGGAAATAGAGAGGGAGGGAGAGAGACATCTGCAGCCCTGCTTCACCACTTGTGAAGCTTTCTCCCTGCAGGTGGGGACCAGGGGCTTGAACCCAGGTCCTTGTGCATTGTAACATGTACGCTCAACCAGATGCACCACCACCTGGGCTCACATCATATATATATATATTTATAACAGTTTAAACATTTATTTATTATTGGATAGAGATAGAGAGAAATTGAAAAGGGAGGGGGAGATAGATAGATAGATAGATAGATATAGAGATAGAGATACCAGCAGCCCTGCTTCTCCACTTGTGAAGTTTTCCCCTTGCAGTTGGGAACCAGGGGCTTGAACCCGTGTTCTTGATCACTGTAATGTGTGCACTGAATCAGGTGCACCACCAACTGGCCCTGAGTTCTCTGTTTTCCTTCCTTTCTTTCTTTTTCTTTCTTTTCTTTCCTTTTTTTTTTTTTTTTGAAAGGACAGAGAGAAATTGAGAGGGGAGGGGGAAAATAGAGAGGGAGAGAGAAAGATAGACATCTGTAGCCCTGCTTCACTGCTTGTCAAAGTGACCCCTCTGCAGGTGGGGCACCTGGGGGCTCAAACTGGGATCCTTATGTGGGTCCTTGCGCTTTGTACTATGTGCACTTAACCCATTGCACCACCATCCAACCTGACCCCTGAGTTCTGTTTCTATCTGGTGATAAGTAAATAAACACATGCATAAATAAAATATTTAAATATTTAAAATTATTTATTTCATATGTGAGAGTTTTATGAGAGAGATAGAGACAGAGAGAGAGACAGAGAGAGAGAGAGAAGCCAGAGTACACTGCACATGTGGTGGTGCAGGGAATTGAACCTGGAACCTCAAGCAGGTAAGTCCTGAACTCTACCAGGTGAGTTATTTCCTGGCTGCCTGTTAGACCCATTTTGAACACATAAAATCTCCAGGTATTACTAAGTGAGAAACTTTTTGTGGAGTGTTGATAAATTGAGACTAGTGTGGAAATCCTCCCTGTAAACAATCCATCCAACATACACAGGTTAACTCAGACTTTTAATTTGCTAGTTTCCTTTAGAAGGTGTTCAGTTGCAACTTGTCTTCTCTCCAGGGAATAGTGTTATGTGGCAACTCAAGTGAGCAGAATATTTTTAGTTTAATATGTATACATGCACATAAATGAAGCTAGGCCCACTCTGAGAAAACCAATCCAGTGAGGCAGATAAAGAGAGGCCCTGTGCTGTATGGCCTGGTTGGAAGTTAATTTACACACCAGCAGTTTGCATCCAAAGAAATGCCTTTCCAGTGATTAAATTTTCTTTTAATTGCCACCAGGTATATTGCTAGGGCTTGGTTTCCTGCACAACAAAGCCACTGCTCCCTGCTGCCATTTTCTATCTCCTTCATTTTCTAGGACAGAGAGGAGTTGAGAGAGGAGGAGGGGATAGTGAGGGAGAGCAAAGCAAGACACCTGCAGCACGCTTTACCACTTGCGAAGCTTTCCCTCTGCAGGTGGGGACTGGGGACTTGAACCTGGGTTCTTGTTCGTGTATGCTCAACCAGGTGCTCCATTACCTGTTCCCATTTCCAGCAATTTTTGAAGAGCAGAATTCCTTTTCTCTTGGGGGAAGTCACAATCTCTTATGACTCTTTGAAAATAAACCTAATAAATCCAGACAACAAAGTTGGTTTGTCATCAGATCCCCTCACTCCTTAACTCGTGGGGAAAAGATTATTATTTCTATCCATTCACTGTTTCTGGGAACATTCCAGCTTGGTCATAAAATTCTACATCCCAGGGGTGTCTCTAGTTTTGTTGACTTGTCTTTAAAATGAAGTTTGCTGAGCCAGCAACATAGGTCACCTGGGGACACTGGGTGCCAAGTTTGCAACCCAGATTAGAACCTAGTCACCACCGCACTGGAAATCTCAGTGCTGTGGTGTCTTCTTTTTCTTCCCTTTCTTTTCCTTCTTTCTTTCTTTTCTTTCTACAGAAGCCACTGAAGAGTAAAATAAACTTTGTTGTTTTTCTCTTTAGTAAATGAAGACATTCTCAAAATGGATGTGAAGAGGAAAAGAAAATAGTAGCCTGTAATCTTTTCAAGTAGAGATAATTCAAGTCAATGTCTCGCCTTCTGCATTCAGTGTTTTTAAGAACTCGTTCTTATGTAGTTATATGGTTAAAGCTATACAATATACAGTTTTGTTTTTTTTTAAATATTTATTTATTCCCTTTTGTTGCCCTAGTTGTTTTACTGTTGTAGTTATTATTGTTGTTGATGTCGTGGATGTTGGATAGGACAGAGAGAAATGGAGAAAGGAGGGGAAGACAGAGAGGGGTAGAGAAAGATAGACACCTGCAGACCTGCTTCACCACCTGTGAAGCGACTCCCCTACAAGTGGGGAGCCAGGGGCTCGAACCGGGATTCTTTTGCATTTTGCGCCACCTGCGCTTAACCCACTGTGCTACCGCCCGACTCCCAATATACAGTTTTTAAAAGTATGCCTTGTTCCATTATCTTCCACAGACACTTCCTAAGCAATCAGAAACATCTCCATTTTTTAAAGGCCTGACAAATGTGCCAGTGTGTGGTTGTATCATACTTTTCCTGTTAACTTCCTGTTGTGATAGTTGAGATGCATTATTTTTTATGTTAAAACATGCAGGAGTGAACATTTTTGGCTGTGTGTGTGTGTGTGTGTGTGTGTGTGTGTGTATTTTGTCTGGGATTAGTTCCTCAAGATTGATTTTGAAAGAGGAATTTATGGATCAAAATGTCTGAAAACTCTGAAGGGTTGTGATTTGGGTGACGAGTCTTTCCAGCAAGATTAAATCAGTGAGCCCTTGTTAGAATTACAAAGCATGATGAAATACCCAACACTTAGTTTTACAAAAAAAGTTTGCCATGTTTTTTTTTTAGAATTAAAAAAAATTAAAGAAAATTAAAAATCTTCTTGAGATATTGCTTTGAAAATGAAAAAACATCGAATATAAGTAACAACCTAGGAACACTGAAAATAGACACACAGTAAACATAAAAAGCAAATTGTTGTCTTGGGGATCTGGAAACAGTTTGAAAGAAATGTGCACTATTATATTTTTATGTTCTGTATATATGTCAAGCAAGGAGGCCCAACAATGGTAACTGGAACTCTTTCTAATTTGAAGATTTAAACTCATAAATAATGTTAGGGAAAATTAAATAGCAGAGTGTAATTGAGTTTGAGAACCTTGACAGAAAAAAATAGCTTTATTATTAAAGAGAGATTGGAGAGTAAGGACAGTGCAAGCATATGACTCAATTCAATTGGTGTGTGTATTATTTTTTTATGCTTTTATTTATTTAAGATAAAGGCAGAGAGAAATTGAGAGAGAAGGGAGAGAAGGAGGTAGAAGAGAGAGAGAGAGGGAGAGAGAGGGACCTACAGTCCTTCTTTAATACTCATAAAGCTTCCTACCTGCAGATGGGGTCTGGGGCCTTGAACCTGGGTCTCTGTGCACTGTAAAGTGTGCACTCTTTCAGGTGAACCACGACCTGGCACCTTTCTTTTCTTAATATGACACAGGAGGTAAAACTCAGGTCTCACGAGCCTGGCCACTGAATCTCTCCGCAAGACCAACTTTTAGTTTTTAGATTGAGAGACGATGGGAGAATGAAGGGAAAGGGTAAGGCAATTAAGCCCCATTCCACCACCCCTGGAGTTTTCTTTGCCCCTATTTAGTGCTAAGAATGGAACCCAGCTCATACATGAGTATTGGACATATTATTGCCAATTACCCCCTGTCCCTGGCCTGAATGAACAATTACTTTAAAAAATACTAAAAAGGTTTTGAAATGGATTTTGGGTAACTTTCTTTTTCTGGAGACAAAACTGACTTTGTTGCTTTGGGCTGTATACTCTTGTTAGGTATAGCAGTAATTTTCAAAGTGGGGTTCTCTAGGTCAACAACAAAAACATCAATAGGGAGTTTTCTAGAAGTACATAATTTCAGGCTCAAAGTCTAAACAAACTGGGCTGAAGGTGAAGGCCAAGGAGCTGCTTTAAGAAACTCTTAAAAAAAACACCAGAATCTATTATTTTTAATACATATACATGCATAATTTTATTATATATGTATACATATATAGTAACTATTAATTTTAATGAGAAAACACACACTAGAGCACTGCTCACCTCTGGCTTGTGGTGGTTTTGGGGATTGAACCTGGCACCACAGAGCTTTAGGCATGAAAATCTTCCGAATAACCATTATGTTATCTTCTCAGCCTTGCATACATCTATTGATTTTTCAGAAAAGCTATGAGGTAATTTTTCTATGCAAAAATGTGTCATGCCTTTTCTGACAACCAGTGTATTATGGGAGAGAAATGGAGGGAGAGAAAGAGAGAGAGAGAGAGAGAGAGAGAGAGAGAGAGAGAGAGAGAGGCACTCTACCACTCCATGTGATGCTGGGGATTGAACCCAGGACCTCACCCATCCATGCAAGGCATGTGCTCCTCTGCAGCGTCCCAGCATCTGTGATTCTGACACATTCTCAAACTAGAGAACCACTCATTTAGGGCTTCAAAGTCAGTCTATTTTTCCACTTTCCTCGGCTACCATCAGAGAAGACTGTGGCCAGCTAGGCCTATACACGAAGCACTATCTGCTTAGCCACAGTGTCTGAGAAAAGTCCTTTCTTCCATGTGCCATCATGAGATTCTGCATGGCTGAGGAAGGGCCTGGACGTATACAACAATGTCAGTTTTAGACAACAGCCCCCCCCCTTTATTTATTTATTTATTTATTTATTTATTTATTTATTTTCTTCCTTCCTTCCTTCCTTCCTTTCTTCTTCCTCCTCCTCCTCCTCCTCCTCCTCTTCCTTATTCTTCTCCTTCTTCTTTTTTTTTTTTTTTTCGCTTCCAGAGTTATCAGTGGGGCTTGGTGCCTGCACTACGAACCACTGCTCCTGGAGGGTATTTTCCCTCCCCTCATTTTGCTGCCCCTTTTAAAAAAATTATTGTTGTGGTTATTATTGTTGTTGTTATTGCTGTCATTGTTGTTGGATAGGACAGAGAAATCAAGAGAAGAAGATAGAAAGGGGGAGAGAAAGATAGACATCTGCAGACCTGCTTCACAGCTTGTGAAGTGACCCCCCTGCAGGTAGGGAGTGGGGACTCGAACTGGGATCTTTGCATCCTTGCACGGGTCCTTGCGCTTCACACCATGTGCACTTAACCCTTGGCGCTACCACCAGACCCCCAGTCCCTCTTCTTTATTTCTTTGGAAGCTGATGCCCATTTGTATTCACTTCTTTCCTAGGCCACACCTACACCTATTACAACTTCCGGGTGTCTTTCCTTTTTCCTATTCCTCCTCCAAAAAGAGAAACAGTGTCGACTTCTCTGGTGTTCTCCAGATTCTCTTCCCTCAGTGACAGTATAAAAACAAAGGTTCCTAGTTCTGGGCTCCTGTGGAACTTCCCCTCTTTCTTTATAAGAAGGGAGGATTCTTTGTTGCTCCCAGATTTCTTGGAGTTAATAGAGATGTGAAGTGGAAGTGCAAAAGAAAAAAAAAAGTTAAGAAAAGGAGGTGGATGACTGCTTAAGAGAGATCTAGGCCTGCCTAGGGGAGATGTGGGAAGCTAGTGTCCTACATAAAGAGACTTTGGGAAACATCCAGACTCTCAGAGCTGTTGTGAAATATCTGAGCTTTGCCTCTAGTGCATTTAGCTCTCATCTGCTTATCCCGGTGGTGTGGGTGATAGCTGGCATTTGCTGTCCTGAGCAAGGCTTTCCTGTGCCCTGTTGAAAGAGATGGGAGGTGTGCGTCACCGAGTCTTTGAACTCTCCCACCCCCCAGATGCTAGCAAAGTATGTCTCCTAAAAACACTGAAGACTACAAAGGGTAGACTAGCTTGTTGCCCACCACTATGGAGACAAGGGAGTCAGAGTCAAACCAGCCTTGCCTGATTCCAAAACCTCCACTGTTCTGCTCTGCTTTCTGGGCCCCAATGCCCCAGATAGCGAGTTCATGGGCAGTGCCCCAGATTCCAGAACAGTCCCTCGCTTCTTCTTTGAGCCAGCTCCCACGCCCTCAGATCCTGCTGTTAGATGCTCCTGGCTCTGTGGGGGTGGCAGGTATGGGCAAGTAGCTCCAAGGGGGTAGAGAGCAGAATGCAGGGCAATCTTTCTCAGAACTGTTTGCTTCTGAAAGAGAAAGTTTGAAGAGACGGCTCTTTCGATGCTAACAATTTGGGATGGTTTCTCTGGTAGCATAGCATCAAGGTGCTCATGCATTTTGGAGTGGATTATGGGGCACTTTTCAGAAGCTTTTCTTTGAAAAAAAATTTAAAAAATTATTATTATTATTTTGCCTCCGGGATTATTGCTGGGGCTCAGTGCCAGCACTACAAATCCACTGCTCCTGGAGGCTATTTTTCCCATTTTTGTTGTCCTTGTTGCCCTTGTTGTGGTTGTTACTGTTGTTATACCTGTTGTTGTTGTAGGATAGGACAGAGAGAAATTGAGAGAGGAGGGGAAGACAGAGAGGAGGAGAGAAAGATAGACATCTTCAGACCTGCTTCACTACTTGCGAAGTGATCCCCCTGCAGATGGGGAGCTGTGGGCTTGAACCCGGATCCTTATGCCGGTCCTTGTGCTTTGCGCTATGTGCACTTAACCCGTTGCACTACCGCCCAGCCCCCTAATTTTATTATTATTATTATTTGATCATCCCAGGGCTTTACTGCTCCAGGATGGTCTTTTCAAATAGAGACACAGATACAGAGACAAAGAGACAGAGAGAAAGGGAGTGAAAGAGATCATAGTCCCAAAGCTTCTTCCAGTGTGAAGGATGTGGGCTTCGAACCTGAGCTGTCTGCTTGGTAAAACATTGCACTATCTTGGTGAGCTATTTTGCCAGACCCGGAAGCTTTTCAGATGCCCTACCCTGCTCAAGAGTAAAGACAGTTTATTATATACCCATGTTATTAATATTTGTTTTATCTTCCTTTTCTTTTAATTTTGAAAGAGTGAAAGAGATCATAGCACTGAAGATTCCTTCCATGGGCGGGGGCCAGGCTCGGACCAAGGTCATGCCATGACCAAGCAGTACACTAACCAAGTGAGCTATTTTGCTAACACTTTATCTCCCAGGGGTTTTTAAAAGACTACATTTATAAGGCAAGGTCTCTGTCCTATTACAAACAAACACTCGCTCCATTGCTCCATATGTAAAACTTTAATGCATTTTAAAGATTTTTCTATACCAATATGAAGTTCACTTATTCCTTAAAAAAACGGCTATGCAGACTTCCCAGATGTAGACATGCGTCTTATTTTACTTCTCCCCACACACACTGAGCTTATAGTCCTTTCAAACCTTTTGCTATTGCACGCAGTGCTGCAATGAATAAAAAAGACTAATGTTCTTTGCATGTGTCAATAGCAGAGTGTCTCTGTAGGCTAATTAGAAATGGGGTCATTGGCTATAAAGTATAATTAATTATACTCTGATATTGCCAAATACCCCCTGAATGGAGGTTTTTTTTTTTTTTTTTTTTTTTTTAACCAAGCTGCATTCTCATTCTGCCTTGGTGAAGGTGACCCTTTCTCTGGTTTTATCAGCATTGTGTACTTTTAGACTCTGCCAAGTATGATAAAGGTGTTAGTCATAAATATGTTAATACTATTAAGTTAAAACTTTTGATTTGTGTGTTGATTAGGCTGAGATTGACTAGCTTCTCAAACATCTGAAAGCAAAGATTAGAATTAGAAAACACATAAATTGTTTTACTGAAATCCAAGAAAATATTTCTGAGATAGGGAAATTGAAGAAAGGCAATTTCAAATCATTTAAACATTTTTCTTTTAATGGTAAAGTTGCTGGTAAAGACAATGGTTACTTCTTGGACTTACAGAGCACAATTTCCAACACCTACCACTGTTGTCATTTCACATGACATGACACTTTCTCTGACTCAAAGCACAATATAAACCAACTTGCAAGTATATAAACTAAATAGCATGCTTATTAAACATTACCATCTCTTTTTAAAAAATTATTTATTTATTTATTATTGGATAGAGATAGAGAGAAATTGAGAGGGGAGGGAGAGACAGAGAAAGAGAGAGACAGAGAGATACTTGCAGCTCTACTTCAACACTTGTGAAGCTTTTCCCCTGCAGATGGGGCTTGAACCCAGGCCTTGAACACTGTAATGTGTATGCTTAACCAGGTGTGCTACAGCCTGCCCCCTTAAACCTTATTATCTCCAAGCTAAACTTTTTTTTTTTTCCCAGAGCACTGATCAGCTTTGGCTTATGGTGGTGTGGGGGATTGAACTTGGGAGGTCAGAGCCTCAGGCATGAGAGGCTCCTTGTATAACTGTTGTGCTATCTACCTCCACCCATCTAAGCTAAATTTTTTAAAATAAAAAAAAATGTATATCTATTTTCCCTTTTGTTGCCCCTGTTTTTTATTGTTGTTGTAGTTATTATTGTTGTTGTTATTGATGTCATCATTGTTGGATAGGACAAAGAGAAATGGAGAGAGGAGGGGAAGACAGTGAGGGGAAGAGAAAGATAGACACTTGCAGACCTGCTTCACTGCTTGTGAAGTGACTCCGCTGCAGGAGGGGAGCCGGGGCTTCAACTGGGATCCTTCTGCCCCGTCCTTGAGCTTTGCGCCACGTGCGCTTAACCCACTGAGCTACTGCCCGACTCCCCTAAACTAAACTTCTATGTGACAGAATACCCAAGTTGATTATATCCTTTTATAGATGTTTAAAATATACCCAAGAATGACTTATGTGTTATTATTTTTAATAAGCTTTAAAAAGTGTTTTATTTATTTGATACAGACAGAGAAATTGAAAAGTGGAGGGGAGATAGAGGAGGAGAGACACCTGCAGCCCTGCTTCACCATTTGTGAAGCTTCCCCCCCTGCAGGTGAGGACCGGGGACTTGAACCTAGGTCCTTACGGTAACATGTGCACTCAACTAGGTGCGCTACCACCCGGCCTCTCCTTTTTTCTTTTAGAACAGTGTTAGGTTTGCAGAAAAATCATGAAAATGATAGAGTGTTCCCATACACCACAACCCAGTTTTTCTATTCTCATCTTACATGCGTGTGGCTTATTTATTATAATTACTGAGCCACTATTGACACACTATTAATAGCTAATGTCAGTACTTTATTTAGATTTCTTTAGCCTACCTAATATCCTTTTCCTGTTTTCCATGTAGACAGAGAGAAAAACCACCAATTTCATCTCCCCTCCCCAATTTCTTTTTATTCTTAAAATACAACAGTGAAAATATGCAGTTAAATTATTGTGCTTTATTCAAAAAAATTTATTGAAGTAACATTGCATTATAATATTGTTTGCATCATTCCAAATCAATGTCCACATGCGTTGCACTAAGCTAAAATGTACTGAGTTTCAAAGCCACTTTGGTATGATGAAGGCACCAATAGTTTCACTTTGCTTCAAAGATTAAAATGTACTTTTAGGGAGTTGGGCTGTAGTGCAGTGGGTTAAGCGCAGGTGGCACAAAGCCCAAGGACTGGCGTAAGGATCCCGGTTCGAGCCCTTCACAAGCGGTGAAGCAGGTCTGCAGGCCTCTGTCTTTCTCTCCCCGCTCTCTGTCTTCCCCTCCTCTCTCCATTTCTCTCTGTCCTATCCAACAAGGACAACAACAATAATAACCACAACAATAAAACAACAAGGTTAACAAAAGGGATCAAATAAATAAAATAAATATTTAAAAAATGTACTTTTATAGCTAAGTGAAACACTTACATGGTGTCAAAGCAAACTTATGAAATATTGTACATAGCAAAGAATATGGTTTCTTTTAAAATTTTTATTAGGGGGATGAATAGATCACAGTAAGCACAATAGTTGGTACATGTGTAAAATTTCTCAAATTATTTTGCTGCAATAAACCAAACTCAGTTCAAGTTTGACTTTGTGTTTCCCCTTTCTGTTCTTATTTCTCAACTTCTATCCATGAATGAAATTATCTCATGTTCATCCTCCTCTTCCTGGCTTATTTCACTTAATATGATTCCTTCAAGCTACATCCAGGGTGAGGTAAAGAAGGTGAATTCATCATTCTTAATAGCTCAGTAGTATTCCATTGTGTATATATGCCACAACTTACTCAGCCACTCATTTGTTGTTGGACACCTGGGTTGATTCCAGATTTTGGTTATTACAACATAGGTACATACAAATATTTTTAAATGGATGTGCTTGATTCCTTAAGATATATTCCCAGGAGAGGAATTGCTGGGTCTTAGGGTAGGTTCATATCTAGCCTTCTGAGAGTTCTCCAGACTCCTCTTCACAGTGTTGGACCAATTTACATTACCACCAGCAGTGCAGGAGGGTTCCTTTGACCCCACAACCTCTCCAGCATTTTTTGTTATTGTCCTTTCTGATGTATGACATTCTCACAGGAATGAAGTGGTATCACATTGTTATTATTTTATTTTATTTTTTTGCCTCCAGGCTTACTGCTGGGGCTTGGTGCCTGCACTATGAATCCACTGCTACTGGAGACCATTTTTTCCCATTTTGTTGCCCTGGTTGTTGTTATTATTGTTATTGTTGCCATTGCTGTTGTTGTTGTGGGATAGGACAAAGAGAAATTGAGAGAGGAAGGGAAGACAGAGGGAGAAGAGAAAGACAGACACCTGCAGCCCTGCTCCACCGCCATGAAGCGACCCCCTTCTGCATGTGGGGAGCCAGGAGCTCCAAGCGGGTTCCCTTGCAGGTCCTTGCGCTTGCACCATGTGCGCTTAACCTGCTGCGCTATGGCCCTGCCCCCGCATTCTAGTCTTTGTTTGCTTTTCTCTGACAATCAATGACTTAAAGCATTTTTTCATATATGTTAGCCTTTTGGATCTCTTCTTTGGTGAATATTCTGTTTATATTTTCCCCCAGTTTTGGATGGAGTCACTTGTTTTCTTGTTGTTGAGTTTGGTGAGCTCTTTATATATTTTAGTTATTAGCCTTTTGTCTGATGTACGATATGTAAAGATTTCCTCCCATTCTGCAAGGAGTCTCTTTATTTGGGTGGTGGTTTCTTTTGCTGTGCAGAAACTTTTAAATTTGATAGTCTCACTGGTTTAGTTTTGTTTTTGTCTTCTTTGCATCTTCTTTGAAGATGCTTAAATAATTCAGATGGAAATGACGTCTGCCAATATTTTCCTCTAAGTATTTGATAGTTTCTGGTCTAACACCCAAGTCCTTGATCTATTTAGAGTTTACTTTTGTGTGTGGTGAGATGTAGTGGTTCCTGTCATTCTTCTGCAAGTTTCAACCCAATTTTTTGAACATCATTTGTTGAAGAGACTCTCTTTTCTTCATTTAATAGTTTGGGCCACCTTATCAAAAATTAGATGGCCATTGATGTGGGGGAATTTTACATTTTTTAAGGATGATGTTCTTGATATTTATTTATTTATTTTTGCCTCCAGGGTTATTGCTGGGGCTCGGTGCATGCACTACGAATCCACTGCTCCTGGAGGCGATTTTCACCCTTTTGTAGCCCTTGTTGTTTATCGTCGTCGTCGTAATTATTATTGTTGTTGTTGTTGCTTTCGTTGTTGTTGGATAGAATGAGAGTAATCCAGAGAGGAGGGGAAGACAGAGGGGGAGAGAAAGACACCTACAGACCTGCTTCACCTCTTGTGAAGTGACACCCTCCCGCCCACCGCAGGTGGGGAGCTGGGAACCCCAATCCGGACCCTTATGCGCGTCCTTCGTGCCATGTGCGCTTAGCCCGCTGCACTACTGCCCGGCCCCCATTCTTGATTTTTAAAGGTACCTTCAATCCAGAAACCCTCTACCCTGGCACCTTTGACATTCTGTGCCAGATCACTCTTTACTAGTCAGTTGAGGGACTGCCCTGTACATTATAGGGTATTTAGCAGCACCTCTGACCTTAATCTATAAGGTGACAGCTGTTTAAAAAATTACCCTAAATATTGTCAAATGTCTTGAGTGATAGGGTAGCCAACTTTTCTGGTACTAGGCCTAAGAATCCAAAGTCCTAGTATGGTACAAAAAGTAATGCCCTTCCAAAGTAATCTTCATGCAAATTCCTCTAAACCTAGGAGTATATTACCTCTACATGACAAAAACGACTTTTGCAGACACATTTAATTAAGCTTCTACACAGAAGAAGGTGTTCTTGGAATACTTGCCTGGACCCATTGCAATGAACAGGTCCAATAAAGGAGAAAGATGAGAGAACCAGAATCCTAGAGAGATAACAAAAGGAGAAATCAAGTGAAGTAATTAGCCAATTGTTGACTTTGAAGATGGAAGGGGCCACAAGCTAAGGAATGCAGTCAGTTAAGGGAAGTTAGAAAAGGCATGGAGCAGATTACCTCTAGAAAGAACACAACTGGGGGCCTGGTGGTAGTTCAGTGTGTTAAGCACATGTGGTGCAAAGCTCGAGGACTGGCTGAATGATCCCAGTTCAAGCCCCAGACTCTCCAACTGCAGGGGATCGCTTCACAAGCAGTGAAACAGGTCTGCAGGTGTCTATGTTTCTCTCCCCCACTCTGTCTTCCTCTCCTCTCTCAATTTCTCTCTGTCTTATTCAATAACAGTAGTGACAACAACAACAATAATAACAGCAAGGATGATAAAAAACAAGGGCAACAAAAGTGAAAAAAAATAGCCTCCAGGAGCAGTGGAGTCATAGTGCAGGCATTGAGCCCCAGTGATAACCCCAGGGGGAAAAAAAGAAAGAAAGAAAGAAGAAAGAAAGAAAGAAAGAAAGAAAGAAAGAAAGAAAGAAAGAAAGAAAGAAAGAAATTCTGTGAATACTTCAAATTTGGTCTAGGATGACTTCTGATCTCCAGAAATGTGAGATAAAATGTTTGTATTGTCTAAGTCTTTAAGTCTTTCCTAATGTTACAGCAGTAGTAGGAAGCAAACAGCCAGGAAACTCTTCAGTTCCAGCCTAAACCAGGCTTGTTGGGCATCCTACCTGGGGATAAAAAAATGTGGCTGTATGAAAAACTACCTTAATTTTAAGCAGTGAGTTTTTTTTAACCTGTTCACTTAGCTTTAAAAGTTTCATGTCCTTTTCCCTTCTGTTAGAATGGGGAAAGTAGTCTCTCTTACCACAGAAAATTATAATCTCTGCAGGGTAATTGTTCAAAACCTTCATCTTACTCCATCTTACTCCTCAGTTCAGTCATTAGGAAGTTGAGGACTGGTCTGGAAGTGTATGGTGCTGGTGTTATAGGAGTATCTGGGACTTTGTCTTTAACTTTTGTAAAATCTTTTTTTGCTAATTCCAAGGTTGAAGGAAATCACACCCAATTTTCTGTTGCAAAAGAGCAACTTCTGTTTCCCGATAGTGTGTGAGTATGAGTAAGAAAGTCTGCTTTTAGGCACAGCAAATCCATTTCTTGCCTCTGGTGAATTGTCTCTCCAACATGCACTCTTTCCTATTAATGGAGTTTTAAGCAGCACAGATGACTGGCCATATAACATTTTCAAGCTTTCCAAGTAACTAGCTGTGGATACATGATTACAATTTGGCTAAAAGGGTGTTAGTAAGTTAGTAACTTCTGGGTCATGAACTAAACAGGAAGTGGCTTACCCTCTTCTTCCTCTTTCCCAAGGATAAGAATGCAGATAAAATGATGGTAAATTAGCTTCAACCTAGCAGATAAGAAAACTTACTCAGGATGATGGAGCCAAAAGATGGCAAGGGCTTGGATTTCTGGAGGATCCCATGGAGAAGAGCTGCCTACCTCCCCTTGAATATGATTAAGTTATTTATTTTTATTTATTTTTTAATTTTGATTTTTTCCATGAGGAAGTGGGGATAAACAGGAAACAGATTCTCCCCACAGCCCTGAGAAAGAATTCATGTGTTGAAATTCTCCTGAATATAAAGCCTTCAGAACAATGAGACAAATATTTTTTTTTTATTTATAAAAAAGAAACATTGACAAAACCATAGGATAAGATGGGTACAGCTTTGCACAATTCTCACCACCAGAACTCTGTATCCCCTCCCCTCCCCTGATAACTATCCTATTCTTTAACCCTCTGTGAGTAGGGACCCAAGGTCACTGTGGGATGCAGAAGGTTGAAGGTCTGGCTTCTGTAATTGCTTCCCCGCTGAACATGGGGGTTGACAGGTTGATCCATACTCCCAGCTGAGACAAAGATTTTTATGGGGACTTGAACTCCTGCTCCACCAGGACTCATCTGCTCAGAGAAAGTTTCATGAACAGCAAAGCAGTGCTGCAGGTACCTCTCTTTTTTTAATGTTTTTAATTATTATCTTAAGACACTCAGAAATCAAGAGGGTGATGTGGAGAGACAGAGAGACACTTACAGCACTGCTTCACCACTCACAAAGCTTTCCCCCTGCAGGTGGGGACCCAGGGCTCGAACCTGGGTCCTTGGGTATGATTAAGTGATTAGTGACTTGAGTTACTAATAAAATTATTCATATCCACCGTGCAGAGACCTTCCTTATTGTTTTCTGTGTTTCATAAAGTAAGGCTTCCCAAATACATCAACGATGTTCTTGACAATATTTCTAATTGTTCAAGTTGAAATGAAAAAGCAAGAATAGTACAGTGGCAAAGAGAATAAAGAGAGAAGCTTCAGACTCAGAGATAATATTTGCAAAGCACGTATCTGATGAAGAATCCTTACAGCTCAGTGCTATGAACACACCATGACGAATAGAAAATGAGCAAAACTGACCAAAGATCAGGCTGTAGAGGCTGTATCCTCTCTTTATCTTTTTATCCTCTTTTTATCCTGTATATATAGACAAGAAGTAAATATACAAAAATGTTTGACATTAGGAATCATTAGGGAAATGCAAATAAAACCACAAACCTCTATTACAACGTGACACTGAACAAAAATAGACATTATCAGACACTGCCAAAGACTGGATCTGTTGGAGCTCTTATATTGTTAGTGGTAATGATAGATCCACTTTAGGGGGAATAAAAAGTTTTACAGTTTCTTTTAAATTTAATCATACACTTACTGTACAACCTAGCACTTACCCTCCTAGGCATTTCCTTAAGTAAAACTAAAATCTATTTTCATGCAAAATTCATATGCAAATATTTATAATAATATGCAAAGTTTTTAGTTTATATAATACTGGTGATTATTTAAAAATCACACCAAATTGGAAGCAAACTAGACGTCTCTCAAAGTTTGGTATATCTCTGTAATGGGACACTTTTGAGAAATTGAAATGGAGTGAGCTGTCGCTATATGCACCAGCTTTGGCTAAACTTCAGTACATTCTACTAAGTGAAAGATACTTGGGTAAACATTTTCATATTGTATGGTATAACTTATATGTTGTTCTTGTAAAGGTGAAACTATAATCACATAAAGCAAATCAGTGGTTGCCAGAGGCCCTGCCATGGTGGTAGATATGGATTGCAAATGAGTGCTAAGAAAATTTTCTTAGAAAATAGAAAAATTAAAAAATAGAAATATTGTATTTAAGTGTTTTATTATAGATACATGTATTTGTCAAAACTTGAACAACAGTACAGTAAGGGCTATGTGATCTCCTGCATGTAAACTGTATTTTTATTATAAAATGACATGGTGTGGCATTTTAACTTTCTTGTTTGGAAGGTTAGGCAGTTAGCTTTTTCATACTGAGACCCCACATTCTTGGTGGACATCTTCCTGGTGAGTGTAATCTTACCCCAAGAGTCACTGCCTCAGAAGATCTGGCTTGATGGATTTAATCAAAGATTGTTGGTGCAGTGACATAAAACCTATTCAAGTCACTAGGAGAATGGAATTTACTGTGAAGATATAGAGGACTTCCTTGAACCCAGATAATTTGTGAAAACCAGCAAACTTTAGGCAGCTTTCTCCCTCCACTGCCCTTATTATTTTTTTTTCTCCCTAGTTACAAAACTGATCTCTGCTGCTCCCTTCAAACAGGCTCTTCACTTCTCAGTGCATTCCGGGGTCTTCTGCTTGTATGTGATCCAACATGGCGGCTAACCCCCAAGTTCTAAATGATCCTAGACTCAATGTCAACTCACAGGAAAGAGACCTGACCAGCTCTGCTCATCATAGTCTAGCTCTTCTCAGCAACCTGGTCAGCTGGGGCCAAAGAGAGATGAGGTTATGAAGAGGAGAGATGTGAGGGCTATGGAGCACATCAGATTATTCAAGAATGGCTATATTGGAGGCAATGACAACAGGTGCCTTTACTATTCTTACTGCATGCTTGGCAAGTAAGTATACCAAGAACTCCTTTTTGTCTGTCAACCAAAAGAGGTTTCGAATTGTGAGCCTACTGAAATTCTGGTGTTAATAACATACTCAAAAGATAAACTATTTTAATGTTCTTTTTTTTTTTTATTTATTCCCTTTTGTTGCCCTTGTTGTTTTATTGTTGTAGTTATCATTGCTGTCATTGTTGTTGGATAGGACAGAGAGAAGTGGAGAGAGGAGGGGAAGACAGAGAGGGGGAAAGAAAGATAGACACCTGCAGACCTGCTTCACCGCTTGTGAAGCGACTCCTCTGCAGGTGGGGAGTCGGGGCTTGAACCGGGATCCTTATGCTGGTGCTTGTGCTTTGTGCCACCTGTGCTTAACCCGCTGTGCTACAGCCCGACTCCCAAAAGATAAACTATTTAAAAATTTTTTTAAATAAATCTATTTACTATTGGATAGAAACAGAGAAATTGAGAGGGGAAGGGGAGATAAAGAAGGAGAGAGACAGAGAGACATCTGCAGCCCTGCTTCACCACTTGTGAGGCTTTCCCCCTGCAGGTGGGGACCTGGGGCTCAAACCTTGGCCCTTGTGCACTGCAACATGAGCACTTAACCAGGTGTGTCACCGCTTGGCCCCAGCCTTTTTTTTTTTTTTTTATATATATAGCACAGAAATGAATGAAAATAATTTTTGTTTTGTTATTCATGCCTTTGAGTTAGAGAACATGTACTGATTCAACTTTCCAATGTCCCTGAGTAGCTTTATTTACTTCACAAGAAAGTTAAAATTCAGAGAGGTCAGAAGAATTGCAAAGGCTGCACAGTCAGGGACTCTCAGTGTTTTGATAAGGACTTGGAAGTTTCTAGCTCCCAGACTCATGCTTCGTCTGCTAGGTCACTCTTTGAAAACAAAAAGCAACATGAAAAGAGTTGACTCATTCTGTAACCATGAGAATTAGAAACAACTACTGTATTGTGCTCTGAAAAAGTCTTTATTAGACAAGTGATACTTGTTGAGTATAGAGCACTTAGAAAATATAGCTACCTAGAGAGAAGCAATCTCAGACACAATGTCTTTTATTGTTAATGCATAAGAGAAGATTTGTTTTTATAATCATGGTGGCAGACTAGTCCTTCTACATTCAGAACAGTGCTAGAAAGTTTTTTTTTTTTTTTTTTTTTTAATAGAAGAAGTGAACATCTTCCTTTTCTTCCCACACTACAACTTCACTTTTGGCCCTTCAAAGAGACTATCACTTCTCAGTTAGCTGGCAGCCAAGCTACTTCCGGTCTAGGAGTTTTCCAGTGTCTTCATGGAGATAAAGCAAAAACCACAGATGAATTCCAGCGGAAGCCTGGATAAAGTACTATGAAAAAAACACTCTGTCCTTTAAAAAAAAAAAAAAAAGAAAAATGAAAAAAGCCCAACTCACTTCAACACATGTATCCAAGACTCGACATACCATATGCTAGCAAATAATTACAGAAGCTTTACCCTAGGCCAGACACCATAACAATGCAATGTAGGACAAATCTGCTTTATTTATGGGGATACTGAGGATGTTTGAGAGGTTGAGTAACTTGTCTGAGGAACCACAACTAGTGATTTATATGAATAGAATTTGAACCCAGATATCTAGATCCCACAGCCTTTCACCTCAACCAGTAATATCCAAAGAGACCCAATTCTTGGATTCTCTGAAAAGAAATTGGAAGGTGGATGGGGGAAGGCATTTTAAAGACATAAAATATACAAATAAGAGATTACAGATCGTCTCTCCTACCACTCAGTTAACTATGTACTGTATTTGTTTTCAGGATTATTTTAGAAAAGAAAGATCACATTCTCTCATTAAATATCTCAAGCAACAAGCTTTCCATCACATTAGGGAACATAACTATAGGCATCTTTCTCTTTATTCAGGTATGGTAGTAGGCACTGTGTTATGTATTTCTAAATTCCTTTGGAAGGCCCATTCAGTGGCAGAGTATTGTGGGTGATGTTCAGCTTGCTCTAAAAGTCTTTTTTGATAGAGACAGAGAGGCAAAGAGACAGTGAAAGGGATCATTGCATTGAGCTTCTTTTAATGTGGTATGGGGAAGGCTTAAACTTAGGTTGTGCAAGTAGCACACTATTCAAGTGAGACTTTTCACTGGATTTGTTTACCTACTCCTTTTACAATTCCTCTTCTTAAAGTCATATTAGCCCTTTTTAGGGTGGAATCATCCATCCTTGCTCTCTTTTATAGTGCAAACTGTGTACCTGACGCTGTAACTGTGTACAATGGTAACTGTGGTTACCATTTAGTGGTTACTGTGTACCAGACATTGTACTAAATGCTTGGGGGTAGAAAGCTTCTTGCACATGGTAGAATAACTTATGACAGGCAAACAAATAAGCAAACAAACAAAATGGACACCAGAGAATAGTTGCAAAAATTTAATAGTTTTTTGTTTGTTTGTTACCAGAATACTACTCTCCTCTAGCTTATGATGGTGTGGCTGTGGGTGGGGGATTGAACCTGGGACTTTGAAGCCTCAGGCACGAGGGTCTCTTTGCATAACCATTATGCTATCTAACTCCACTATTAGCTTTCTAATAAAATGCAAGGCATGCTGCAAAAACAGAGCTAAAAAGGTAGTAATGGAAAATCTGCATCTACTGAGAAGGTTGACCTGTCAGGCACTACTGTAAGCTCATTGCATATATGAACTCATTTGTACCTGAGACCATCCAGGAAGGTTCTTCTGGAGCATTTGAGTAGAATTGTGGATGGAAAGGAGTCACTTAACATAGATTCAGACAAGGAAATATGTCTTGGACAGAGGGAACAACCTGTTCAAAACCAGAAAGTGTGTTCCGAGAAATACAAAGGCTTTGTTGGAATGGAAGCAAGCTTTGTCATTGGGGAAGTGGCCACACACAAGACTCACATGGGGTCACGAAGAATTTGGAGGAATTGTATTGTACACTGAGATCTGCATATTATAAAGATCTCACTGCTATAAGTGGAGGGTAGGCTGTAAGGGAGTAAAGATGAAGGCAGGAGGGTCAATAAGAAAGACCTGTGAGTATTGCTCCAACTTAGAATTGACAAAGGACTAAATGAAAGGTGTGCTTCTGGGAATGGAGAGAGATCTGATTGTGACGTATTTGGGAGAGTATGTTGTATTGTGGGGCTGGGCAGTGGCTCACCTGGTGACATGTTACAGTACGCAAGAAGCCAGGTTCAATCTCCCAGTCCCCACCTGCAGGGAAGAAGCTTTGTAAATGGTGAAGCAGGGCTGCACGTGTCTCTCTCTCTCTTTCCCTCTCTATCCCCTTCTTCTCTCTCAATTTCTGCCTGTTTCTATCAAATAGTTGTAAGTGAAATAAGTATAAGCAAATAAGCAAATTTTTAAAAAGAGTACTATAACTTTTGATTTTCACCTTTTATTCTGGGTTTTAATATTAATACACCCAATCACATTTGGCATGAATCTATTGACGCAAAGCCCTTGCTGTTTTGTCAGAGATCATTCTAGATGATGGTAGGATAACAATGAACAAAACAAAATCCTTACTCTGTTGAAACTTTCCAGTGAAGGAGAGGGATGATGATTGGATTGCTTTAGTTCCAAAATGTCTTCCTCCATTCAAATTTATTACATTGAAGTAGGGGCTCTTGAAACCACTTTTCTGCTTTGCCTCTTAGTTCCTTGTTAGATTCTATCCATGGGTGGCTGCACAGAGAAGGTGGTTGTGGGAGGAAGAAGGGATATTTACACTCTTTCCTGTTTGCACTGCAGAGCCAACTGTATTGTTTTCCTTCAGAAACACCAGCAATGGTGGACGGTGCACTCTTCTTAGTTGTCTGAGTTCTGGTTTTGCATAAACTCTTGCTTCCTTGCTTGTATTGGTTTGCTTGGGCAGCCATAACAAAGCACTGTGTGCAAACCGGGTGACTGAAACAACAGAAACATTTTTTTTTCTTCAGTCTTGGAGGCTGGAAGTCTGAGATCAAGGGTTTGATGGGATTTGTTTCATTTCTTCTGTAGTTTTTTTTTTTTTTGCATCACTTGCAGATGGCATCTTCTACCTGAGTCTTCACACAGTCTTCTTTCTGTCTGTGCTCATCTGTGTCTGAACTGGCTCCTTTTCTAAGAACTCCAGTCATATTGGATGTGGGTCCACTCTGTTGGCCTCATTATAACTTTACCTTTTTAGAGACACCGTTTACCAATATATTCCCCAGTTCCTTTTATAGTCTTACCAGCCTGAACAAGCTCCCAGTCTCATCTGAAGTACTGAGTTAGGATTTCTACAAATGACTTTGAGGGGTGGTTACAATTTTGGCTCAGAATACTACTTGAACCTTCTACATTTTACTAATTTCAATATGTAATTTTTCTTTCCTGTAAAGGTGGGAACTACTTATTGTAGTTGCTCTTTCCCAAAACAAAACAAAACAACAACAGCAACAAAAAAACCCTTGGTGCTTCCTGTTTGAGTTTTTGTTTCCTCAAGACCTAGTGCCCGAAGTCTTTAGTTTTAATTCTCTGTGCTAGTGTGGTGTGGGTCCCCACACTCCCCTGCACAAGGGGAGATTAATTGCATAGCACTTATAGAGGCCACGAAATTATGTCCCAGGGTTTCAGTCTGGGCTCCTACATAGGGCTTACTGGAGGTGTTGTCTCTAAGTCTTTCCAAGTTTGTGTTCTGGCTCTTAGTTTGTGAGAGTTATAGACTTGATTTAGTGAGTGTGCTTCAAATTGGGTTTCATTGATGCGTCCCTGCAAAGCAGACTCACTGGAGTAGAAGGTATAAAGTATAAATCTGCTTACCAGTTTATTTTTAAATTTAATTTAATTTTTATTATGATGGCCAGAGAGAAATTGAAAGGGGAGGGGCCGACAGAGAGGAAGAGATAAAAAGAGATACCTGCAGACCTCCTTCACTGCTTATGAAGCTAGTCCCTTGCAGATGGGGATCAGGAACTTGAACCCAGGTCCTTGCACATGGTAACTTATGGATTTGTTCAACTGGATGAGCAATGCCAAGACCTCTTGCATGCACACCACCAGCCCTGGGTCAACTTTCTAGAACTCCATATCCCATCCCCTCCCTTGATAGCTTCCCTATTCTTTATCCCCCTGGGAGTATGGGCCGAAGGTCATTGTGGGATGCAGAAGGTGGAAGGTCTGGTTTCTGTAATTGCTTCCCTGCTGATCATGGGTGTTGACAGGTCGATCCATACTCCCAGCCTGTCTCTCTTTTTCCCTAGTGGCGCAGGGTTTTGGGGAACTGGAGCTCCAGGACACATTTGGGGTTATCTGTCCAGGGAAGTCTGTTTGGCATCATGCAGCATCTACAGTGTTTTTTAAAAATTTTTATTAAAAAAAACTGTAAGATTTTAGGAGTATGGTTCCTCACCAACACATAATGTGTGTTAATCACTAGACTCTCCATTAAGGTAACCACCACTGCTTAGGGGTTACCAGAGTTCCCATAAAGTTCTAGAGAGTTAGGCTACTTTTTTTCCCCACTTATTTAATTTATTTATTTATTTATTTATTTATTTATTTAATTTTAGAGAAGAAAAGAAGAGAAAGGTAAAAGGGAAGGAGAAGAGAGATATTAAAGCATCGCTCCACCACCCATACTACTTCCATATGTTGCTGGGATTTGAAACCAAATCCTTTCAAGCGGCAAGGTATACACTCAGGTGAGCTCTTTCCTCTCCCCTGCGGACCACTTCCTTCAGTGTCCTAGGTTTGAAATATTCATGCTCTTTTTTTTTTTTTATTTTTTTTTTTAGTGTTTTGCTTTGCTTCCTGAAGAAAACCTTGCCAGGAAACCAGGCGTGACCAAAGAGGATCCTTGTTGAGCATGGAATCTGAACGAGGGTAAGGCAGAGGAAAGGGGTGTCACCAGCAGTGAGACCCAGACATTCCAGCATATTCATCTTGGCTAAGGAAGATGAGAATGCTTGTGTTGACCACTGAGGATGACCTCTCTCCGGAGGGATGTACACAGGCACAGGGACAATCTAAAGCTCTTTGGCTAACCTTGACCATGAATTTACTAGATTTCATGCATTTCCAGTTTTTTTTTTAAAATTAATAATCTGTACTTTATGCAAGTGGATTTGACTATTGATAGTTCACATTCAATTAACACCATCGGACATTTTTAGTTCCTCTTATTCTTTTGACATAAAGATTTCTCTCTCTCTCTCTTTCTTTCTTTCTTTTTTTTCCCTCTCTCTCTCTCTGTCTTTTTAAGAGTCAACCCATATCTAAGATCATGGGAGAACTATGGTGATTATTCTTGGTGGGGGTGAGGGGTGGGATAAAAGCACAGAAATTTGATGCTGGGAATGGTGTAGAACTCTACCTCTATCATTTTACAACCTTGTAAATAATTATTAAATCATAAATAAAATGTATTTTTTTACAAGCCATTTTTTTAAACAATCTGTGACTAGTAGTGGTTTATAAGATCACAAGATTACAGAGTATAGTTCTACACTGCTCCTACTGCGAAAGTTCTGTGCCCCACTCTCCCAACTATAACCACCATAGTTCTCAGGAAGTCTTAGAAATGGTTTATTTACTTCTGTTTTTTTTTGTTGTTGCAAGTTCATGTGCTTCAGTTCTCTACAGTCCACATATGAGTGAAACATCTGGTAGCTGTCTTTCAACTCTCATTTCACTAAGCACAATCACCTCCAGTTCCATCCATTTTGTCCCAAAGAACCCAATATCATCTTTTTTTGATAACAGAGTAGTATTCCATGGAGTATATATCCCATAACTTCTTTCTTTCTTTTTATTGAAAGATGAGGGGAAGACAGAGATGGGGAGAGAAAGATAGACACCTGCAGACCTGCCTCACCACTTGTGAAATGACCTCCCTGCAGGTAGGGGTCCGGGGGCTAGAACTGGGATCCTTGAGCCAGTCCTTGCACTTTACGCCATGTGTGCTTAACCTGCTGCACTACTGCCTGACCCCCTATCCCATATTTTCTTTATCCAGTCATCTCTCAGTGGACATTAAGACTGCTTCCACTCTTTGGCTATTGTGAATATGACTTAAAGGTTCCTTAAGGTGAATTTCACTGAAGGTTATTATGGTTTGATGCATTCTGCTTTTAACCGAGGACAAGACTTTATTTCCAAGTGAGTGTGGTAACCAATTGGGAGACCCTTGAATAGGTTTCAGATCAGTAGGCCTTCTGTACATGGTTTGTGTCCAACCTTGTCATCAAGTAGAGTACTGAGAAGAGTGCAGAGAGCAGGCATGATCGAGCCTTGCTCAGAGTTAGTTTCCCATTTGGCAAGAGAAGAGAATTTAAGTCAAAGCTATGGTTGGAGACTGATGCGAGTGTGTTCGATTGAAGAAAACCCTGCATTCCTGGCTAAGGAGTTTGTACCTTCCTTATTTAGACATTAGAAAGCCATTGAGACTTTTGCATGGGTCTGGGTGGAGGGAGTGGTTCACAACCCTGACTTTCCAACCCTAAGTTCAGTGCTCAATAGATTACCATTTTTCTAGGCATTATCCTCTGCCATGTTCCCACCATCTTGCTCTTTGTCCAACATTGCTTTCAGTAGAGATCTGAGTGGAGCAGTGTTTGAAGGGGTAAGTGGCTGGGGAGGAGAGGCAGTGAGGGAGCTCAAGAAAGCAGAAGCGAAAACACAAACAGAGACCGCAGAAGAGGAAAGTGAGCTATTGGTTATTATTTCCATTCCTGTGGATATGAAATACTATATCCCAATTGCGGGATGCCGAGAAAGGCTGCAGCAGAATAAAAGAGGAGCGGTTGCATTAACGGCGATGTTCAGATGTTGGAAAACATCGAAGGTGTAGACTTACGTTATGGAAACATTCTTAACCTCAACTGAATTCCAAGAGCATTCTAAAAGAGTGCCTTGGCCAGGCTCAGCTTTCCTCATAGGGGGATTCACCATCAGAGACCCACAGAGCTATAAATGCTAAAAACTCCCGTGTTTAATAACCAACAAACAAGTGACTTCTGAACCCTTGTCATTTTCAATACATTTTTCCAGTATATTTTATATTTGTCAGCTTCACCCCTCTCCATGTAGGCTTCAACTTATAAATTCTGTCTACATCAAGTTTAAGATAGTATGCATTATCTTTTATTAGTGATTAAATAGTGTTTACAAAATTATAAGCTAATAGGCTATAATTCCACACTATTCCCACCACTAGAATTCTGTGTCTCTATCCCCCTCTACTGGAAACTACAATAAGGTTACAGGTATCTAAATCAATCAATAAGGTCAGTCAATCAATCAATCAATCAACCTATCTACCTATCTTTTTTTTTTTTTGCCCATCTTTGTTCACTTCTATGGCCTTGCCATCACTTCCTTTTGAAATCACTGCTACACCTATTATTACTTCTGAGTGTCCTCCCTTTTTCCTCTTCCTCTCAGATAAGCAAAAACAGTGCCCAATTCCCTCTGGTGTCCTCCAGATTCTCCTCTTTCTCAGTGATGGTGACACATATTTTTGGTCCCAGTGGAACTAGGGTTCAGATTCCTATAATCGTCTTTCCCTAATATTTTGCCCCTCTGGGAGTATGGGCCAAAATTCCTTTTTGGGTGCAGAAAGAAAGAGTAATGGTTTCTGTAATTGCTTCTTCACTGAACATGGATGTTGGCTATTCAATCCATATCCACAGCCTAAGATAGTATAGTTTCTTAAACATATTTTTATTAAAGTGATTTACAAAGCTTACAAGATAAGAATAGTTCCACAACATACCCACTACCAAAGTTCTGTGCTCCCACTCCCACAACAGTAACCACCATAGTTTTCTCAAAGTTTTAGAGAAAGGTCGGTTTGGCTTCCTTTTTTGTTTGTTTGCTTGTGAATTCACGTGTTTCAGTTCTCTACATTCCACATATGAATGGAACCATTTAGTAGGTGTCTTTCACTTCCGTATTTACTTCACTAAGCACAGTCACCACCAGTTCCATCCATTTTGTCCCAAAGGACACAATATCATCTTTTTAAATTACAGAGGATTCCACTGAGTATATATTCCATGACACATTTTAATCTAGTCATCTGTTGGTGAGAATTTAGGCTGCTTCCAAACTTTTGATACTGTGAATAATGCAGCTGTGAACATGGCGGGGGGTGTGGTGTGTGTGTGTGTGCATATGTTCCTTCTAAAACAGTGTAATTCTAAAGATAAATTTGTCTTAAATTTTTAACATTTCAAATGTTTGGTGCAAAATATTCGAGCCAAATCAATAGAATATAGGGGTAGGAATATAACTCAGTGGTAGAACATATGACTTATATAGCTAAGGTCCTGGGCTTGATCTATGGAATCCCCCCTTCCAATATTCACTAAAAAAAATAGGGGGGAGTCGGATAGGAGCACAGTGGGTTAAGCACACGTGGCGCAAAGCGCAAGGATTGGGTAAAGATCCCCTGGCTCCCCACCTGCAGGGGAGTCGCTTCACAGGTGGTGAAGCAGGTCTGCAGGTGTCTATCTTTCTCTCCCCCTCTCTGTCTTCCCCTCCTCTCTCCATTTCTCTCCGTCCTATCTAACAATGATGACATCAATAATAACAACAATAATAAGTACAACAACAATAAAAAACAAGGGCAACAAAAGGAAAATAAATAAATAAATAAAAACAAAACCAAAATAGAATCAACAAGGCTCTGAACATCTTACAGGGCACTCACTGTCTTTCCTGGAGAGGTTTAAACATTTGTTTTTTAGTTACTAAGTTCCTCCCAGAGGTCAATACCACTTTTATCACCTGACTTGCACCTCTGGTCTCTCAGTTTTCTGTTCTGGCTCTCCTCTCCCACTGTGCCTTGAGATATGACTGCCATGTAACATCTTCCTGGTCATCATCCCTACAGGGTCACTGATCTTAAAAAGAAATTATTTTTTAAAAATAATTTTTATTTATAAAATGGAAACACTGACAAGACCACAGGATAAAAGGGGTATAATTCCACACAACTCCCACCACCAGAACTCCATATCCCATTCCCTACCTTGATAGTTTTCTTATTCTTTATCCCTCTGGGAGTGGGGACCCAGGGTCATTATGGGGTGCAGAATGGTGGAAGGCCTGGCTTCAAAAAGAAATTATTTTTAATATATACTTTTATTAGTGATTTAATAGTTATTTGCAAGATTATAAGATAATAAGGGTATAATTCCACACCACTTATATCAGTGAAGTTATGTGCCCCAGCCCCATCCAACAGGAATTACCATTGTTTTCCCAAGGTCATAGATACGGGATATGTATAGACATATATTCATGTGTTTCAATTCTCTATATTCCACACATGAGTGTAATCATCCTGTAGTTGCCCTTCACTTCCTTATTTACTTCACTAACCATAATTACTCCCAGTCCCATCTGTTTAGTCCCCCAAAACATATAGTCTTTTTTTTTTACTGCTGAGTAGTACTCCATTGAGTATATGTCCCATGACCTTTTTGTTTTATTTTTGTATTTATAAGATTTAAATTAGTGATTTTTATCCCACCATAAAAGGCTTCCCCCTGTCCTAACTCTATTTAAGTATTCCTCGTAGGGTTTATCCCCCTTTCAAAACTTTTAATCAGGAAAGTGAAAAGGCACACACCAGACAAGCTCATGGGCAAAGGTGGCTGACCCCATGTGGAAGCTGATGGCAGGTTACTGATCTTCATGTCATGTCTTACTTTCCTGCTCTGCCTCCTGGGTTCCTCTCTATTTTGCTGTTCACACGCTGGGGAGGACGGAGAAGGCCCTTGCCGGCATGTGAATGGGGCAGTCACTATGGAAAGTGATACAGAGATTGCTAAAAAATTAAAGCTAGCAATATCATACAACTCGGTTATTCCACTTCTGGGAACTCATCCTCTAAATACAAAATATAGGGAGTTGGGTGGTAGCGCAGTGGGTCAAGTGCATGTGGTGTGAAGTGCAAGGACCTGCACAAGGATCCCTGTTTGAGCCCCCAGCTCCCCACTTGCAAAGGAGTAGCTTCACAGGCGGTGAAGCAGGTCTGCAGGTGTCTATCTTTCTCTCTCCCTCTGTCTTCCCCTCCTCTCTCCATTTCTCTCTGTCTTATCCAACAATGAACGACATCAACAACAACAACAATGATAACTACAACAATAATAAATAAACAACAAGGGCAACAAAGAAATCAATATTAAAAAATTAAAAATATAAATAAATACAAAATATGAATTTGAAGAGCTTATGTGCACCTACATGGTATTGCAGCCTTATTTGCAACACCCAAGAAATGGAAACAACTGAACTGCACATCAAAGGACGAATAAAAAGAGAAGGTATGGGCTATACATATAGGGTAATTCTACTCAGCTAGATGGAACAATGAAATCCTGTCATTTGCAATAATGTGGGTGAACCTTGTGGGTGTTAGTTACACCAAGTGAAATAAATCACATGAGGGAAAAAGCACTGTATTATTTTACGTATCTGTGATATATAAACAAAGAGCTGAACTTTTTCAAACAAAAATAAACTTGGGGCTAGGAGGTAGCCTACTCCCTTGCGTTCACTTAACTTCCATATGTGAGGCCATGGGTTCCATCCAACCCAGGCAACACATGGAAGTCCCACAGATGGCCCCTGAGGGTGCTACCCATGGATGGTGGAGCAGTGCTGTGGTGTCTCTCCTCTCACTCACTCTATCTCTCCCACTCTCATCTCTCTTTCTCTATCTCTGTCTCTAAAAGTTAAGAGTAGAAACCTGGGCCAGGGAGGCCACTCAGTGATCACACACATGTGTAAAGCCCTGGGTGCATTCCTTGACCAGTAAAAACAATAACATTAACAGGATGATGATAATACTTCCTCTATAGATGTTGCAGTTCTCTTTCCTTTCCCTTCCTTCCTCTCCTCCTCCCCTCCCTTTCTTTCTCTTCTTCTTCCCTCTGCCTCTCTTTCTCTCTCTCTCTCTCTCCTCCCTCCCTTCCTTCCTTTCTTGCTTTATTTTTTTATTGCCTTCAGCGTTATTGCTGATGCTCAGTGCCATCACTATGAATCCACTGCCCCTGGTGGCCAATTTTTCCTTATATTTGTATATTTTATTTTGATACAACAGAGCGAAATTGAGAGGGGAAAGGGAGATAGAGAGGGAGACAGAAAGATAGACACCTGCAGACCTGCTTCACCACTCATAAAGTGCCCAGTAGGTGGGGAACTGGGACTCGAACCTGGGTCCTTGTTCGTGGCAAAGTGTACACTCAACCTGGTGTGCCACTGCCCACCCCTCCCTTTTCATTTTTTTTAAAATACACTCCAAACATGACTATATTTCATGCATATGTATATATGTATAATTTGTTGTCACCAGAGTTTCACTGCTCTGATGACATTATCATACACAGAGAGAAAGAAAAAGACACCAGAGCTTCTTCCCTTGCCGTGGGGGCAGGGCTTGAACCTGGGTTGCTTGTATGGCAAGGCAGGAACACTGTCCTGCTGAGGTGAGTTCTTTCGCCAGCACCATATCTGTTTCCTTGGTAAATTTACTTACAAATACTTTAACATACTTATTTATTGGGGTTGGATGGTGGGATAGCTGGTAGAGCACACACAATACTGTGCACAAAGACCCAGGTTCAAGGCTCTGTTCCCCACATGCGGGGGGGAGGAGTTTTATGAGCAGTGAAGGAAGGCTGCAGGTGTTTCTCTCCCTCTCTATTTCCCCTCCCTCAATTCCTCTCTATCCAATCAAATAAAAAAAATAGAGAGGGAGAGGGAGAGAGAAAGAGGGAGAGAGGAAACAATGCCTCCTAGGAACTGTGGATCTGTTGTATAGGCACTGAGCCCAAGTAAAAACCTTGGTGGAAATAAAATAAGATTCAGAAAACAGAGCTGAGGAGAAAGCAAGTTCAATCCCCAGCACAACCACAAGCCAGAGCTGAGCTGTGCTCTGGTTTCCCTCTCTGTATCTCTCTCTCTCACCAAAACTAAATAAAGTATTTAAAAATATAAAAAATAGGGAGTTGGGAGGTAGCGCAGTGGGTTAAGTGCACGTGACACAAAGCAAGGACCAGTGTAAGGATCCGGTTCGAGCCCCCAGCTCCCCACCTGCAGGGGTCGCTTCACAGGCAGTGAAGCAGGTCTGCAGGTGTCTATCTTTCTCTCCCCCTCTTTGTCTACCCCTCCTCTCTCCATTTCTCTCTGTCCTGTCCAACAACAACAACAATAAAAAACAACAAGGGCAACAAAAGGGAAAATAAAAATATATATATATATATAAATAATAGTTTGTTTTTTTTTTAAAGCGAGTTAGTATATTTGAGGGAGGGTGGGTGGGACAGACCTGAGTCCTGTACATCTCTGGTTTATGGTGGTGCTGCAGCTTGAACCTGGGACCTCTTGGTACTCAGGCATGATACAGTCTTCAGCACGACTGCTCTGCCATCTCCCCAGCTTGGTATTTCAAGTATGTATTGAGTCCCTGATGCTGAAGGGTTCTCTGTTAACCACTAAATTCATAACCACCACAGTCAGCGCCCTCATTTGATGTGTTCCTGGAGGTTTTGCTAGGTCCCTGTGTGGGGAGGGGCCATCCCATCGCTCCGGGATCAGGCAGGCGTGACCCCTACGGTAGAGACTGTGCAGCACTCACACACCAGGAGTCCCTGCACCCACACAGCACTTGGCCCCTTTCATTCTCTGCTTGCTGTCAGGAGAAGGTATCCCGCCGCTTCCAGATCTTGCCAAGGAGGTTAAGGTGAGACCTTTGCCCCTCTTCCCTTCTCTGGAGGCTCAGGTCTCTTCCTCCTGCGGGCCCCTGGGGCTGCCCACAACCCACAGAGGGCTGCCCACACGGTTCTGAATCCTCAGGTCCCCCGGGATGTGCAGAGAAAGATATCGTCTTCGGCAGAAACTGAAAAACATTCACTTGATCCTCCCTAGAAGCTGGCAGGCAGCAGGCTGGGAACATGCCATGGAAAGAAGAATAGGGCCCTGCCAGAAGTCTCCAGTTTCCAAAGTCAAGAGGAGAGCTGGTTGGTGCCCCAGAAGTGCCTGCCGCCCAAACAGCCCGCAGAGATGGCTCCGGGGCTGGTGAGGGGAGGGGGCGTGTCCCCCAGCAAGGCCAGGGAGAACTCCTGGGTTGGAAGCCCCACAGGCCTGCTCCAGAACAGCCTGGAGCAATGGAGCAATTCCTTTTAGGGAAATCCAATGCCCAGGGTTGCAGAAGCCTCTTCTGTTTACTCTGCTTTTTTTTTTTTTTTGAGGGGGGAGTGTGCACAGGCAGGGCTGTTTCTCAGCATTTAGGGCAAACTTGGTTCTCCCCATTCTATTGGTATCTTCTGTCAATTTCCCCATGCTGGGTTCCTACTAAGCTCTTTGGTTTGGCTAAAGTGGCTCTTCTTCCTTCATCCAGAGCCTGCTGCACTACCCTCCAGCACGTGGCTTTTGGGGTATCAGTTACTGAAGGGTGGGGGAGGGCAGGGCAAGAGCTGATAGATCGGGGCTTCTGTACATCACCAGCACAGTGCTTTGTGCTTAGTAGGTGGCCAAGTTGAAAGGACACACGTGTGTCTACAAGACAACTGGAATCTGCCAAGTTCAGGTAGAAAAGGAATTTGTTTCTGACAGAGATACCTATAACTTTTTTCATTTACATTTATTCTTGTTTCAGTTTTATATATTTGTTTTGGATACAGAGAGAAACTGCGAGGGAAGAGAAAGAGAGAGAGAGAGAGATAGTTGCAGCACTGCTTCATCGCTTGTGAACCTGAATCTTCGTGCACTGTAACAGCAGATCTCAGTTGGGTACACCATCGCCTGATATCTATTATTTTATTATTTAAAAAATTTTTAAGTTATCTTTATTTATTTGATAGAGACAGGCAGAAATCAAGAGGAGTGGGTGAGAGGGAGAGACAGAGAGACACCTGCAACACTGCTTCATCACTCTCAAAGCTTTTCCCCTGCAGTGGGGGCCAGAGTCTCGAACCCAGGTCCTTGTGCATTGTTACATGTACACTCAACCAGGTGCACCACTACCTGTCCCCTCATTATCTATTATTATTTTTACCAGAGCATGGCTCAGCTCTGAATTATGGTGGTTCTAGAGACTGAACCTGGACCCTTGGAGCCTCAGGCATTAAAGCCTTTTGCATAACCATTATGTTGTCTCCCTAGCTAGCAATGTTTATTTATCTGTGGTTGTCACTGGGGCTTCACCCCTCCAGGCTGACTTTTTCAGATAGAACGACAAAGATAGAGAGACATCATAGCACTGAAGCTTCCTGCAGGGGGATGGGGGCCTGGCTTAAATCTAGGCTGCACCCACGACAAAGCAAGCACACTATCCAAGCCAGTTATCTTGCCAGCCCCCACATTAATTTTAATTGAAAACGTTTTTTTTTTCTTTTTTTTCTTTTATTTTTTGTTTTTTATATTTATTTTATTTTATTTTATTTATTCCCTTTTGTTGCCCTTGCTGTTTTTTTTTTTTTTATTGTTGTAGTTATTATTGTTGTTGTCGTTGTTGGATAGGACAGAGAGAAATGGAGAGAGGAGGGGAAGACAGAGAGGAGGAGAAAAAGATAGACACCTGCAGACCTGCTTCACCGCCTGTGAAGGGACTCCCCTGCAGGTGGGGAGCTGGGGCTCGAACCGGGATCCTTATGCCGGTCCTTGTGCTTTGCGCCACCTGCGCTTAACCCGTTGCGCTACAGCCCGACTCCCAACATCTTTTTTTCTGTAACAACATAATGTTTACTCCTTTTCCCTAATCAATGATACTATTCTAGCCACTCTGGAAATCAGACATTATTGTAAAAGTTGTCAATAACTGTACTTTGTGCAAGTCTGAGAAGAAATTAAACAATTTAAAATCTGACCCGTTGAATAGTTTACTCTTAAAAAGAGTTGGGAAGCAACAGATGAGTGGCTGAGCAAGTTGTGGTATATATATATATCATGGAATACTACTCAGCTATTGAAAATGGTGATTTCACCGTTTTCAGCCCATCTTGGATGGAGCTTGAAGAAATCATGTTAAGAGAAATAAGTCAGAAACAGAAGGATGAATATGGGATGATCTCACTCTCAGGCAGAAGTTGAAAAACAAGATCAGAAGAGAAAACAAATAGAACCTGAACTGGAGTTAGAGTATTGCACCAAAAGACTCTGGGGTGGGTGGGTAGAGGGGGAGAATACAGGTCCTGGAAAAAGGATGACAGAGGACCTAGTGGGGGTTGTATTGTTATGTGGAAAACTGGGAAATGTTATGCATGTACAAACCACTGTATTTACTGTTGACTATAAAACATTAAGCCCCCAATAAAGGTAAAACAAAACAAAACAGTTGGGAATATTGTCTTAGATATTATATTTAGGGTCTGGGTGGTTGAGCACACATGTGCAAGGCTAAGGGTTCGAGCCCCCAGTCCCCACCTGCAGAGGGAAGCTTTTTGAGTGATGAAGCAGGGCTCCAAGTGTCTCTCTGTCTCTCTCCCTCTCTATTTCCCCCCTCCCCTCTTGATTTCTGGCAGTCTCTATGCAATAATAAATAAAGTTAATGAAAAATTAAAAATAGTGGTCAGGGAGGTGACGTAATGGATAGAGCATTGGATTCTCAACCATGAGGTCCCAAGTTCAATCCCCGGCAGCACATGTACCAGAATGATGTCTGGTTCTTTCTCTCTCCTCCTATCTTTCTCATTAATAAATAATTTTTTTAAAAAAGAAAACGATTCACTCATAAAAAACTAAAAAAATATATTTAGTTTTCTTTCCTCTTGGATTTAATTTTTTGCACATGGGACAGATCCATGGTGGGAGTGTCTGGTTTATGCTGAAAATGATGAGTTGCTTTCCTCCTAATATCCTGTTGTTTTCCTTAAAGGACAGGGGTGCTTCTTCAGCCAAGGAACACAGGTCACTCTCAGGTTCCCTTCTCTAGCTCCAGAATTTATGGTGCCAAGTGACAGACTCTAGCATATGATTTTTTTTTTTTGACCTGGACAACATAAAATAGCCTAACTGTGGACAGCAGTCAGAGTCTAATAATTTCTGCATGCCTGTGTATTAAATTCCTCTGTGAAAACTTCAGACACCTTTCAATATCCACGCCCTTCCACCAGACTTAGTTTTCTGAGTTCGCAATTTCCTGGTAAATATTGCATTTCTTCAAGGAGCGGGGATTTTGCTGAGCTTCCACTGATATTCAATACCACATGGAAATGACCGTTGACAAGCAGAGTTCCACCTGCTTAGAGACAAGAGTCCTGACCTGAACTGGTGTCTCTGGAATTGGGATCCAGGGCTACTGTCGGGGTGCTAAATTTATTCCCCACAGACCGAGAAAGTAGCCAGTGCTGTGCAGGCACTGGAGGCCTGGGCTTGATCCACGTTGTTGATTAAAAGAGTTCTTTGGGGCCCAGCAGTGGCGAGCGCTGTAGAATGCAGCAGCTGCAATGTCCAAGGGCCAGTGGTCAAGCCTCTGGTCCATACCTGCAGAGATGAAGCTTCACAAGAGGAGCCTCACAAGTACAGCAAGTCTCTTTCTCTCTGCCTTCCCTCTCAATTTTTCTCTATCTCTACCTCAAAATGAAATAAAATAGAAAAATAATTATGAAAAAAGAGAACTTCCTTGGGCTGGGTAAGAACACAGCTGTAGCAACAGGACTTGCCTACCTGAGACCCCAGTGATCCCAGCCAGGTTCAGTTGCTCTGGTCTCTTTACCTAATGAAAATAAATGAATTATTTTTAGAGAAGAAGAAAGAGAGGAGGAGGGGCAGGAGGAGAAGGAGGAGGAGAAGGATGAGGAGAGGAAGAGGAAATGGAAGAAGAAGGGGAAGAAGAAGAAAGCAGAGGAGGAGGGAGGGAGGGGAGAATTAGAAGAGGAAGGGGAAAGAGAAAGGGGAAGGAGGAGGAGGAAGAGGAGGAAAAGGAGGACAAGGAGGAGGAGAATTAGAAGTTGATGTTCCTTGACACTGGAAGTTCCTGCATCTCAACTGGATCTGTTTATCTTAGCTGGTCTCTGGAGGAAGCATGATCTTTCATTTCTCTTTTTCTTTTTGTCAACACTCAGACATCCATGGGCCCTGTCCCTTGGTCCCCCGCTGCATTTCCCAACCCCCCTCTGTTAGCTACCATTAAATGAATTTGGAGCTTGAACAATGCAGTCGGTGTGCTGTGGCATTCTGTCATCACTTTGCCATTGGTCACAGCCCCTTCACTGATGGAGACCTCTCCCCCTTTCATCTTTGTGGTTGCCAGACTTGTAATTTGTTTTTCTGTTTAATAGAAACCTTAGAATCATTGGGATAAAGTATGCTATGGAAAACACATGCTTTTAAAAATAGCTCTTTTCGTCCTATAGACATGAAAAGATCGTGTTTTCATCTCCAGCAATCTCGGTGAGTACATGTTTAAAACAAATGTTTTTGTTTTTTTTTTTCCTCCAGGGTTATTGCTGGGCTCGGTGCCTGCACCATGAATCCACCGCTCCTGGAGGCCATTTTCCCCCCTTTTTGTTGCCCTAGTTGTTGCAGCCTCATTGCGGTTATTATTGCCATTGTTGACGTTGCTTTGTTGTTGGATAGGACAGAGAGAAATGGAGAGAGGAGGGGAAGACAGAGAGAGAGGGGAGAGAAAGATAGACACCTGCAGACCTGCTTCACTGCCCGTGAAGCGACTCCCCTGCAGGTGGGGAGCCGGGGGCTCGAACCGGGATCCTTACAACAAATGTTTTTCTTGTTTTTCTTTCTTAGTATCAGTAATAGAACAATAGTTCTATTACTGATACTATTATACTATTATACTATTATAGCCAAAAGTTACAAGATTTCTTGGGTCTAGTTTCACACGTGTGTGTGTGTGTGTGTGTGTGTGTGTATGTGTGTGTGTGAGTCACCACACCCAGCACCAAAGTCTTCTGCTTCCTGCCCCCATTACTACCTTAGTTCTCACAAAATCTAAGAGATAGCTTCTAATTTATTAAAATATTTATTTATATATTGGATAGAGAGATAGTCAGAAATTGAGAGGGAAGGGGGAGATAGAGAGAGGGAGACAGAAATACCTGCAGCACTGCTTCACCACTTGCAAAGCTTTCCTCCTTCAGGTGGGGACCCAGGGCCTGATCCTGTGTCCTTGCACATTGTAACATGTGTGCTCAACCAGGTGTGCCACCACCTGGCCCCATGTCTAAGTTTGTTTACAGTGAATATATATATATATATATATATATATATATATATATATATACATTTTTTTTTTCCTCCAGGGTTATTGCTGGGGCTCGGTGCCTACACTGGGAATCCACTGTCCCTGGAGGCCATCCCCACCCCCCATTTTGTTGCCCTTGCTGTTTTCATTATTGTTATGGTTGCCATTGGTGTTATTGGATAGAACAGAGAGAAATTGAGAGAGGAGAGGAGACGAAGAGGGGGAGAAAAAGATAGATACCTGCAGACTTGCTTCACCACTTGTGAAGTGATCCCCCCCTGCAGGTGGGGAGCTGGGGGGCTCAAACCAGGATCCTTGCTCTGGTCCTTGTCACTTAAACCACTGCGCCATCCCATATATAATTTTTTGTTTTTTTATAGAACCTCTTCAACAAGATAAATAATTATTGTATGCCCCAATCACCTTTCTAAAACTACTTTTATTTACCTACTTATTTCCCTTTCCATAAAAAGAAGTAGGATGTGAAACTGATACCACCAAGAAAACAGCAAACTCTCACTTTGTTTAGGTAAAAGCAGGGAAGAAGCAAAAGGTGGTAACTAAAAATCTTAAGATAGTTTATCTCACTTAACCAGAAAGACAGAGATGAACATGGAATGATCTTACTCATCACTCTGGCATATGTGCTGCCAGGGATCGAACTCAGGACCTCATGCTTGAGAGTCCCAAGCTTTACCACTGCGCCACCTCCCGGACCACATTGAATGATCTCACTCATGAGCAGAACTTAAGAAGCAAGAATAGGGGAGTCGGGGTGTAGCGCAGCAGGTTAAGCGCAGGTGGCTCAAAACACAAGGACCGGCATAAGGATCCCGGTTCGAACCCTGGCTCCCCACCTGCAGGGGAGTCGCTTCACAGGTGGTGAAGCAGGTCTGCAGGTGTCTATCTTTCTCTCCTCCTCTCTGTCTTCCCCTCCTCTCTCCATTTCTCTCTGTCCTATCCAACAACGACAACAACAATAATAACTACAACAATAAAACAGAAAGGGCAACAAAAGGGAATAAATAAATAAAATAAATATTAAAAAAAATTTAAAAAAAAAGAAGCAAGAATAGAAAGAGGAAACACAAAGTAAGACTTGAACTGGCTTGGTATATTGCACTAAAGCAAAGGGTTCTGGGGAAGGAGGACAGGGAGAGGGTTGTGGGGAGGGGCTTTGAGATCCTGGTGCATAATGATGGGGATGAGAGTATTCTGCAGACATCTGTCATGGTGAGATGAGAAATTGTATCTATGTGCCAACAACTGTAGTGTAAACCATTAACCTCCCAATTAAAAAAAAAAAAACAACGTAGGATAGCTAGGGAAAGATAGCTCAGTGGTCATACAAAAGTGGTCATGTCTGAGGCTTCATCATCTGGGATTCAATTGCTAGAACAGTTAGCTATAAACCAGAACTGAGTAGAGCTCTGGTGAAAAAATACACACACACACACACACACACACACACACACACACTATTTCTAATTTTGACTTTTCTTCAAACTGAAAAGCTCCCTTTTGGAGCAAGTGGGTGGTATATGGGACCACTTCATTGGTCTTTCTAACTAGAAAGACAATTTGAGTTGAGAACTGAGTGAAATTAAACTTGACTTTAATGAAATGTTTTCCAACCAATTCAAGAGTAAACAGAGTTTCTACATTTCTAATTTTAAGGATCTCAAAGATTTTAAAAATAGACACTGATCTTCATTTGAAAGTTATGCATTTCATGTGGGAAATAAGAATTTTTTGTGTGTGTGTGGAGCTAAGGCCTCACATATGGATGATTTCATCTCTCTGAGTCATTTTTCCATTGAATAAAGATAGAGATAGAGATTGAGAGGCAAATAGATAGATCTAGAGATCTATCTCTGGTGCCCGAGCCCCTCCAGTACAGTGCTGGGACTCAAACCTGGGTCATGTTCATGGCAAGATGCACATCCTGCTCAGTGCACTACCTCAAAATTTCTCCACCCACCCTGCCACCACTTTGCTTTAAATGAGGAAGAATGTATACAGGTAAAATCAAGTTCACTTACTCATTTGCCACGAAGGTTATCACTGGGGCTCAGTTAGGCACTAGGAATCCACCGTTCCTGGCAGCCACAGTTCCTTTTTCTTTCTTAGTATTTTAATTGATAGGACAGAGAGAAATTGAGAGGGGAGAGGAAGATAGAAAAAGAGCCACCTGCAGCACTGCTTCACCACTTTTGAAGCATCCTCCCTGCAGGTGGGGAGTGGGGGCTTGAACCTAGATCTTTTTGCATGGTAATGTGTGTGCTCAGCCACATAGTCAACGACTGCCACCTCTCCAGATTCAAAGGAGGTCTCGAAACTTTACATCAGGCTCAACCTGACACTGTTAACTGGCTACGGAAGAAGGGCAAACGCTAGAAGAAGAAGCCAGATGTGCCACTGCCCGGCCCCCAAGTTCACAACTCTTAACCCTGGGATAATAAATGTTTTTAATAGTTATCGACTGTGTAGCTACCACTTTGATCAAGATTAGAGCACTGAAAAGACAGAGCACCCTAGAAGATCTCTCTGGATCTTCTTACTCAATACCAGTCTACTCCTTCAACCCTTCCCCATAACCACTGTTCTGATGTTTACCGCCTGGGTTCTTCTGACCTATTCTTGATCTTCATCTCCATGAAGACTGACCGCATGTCTTCTGTGTCTGGTTTCTCTCTACCAGCCTGACATCCTTAAGATGACTTTGTCTCTCTCTCTCTGTGTAGTAATAATAGTTTATATGGCTTTCCCCTCTAGCTTTCCTAAAAATGGATCTTTGCAATGCCTCTCCTTTAGAGAGGTGGAGGGAGCAATTCAAGGTGCTACAGCCAACAAAAACCAGCTTTTCTGCATTATTAGCCAGGCAGGTTTCCAGCAAGACCTCTTCCCTCACTTTCCCACAGAGCTCTGAGCTGGTGCTCAAGTGGTTCAAGCCTCTATCTGCACCAAATCTCTAAACCCATGTCTTGGATTTCCCATTACCTGGCCAGTTCTGTGGCCCATGACCAAATGCTCAGGTACAGAAGGAGAGTGATGTTGGGGTTTGCCTTGAAGAGGGAGAACCTGGGTTAGTTATTTCTCCTTCCATGTGGGAATGAAAATATAATAGGAGACCATCCCTGGAATTTTAAAAAAATTACCTTTATTTATTAGACAGAGACAGCCAAAAATACAGAGGGAAGGGGGTGATTGAAAGGGAGAGAGACAGAGAGACACTTGTAGCAAAGCTTTCCCCCTGTAGGTGGGGGCCAGGGCCTTGAACCTGGGTCCTAGCGCATTATAATGTGTGCTCAACCAAGTGTGCCACCACCTGCCACCCCACCCCCAAGCCTGAAATTTTTAAATTGAGGTTCTCTACCTTGGTGGCATATAGTTGTTCATAGAAGTATCACATGATATGGTGAGTTTCTGTGGTGTCTATTGTGATATCTCCTCTTTCATTTATGATCTGATTTATTTGGGTCTTCTCCCTTTTTTGTTATGTGAGTCTGGCTAAAGGTTTGTTGATTTTGTTTACTCTTTCAAAGAACCAACATTTACTTTCATTGATCTTTTGTATGGTTTTCTTATTTTCAATGTTATTTATTTCAGCCCTAACTTTAGTTATTTCTGACCTTCTCATTGCTTTAGGGTTCCTTGGTTCTTCTTCTTCTAGGTCTTTAAGATGTGCAATCAGGCTATTTATTTGTGCTTTTTCTTTTTTCCTAATGTGTGCTTGTATGGCTATGAATTTCCCTCTAAGTACTGCCTTAGCGGTGTCTCAAATGTTTTGATAGCTTGTGTCTTCATTTTCATTGAACTCTAGAAACATTTGGATTTCTTCCTTTATCTCCTCTTTGACCCAGTAGTTGTTAAGGAGTGTACTGTTGAACTTCCACATTTTGGGACTATTACTAATCTCCTATTGATTGTTAAGTGTTAGTTTAATTCCACTGTGGTCTGAGAAGATGCTTGGGACAATTTCAGGGCTCTTGAATTTGCTGATGCTGTCTTTGTGGCCTAGCATATGGTCTATCCTTGAGAATGACCCATGTGGACTTGAGTAAAATGTGTATTCCAGTTTCTTGGGATGAATGACTCTGAAAATGTTCAATAGTTTTATTTTATCTATCTCCTCTTTTAGCTCCCTCATGTCTTTATTGATTTTTCTGCCTGAATGATCCATCAAGTTGAGAGAGTGGGGTGTTGAAGCCCCCTACTATGACTGTGTTGCTGTTAATAGATTGCTGTAGCTCTTTTAGTAAATATTTGATATATTTAGATGGATTCTCATTGGTGCATAGATGTTAATAATTGTTAAGACCTCTTGATTGACTGGTCCACTGATCATTAAGTAGTGTTCATCCCTATCTTTTAAAATTTTATTTATTTTAAAGTCTATCACGTCAGATATGAGAATGGCTGTTCCTGCCCTTTTTTGTAGGCCATTGCCTTGTATGATATTTTTCCAGTCTTTCACTTTGAGTCTGTGTTTGTCTTGTTGAGTTAGGTTGGTTTCCTGTAGACAGCATATTGTTGGGTTGTGTTTTCTGATCCATCTTCCTACTCTGTGCCTTTTAATAGGTGAATTCAGGCCATTGACATTTATTGGTATCAAAGACTGAAAATATTTTAACGCCATTCTTGTAGAGTTTTAGAGTGTTCTTATGTATGGCCTGTTTATGGTGGTCTGACTGTTTATAGGAGACCTTTCAGAACTTCTTTCAGGGTAGGCTTGGTGATAGTTTATTCCTTCAACTGTTGCTTGTCTGAGAAGGTTATTATACCTCCATGTAGTCTGAATGACAGTCTAGCAGGCAGGATATAGTAGTCTTGGTTGAAAACCTTTTTCACTGAGCACTCAATATTTTGCCATTCTCTTCTGGCCTGTAATGTTTGTGTGGAGAAGTCTGCTGCTAATCTTATGGATTTTCCTCTGTAGGTGACTCTTTGTTGTTCTCTTGCAGCCTTCAGGATCCTTTCTTTATCCTTATTCCTTTCCATTCTAAAGATGATATGTCTTGGTGTCTTTAAGTCTGGGTTAATTCTGTTTGGGACCCTCTGGGCTTCTTGAACTTTTATATCTTTTATGTTGTCTAGACTAGAGAAGTTCTCAGCTATTATGGCCTGAAGAATGCTTTCTTCTCCTCCCTGTCTCTCTTCCTCTGGTAAGCCAATAATACATATATTATTTCTTTTGAAATCATCCTATAGGTCTCTGTTGTTGTTTTCAGTATCTCTTAATCTTTTTGAGATCTTTTCCTTCCTTTTTAGTTGTCTCTAATTTGTCCTTGATCTTGCTAATTCTGACTTCAGCCTCATTTATTTTATTCTCTCTCCCTTGTACTGTTTTCAGGAGTTCATCTACTTTGTTACCCTGTTCTGATACTGTCTTAGCTTGTTCAGCTAGTTGTGTTCTTAGCTCAGCTATTTTAGCTTTCAGCTCTCTAATAACCTTGAGATAACTAATGTTTTTTTTTTTTCAGAGTCTCATTGGTTGTTTCTGCATTTCTGATGACAATTCTTTCAAACTCTTTACTCACCACTGTGACTATTTCATTAACAAGCATTTGGATGTTGAGCTCACAATTTTGTGATTCAACCTTTGGGGGGCTTTTATCTGGACTCTTGTCCTGGTTCATTTCTCCAATATTTCTTCTTCTTATTTAACCATTGTATATAGTATGTTATGTGGTACCTCTCTCAGTACTTTTCAAATTACTGATCACTCTTGCCTGGATTGACTTGTGTCTAGATAAGGTAATTAAGGGGTTCACAGTTGTGGAAATTGACAGTTGTTTCAATAGTATTTTAATCCCTGAGTTGGAGCTCAATGGCTTAAAATCCTCTTTTGTTCTTTTTCTTGCCTGTAGGCTATGGCAATCTGAGGGATTTTAAACTATAAATAGGCTACTTAGCTTAATTAGTGACTCCAGGCCAAGAGATAAAGCAGGGTGGGGCAGAGGTAATCCAGTGGCTATGCAAAGAGACTCTCATAGCCCCACTGCTAGGCCACTGAGGTATATATCTTCTCCTGAGCTTCCTGGTTAGTTCTCTGTCCTGTTGTCAGCACAGGGCCTCCCCCCCCCGACCCCTGTGCTCCAGATTCTGAGGGCAGTAGCAATGGAGACTCACAGTTGCATTTGGTGAGTCTTAGGGGAGTCCTGTCCTCCCTTCAGCCATCCCCTTGTTGGTGAAACAGACTGGAGGTGGTGTTTCAACTGGTAAACTGTCGGACTGTTACCAGCCACTTAATCTCTCCTTAAGCTCCTCTCTGTCCAGGAGCCACACGGGTTTGCACTCACTGGTGATTTGGTGGGTTCCTGAAATCATTCTAGTCCTGTCTTGTTGAGGTCCCAGTTGATCTTCTCCTTTGGTATTCCTAGTTGACCCAGGAGAGCAGAGGAGAGAAACACAGCTGCTGCTGCTAAGTAGCCCCACCTCTGGAAGTCTCTTCCTAGCCCTGCCTCTGGAAGTCCTGCATTTTTTGATACTTGTGCAAAGACTGAACAAGAGGATGAATGAGGAGGGCAAAGTCAGGGTCCAAGGTCTGGGGATCCCTTCCTAGCTGATACAAGTTGTGTGTGTGTGATGGGGCCCTGTGTATGCACAAATTTTATTTATTTTATTTTATTGCCACTAGGGTTATTACTGGGACTTGGTGCTGGCACAATGAATCCACTGCTCCCGGCAGCCATCCCCCCCCTCCTTTTTTCCTCTTTTAAAATTTTTATTCTACAGAGAGAAATTGAGAGAGGATGGGGAGATAGAAAGAAGTAGAAAAAGAGAGACACCTGCAGACCTGCTTGTGAAACCCCTTGCACCTGGGGAGCAGGGGTTGAAACCTGGGTCCTTAACTGGGAACACCACTGCCTGGCCACCTGTAATACATAGTTTCACCATTTTGGGGTTGACACCCCCATTTAGGTAGGACATAGATTGATAGAGACAAAAAGAGGGAGAGGTACCACAGCATCAGGAAGCTTCCCTGATACTATGGCACTCTCCTGCTGGATTCAGGACTCCAACACAGACTGCTTGTGCCTGGCAAGGTAGCCACTCTACACATTGATCTATTTCTTCAGCCCCTATACACTTTACACTCATTTTTCAAAATAGTCAATATGTTACTCTTGAACTCAAGTCTAAGGTGAGTTTTACCTTCCCCACCTTCACAATGAATCCAAGTGTTGGATTGTAGTGGAGAAGCCAAGGGTTGAGGCTCAGACTGAGACTCTGAAACACTGCTTTGTCTCTTACTTCTCATCAATAAAATGTGGAAGTCTGACAATGGATGGGGCTGGTAGGAATCATGTGTAGTGAAATAAACCAGAAAGAGAAGGACACCTAAGGGATGATCTCACTCATGGGCAGAACTTAAGAAACAAGTGTAGAAAAGGGAAACACTAAGTAAACCTTGGACTGGCGTCCAAGAAGAGGACTCTAGGGAAGGAGGACAGGAAGTGGGGGGGGGGAGAAAGGAGGGCTTCCGGGTCCTGGTACAGGACGATGGACCTAATTTGGGAGTGAGAGTGTTTTACAGACATCTATCTTGTTGAGATGAGATATTGTATCCATGTGCCAACAACTGTACTAATGTCAAACATTAACCTCCCAATTAAAACAGACAAACACAGACAATGGACTTCTTAGCATTAGAAAGTTTTATTTCAAAATTTTGCTGATTGGAGGCTGGGTGGTGGCACACTGGGTTAAGTGCACATAGTGTGAAGTGCAAGGACTGGCCCAAGGATCCTGGTTTGAGCCCCTGGTTCCCCACCTGCAGGGGGAGGTTGCTTCACAAGCAGTGAAGTAGGTCTACAGGTGTCTATCTTTCTCTCCCCCTTGTCTAGCTTCTCTTCCTCTCTCAATTTATCTCTGTCCTATCCAATAACAATAACAATAACAACAAAAATGGAAAAAATGGCCGCCAGGAGCAGTGGATTCATAATGCAGGCACCGAGACCCAGTGATAACCCTGGTGGCAAAAAAAAAAAAAAAAAATCATTCATTCATTAATGAGTGGGGGGAGGGAGAGAGAGAGATATGCAATCCCTGTACTGTGCCACTGCACAATAGGCAGGGCTGCCTCACACCACAAAGACATTACTTATTTTTTCAAAGTATGTTTCTTTTAGCATCTCATAGTATTTTCACAACTATACCTCACAACCATACATGACCATTGTGAAGTCACCACATCCTCCATGGAAATTCTTTCCCCACCTATAAACATTATAGTTCTCACATAGCCATTTAGAGAGACATTTTAGTTGCCTTTATCTTTTTTTTGCAAGTTTGTTTTAATAGTCTGTGTTCCACACGTGAGGAAAACTATCCAGTAAATGTCCTTCACCTCTTATTTAACTTAGAATAATCACCTCCAGTTCCATCCACTTTGTTCCAAAGTATATAATCTCATTTTTTTATTGTAGAATAGTATTCCACTGAATACAGATACCATAACTTCTTTTTACGAAATATTTCTCTGTATTTATTATTGGATAGAGACAGAAAGAAGTTAAGAGGGGAGAGGAAGATCGAGAAGGAAAGAGACAAGAGAGATACCTCCAGCCCTTCTTCACCATTTGTGAAGCTTTCCCCCTGCAGGTGGAGACCAGGGGCTTAAACCGGAGTCCTTGTGCTCTGTGATGTGTGTGCTCTTAACCAAGTGCCCCACTGCCTAGCTTCCAGACCCCATACCTTATTTTTTCAGTCCTCTGTAGTTGTGTGTTTAAGCTGTTTTCATATTTTGGCTATTGTGAATAGTGCATTAGTGAACATAAGGGTATATATGTCCTTTCAGATTAAGTATTGTAAAGTCTTAAAGGCAGCACACTGGAAACTTCAAGAGAGAACATGTTTCGTGCTATTGGCTTCCCCCGTCTTCTATGAAGAAACATCTGCCTTTGGCCAAGGAGAGCAGTAGTTCAGTTCTGACCATCAGTGCAAGTGTCAGCTTCAGGAGAAGGTGCACTTTAAGGTGTTCAGATGATCCAATACTGAGACGACAAGCTGACTCTGAAGGACAGTGCTAGGCTTCAGCTACCCAGCATTTTATGTAGTTCTCAGTTCTCAGAGAATAGATACGCTTCCCAGGGCTTATCAGAACCTTCATGGTGTGTGTGTGTGTGTGTGTGTGTGTGTGTGTGTGTGTGTTTAGAATACCACTATGGACAGGCCCTCTCTGCACTGTGCATTTGTAGGTCAGTTAGGGGGTTGTAGCTACACATTTTTCTTGCTTTGTTTTTGCTTCTTTCCTGAAAAAACAGGGTGTATTAGTTGCTGCTTGCCACTGTCACACATGATTATAGTCTTAGAGACTTAAACCAATACAGATTTATGTTCATAATAAATCTTAAATGTCGAATGTGCAAAATGGACCTCAGTGACCTAAAATCAAGGTGTTGGCAGCGTTGCATTCCTTTCTAGAGGCTCCAGGGGGAAAACTCATGTCTTTGCTTTTTCCAGCGCAAGAGGAACCCACACCCCTTGGCTCAAGGCCCCTCTCTCCATTTTCAGAACCAGCAACAACTTACTGAAGTTCTCTGATACCACATCACTCTGCCATTAACTCTCCTTCCACATTTAAAGGCTTTTGTGAAAAGCACTGGGCTGGTTTAGAGGATACAGGGTGACTTATCTTAACACCAGAGAACTAGAGAAGATCCTTCCATGTTCCACCTTAGCCTCAACGAAGTTCTCAGGACTGGGACAAAGACATCACTGAGGAAGGGGCTAGCATCCTGCCTCTCAACCAGGCACTTGGTAGTTTCTTTACTTGATTCAAAAGGTTAACTTTATTTGGTATTTTCTGGAATCAAACTTTTAGGGGAAAATCATCTTTTTGACACTGTGGTGGTGGGTGAAGCATGGTGGCACATATTTTAGGAAGATGTGAACTTATGCCCTTGGCATAACCAAAGACTTGCGAAAGGACATTTCTGCAACAGAGATTTTAAAAAAGAAAGTCTTTTTTTTTTTTGCTTAAAATGAGCACTTTCTTGGGTCATCACTGGGGCCTTCACCACCTTTTCAGACACAAAGAGAAAAGGAGAGAAAAAGAGAGAGGGAGAGGGAGAAGGAGAGGGAGAGGGAGAGGGAAAGGGAGAGGGAGAGGGGGAGAGGGGAAGGGAGAGGGAGAGGGAGAGGGAGAGGGGGAGAGGGAGAGGAGAGGGAGAGGGGGAGGGGGAGAGGGAGAGGGAGAGGGAGAGGGGGAGAGGGAGAGGAAGAGGGAGAGGGAGAGGGGGAGAGGGGGAGGGAGAGAGGGAGAGGGAGAGAGGAAGAGGGAGAGGGAGAGGGAGAGGGGGAGAGGGAGAGGGAGAGGGGAGGGAGAGGGAGAGAGAGAGGGAGAGGGAGAGGGAGAGGGAGAGGGGGAAAGGGAGAGGGAGAGGGAGAGGGAGAGGGGGAGAGGGAGAGGGAGAGGGAGAGGGAGAGGGGGAGAGGGAGAGGGAGAGAGGGAGAGGGAGAGAGGAAGAGGGAGAGAGGGAGAGGGAGAGAGGGAGAGGGAGAGAGGAAGAGGGAGAGGGAGAGGGAGAGGGGGAGAGGGAGAGGGAGAGGGAGAATATGGAGGGTGTTACTCAGTGCTCTAGCATTGACAGTACTCCTGGGGGCTCAGGCATGCAAGACCTGAGTTCTACCCAGTGAGACAGCTCACTTGTTGCCTTTAGAATGGTTTTTAGAGAAACACAGATTTGGGCTGGGTCGTGGTGCACTTAGTTGAGTTCACGTTACAATGTGCAAGGACCAGGGTTCAAGTCCCTGGCTTGCACCTGCAGGTGGAAACTTCAGAAATGGTGAAACAGTGCTTTCGGTGTCTCTCTATCTCTCCTTTCCTCTCGATTTCTATGTCTGTAGCCAATCAATCAATCAATCAATCAAGCCTGGTGTACCCAGTTAAGTGCACACAGTACCCTGTGCAGGGATCTGTGCAAGGATCCGGATTGGAGACCCCTTCTCCACCTACAGCAGGGATACTTCTCTAGCAGTGAAGCAGGTCTGCAGGTGTCTGTCTTTCTCTCTCCCTCTCTGTCTTCCTCCCCTCTCAATTTCTCTCTGTCATACTGAATTAAATAGGAAAAAAAAAAGGAAAAAAATGGCCGCCTAGGGTGATGGACTTATAGTGCCAGCACAGAGCCACAGTGATAACGCTGCGAGGGAGGGGAGAAAACAAAAAGGAATATTTAAAAAAGGAAGAAACACAGATCTTAGTCACACAGAAGTCCCCCGTCCCAACATCTGGAAGTCTGTGGTTATTATGTCCGCAGCTTCATGTAGAATACCATATGCCCAGCTTGCCAGAGAGGGGAACACATTTTTTGGAGAACCCTTTCTGGTTGATACAACTGCTGATATTGATCTTCCTGGGCCTAAATGTTCAAAGTATTTTTGTTGTTGTTCATTTTTTTTTTACTGATTTATTTAAACAAAAGTGTTCATTGTTAAAAGAATAACTGATCAATTGGCTAAAGACAGAGAACTTGAGAGGGAGGAAGATATATAGATAAGCAGATTGATGTAGATACACCTGCAACACTTCTTTGCCTCTCATGAATTTTCCCTCTGCAGGTGGGGATTGGGGCCTTGAACCTGCATCCTTGAGCACTGTAACACATCCACTCTAACAGGTGTGCCACAGCCCAGCCAGAAGTACTCGTTTTATGCAGGTCCACTGAGCTTGCCTTATGCACTTTGTAGGCACCCTTTCACAATCAAAACGAGCATATGAAGATGTCAGGGAGCGGAGGCCTCTTCTACCTAGGCATGTTCATATATTCATGTCATGCCTCTGGAAGCTGCAGAGGAAGGCACTCAGTACAGGAGGCAGCTGAATACAAGTATCTCACGTCAGGAAGTGTGGAATCAACTGATGGAAGTCTCATTCCCATACTTCTAGCTTGGAGTCCTCGAAGAACTAGCTCAACAATGATAGGCTGTAGTGATTGCTTGAACCCATTTGCCCTGAGTCTTTTAAAGCACCTGAATGCTGATTGAACTTCTGGCTTTGCATAGATGTGTTTCCTGTCTGTTGTAGAGACATGAGGCTCTCAGCCCCAGACAAAGTCTATTGAAAGCAGGATCCAGTCTTAACCCAGCCCGACTCAACTTGTTTTTGAGCAGCAAGCCATTCTGACAGTGGCAATTTTCCTAGCAGGGAAAATTGTGGATGGCTGTGTGGTTTTAGACTCTACCCTTTTTCATTTTACATGCAAACTGTTTGGATCAGAATTGGTTTTCTGTAAAAATGTGGTCCAAATTAATTTCCACTGAGTTGATTAAAAAAGAGAGAGAGAGAAAGAGAGAGAAATTACTACCTTAAGAGATTTTGGCTTCATGTCCTTTGATATTTGAGACATTTTTTTTTTCTTCCCAGGATGCAATCTTTCGGTAGCATGGAGGCAAGTTTCAAGCAAAGGAAAGAGTAATGAAACATTTAATATAAAGGTTATAATTTTCTAAAGAAGTCTGTTCCCTATTAAGATCAAGTGCATGCCAGTCATCTTGTATTTTTGGAACATCCACTGAGTGCTGGGCTTGTCCTGGGTGCTTCCATAAGTAGCAAATTTTAACCAGTGTAATCACTTTTTCTAGTTCAATGGACACATAAAAAGGGAGGCAAGTGAGATATTTCCACGTCTCATCAGCAGAACATATTTATCCGCTATTTAGTAGAAAAGGCTTCTGATCTTGTACCATTTGGGTTTGAATTCTCACCATTTTTTCTCTTTGGTACTCATTTTCCTCCCATAAAGAATGGGAATGTCACAAGAACCACACAGGCAGGTTACGAGAACCCAGTGCAATAACGTCTGTGTGAAAGTTTTATGTAAGAGTAAGCAAAAAAAAATAACATTCATGTAGTTTGTAACAACCATGCAGCTTTTGAACACTGTTGATATTAAGAGTGTTCCAGTCACAATCATTTCAATTGGTTTTTCTTCATGTCCATTTATTTTGAGGTACTTATTCTATTATGTTAGTATATGATTTATAGACTTTTTATTTTGAGATGAAAACTAAAAATTTTCATCTTTTCCACTAGACTTTCTTTTAGATTTTTCTCTCTTCTTCCCTCCCTGTCTCCCTCCATCTTACCTATTCTTCCTTCCTTTCTCCCTCCCTTCTTCCTTCTCTTCTTTTCTCCCTCCTTCCCTTCTATCACCAGCTGGCCCATGGGAAGTGGCTCAGTGCAGAGTGGGTTTAGTCAGGTGGTCAGACAGTTAAAGGTAGACCAGCTGCTCCCTGCTGCTTGGGATGGAAGGAGTTAGTTGTACTCACTGTTGAGCCCCCAAAGAGGTGGGACAATGATCCTGTTTCTCTCTCTCTCTCTCTCCTTTGACCTCTCTTGGGAGAGAACTCAGACTTTTGAGGCGACCAGAGCAAGAAATGTGGCCTGCTGTGTCTGTCTGGTTTTTCTTCCCCTTTCCAGATTTCAGATGTGTCACAGAAAGAGCGGTGATTCTAAATATCAGCATGCCTGTTTCAATGACTGGAAAGTATTCCCTTCCTTTGTTCACTCTGCCTTGAGTTGATATACATAGTAATCTTGTGTACATGTCAAACTCACGGAAAGAAAAAAACACGTCCTAATAAATTTAGAAAATAATACTTCAAGATTAATTTTATCAAGGACACTTGCCTAATTTCCTTCCTTGGCTATTTTTCCTGCTTACAGAAGGACTAGGTGTTAGTCATAGAAAATGTGATAAGTATGGAAAAGTCAAAAGGAGAAACAAATTGTCTATTATTCCACTTACTAACATTACTGGACTTACCTTATTTTTCTCACTAGTATGAGTAAAGATTAGCATGTACTAGTTACATACATACAGACATATATTAGTAAATATTTAAACATTATCTTTTTCACACACTAACACCATACTATAATTGTGTCTATACCTAGATTCTTTTATGGTCTGTATTTAACATTTCACCAGATTCTCAAATATTCTAAAGTACTGTCCCTGGAACAGAGTAGGTACTGAGGAAGTATTTGCTGAATCAATAAAATACTTTATTTTAAATGTAATTAATTAATAACTTGGCTCCAGGGTTATTGCTGGGGCTCTATGCTTGTATTATTCCATTATTTTTGTTGGATTATTTTATTCATGAGGTTGAAAGTCAGAGAGGAAAAGAGAAGTAGAGAGAGATAGAATAATAGACATAGCCGTACAGCTCCCCACGTGCAGATGCTCCCACTTGGTGGCTTGTAGCTCGACCCTGGGTCCCGGCATATGGTGACACGCGTGCTCTACCAGGTCAGCCATCTCCCATCCCGAATAAATTATTTCTAACGCATGCGCAATACTATCTCACATGTTAATAGCATGATTGATTTCATCGTTGCCTTTTGTACCCACTTGAAAGTAGCAATCAGTACCAAGGGAGGTGAGAACTTGTGTAATGAAAGCTACATTGAGAGCGGAAGTGAAACCATCAGCAGTGAAGGCAACTGAGCCACGTGAAGCTCTTTATGAAAGGAGGTCTGAGGGAAGGAGTGTGGAACTTTCAATAATCCCTTTGGACTTTGGAAACTTTATTTCAGCGTATTCAGAGACTTCTCAGATCTCAGAGCATATTTCTACTAGGTGATTCCGATCAGATGACCGTTTTTGAACTCACTTTAAGAACTCATTAGCTGCAAGAAACAGAAGTCAGCATGACCGGACCGAGGCCAGGCAGGGGTGCACCGGGTTTAGCGCACATAGTACAAAATATATGGACCTGTCCAAGGACCCTGGTTCGAGCCCCTTGCTCCCCACCTGCAGGGGGGGAGGGGTCGCTCTGTAAGCGGTGAAGCAGGTCTGAAGGTGTCTTTCTCCCTCTCTTTCTATCATTCCCTTCTCTCTCAATTTCTCTTTGTCCTATTTAAAAGAAAAAAAAAAAAAAGGCCACAGGAGCAGTAGATTTGTAGTGCAGGCACAACCCCAGCAATAACCCTGGAAGCAAAAAAAAAAAAAAGAAAGAAAGAAAAGAAAGAAACAGAAGTCAACTCACATGAGTGAAAATCTGGATGGCGCTTAGACGTCAGGCAAGACTAGCCTCTTTTTTTTGCTTTATTTTCCTACAATTGACATAGTTCTGTGCACCTCTGTTGATGGGCTTTGTTTTCACATGATTCCTCTGGAGATCTTTGAATAACTGCTTTTGGCCGTCGGAGCTACATGCTTTAGTGTTCACAAAAGAGTATGGAAGCAGACAAAAAAGGGGACTTAGCACAGTTCATAAAATAAAGGATTGATTTTTCCCTGAAGACGCCAACAAATCTCTCTTGTCTTTTGTTGAGCACAAAGAGTGAGGACATCTCCATTTTGAAGTCATTTATGGTACTGACAGGAGAAATTGGAATGAGATTAATTCATGATAAACTCAGTCTAAATTTCTAGGAGGAAATAACACCCAATGTGCTTAACACAGTTCTGTGTGGCAACCGCAAAGTCATTGCAACAGACAGTCATTGACTCATCTGTAGGCATGTATGTGTCTGTCTGTGTGCTGACTGGGAGTTTCTCACTTTACTCTACCCAGTGGATTCTGACTGGCTGGCTTGCTTGTGCTCTCTTTTTCTCCTCCACGTGGGACTACAGGGAGTTCCTCTCCTGGTGCTGGTGGAAGTGAAAGAGATCAGGTGGAAGTGATGAGAGACTCTTAAAGTTTAGGTTGGGAAGTTACCTGCAATCACTTCTGTTTCACTTTATTGGCTAAGGCAAATCACTGGTTAACCTTACTTTGGAGAAGAAATCTACTCAGTTTGCTGAGTGGGTGAGAACTTCAACATTCTCTGGCAGAGGTTGTGGGCAGTGCTAAGAGCAGGATGAGGGGGAGGGAACACTTACTTGGCTTTGGTGACAAGTTGAAGAAAGCACCAAGATACTGAATCAAGATATACAGTATTTTAATGAAATTAACACAAAATTAACACAAAATAATCTACCATGAGCAAAATATTGAAAATTTCAATAAAGACAGTGTTGTTACAGGGTAAAGGGTAAAGCCTTGGGAATAACTTAACCTACTATAGACCTCCAAACACAATGCTCTCTCTTTTTTTTAAAAATTTTTTATTGTCTTTATTTATTGGATTGAGACAGCCACCAGAAGTTGAGAGGAAGGGGGATATTGAAAGGGAAAGAGACCTGCTGCAGCCCTGCTTTAACACTTGTAAAGCTTTCCCCCCGCAGGTGGGAGCCAGGGGCTCAAACCTGGATCCTTGAGCACTGCAACATGTGCGCTCAACCAGGTGTGCTACCACCTGGCCCCCACAATGCTGTCTTTATAGGATGCTTAGGCCTTAGCTTTTAAGAGGCTTAAAAAAAACCCAAAATCCCTTCTACCCTTTTGAGATTTGCTGCTTGTTTCCTTCTCAGTCTTCAGCTCAGGTTATCTGGTTGACTTGGAAGTCTTTAAAATTTAAAAGCTTCAGGAAGATATCCTGGAGGCTAAAATATTTCTTGAAAAAAAAAAAAAGAGAAAAGATGAATTCACGTTAGGAAATAAGTAAGACCAACATTATCTGGAAATGATGGGTAATATAAATAGAGGCTTCCAAAGACCCTACCATAAAAACTACTAGAGCATTGGAGAGATAGGCCACTTAGTAAGTCAGATGCCTTGTCACTCACGTGGCCCAGATTCAAGCCTCAACTCCACATGGGCATGCTATGCTATGGCGGAAGCTCTGGTGATGTCGTATTTCTCCCTGTTTCCTAATTTTTAATTTTTAAAATCATATTTATTCATTTGATAGAGACAGCCAGAAATCAAGAGGAATAGGGGAAATAGAGAAGGAGAGAGACTGAGAGGGGACTGGGAGCTTGAACCCAGGTCCTTGTGCATTGTAACATGTGTGCTCAACCAAGTGTGCCACCATCTAGCTCCTCTCCCTGTCTCTCTATCTCAGTGAAAAAAAACGATGAAATTGTGCATATGGTAGGCTCTGATTCTGTGAAACAACAAAATTCTATTAGAGATAATAGATGAATAACAAAAAAGTGACAATAATATAATCAGTATAGAAAAAAATCTGTTGTTTCTCCATCCAAACAGAGTTCCAAGAAAAGGATACTAGTAAAACAGTCTTATTTTTAATCATACAAAAATATAAAATACCTGGAATAAGCTGCCAGGCTAGTGTGGGAGTGCCTCTTCTCGGGCGTGTACTCTCTGGGTTGGAGAGATTGCGACCAGAGCCAGCCTGGGCTGCTACTCACTCAGCGATGTGAGAGAGATGACTCAGGAATAGAGCTGGTGGTGGCGAGGCGATTCAATTCTTTATTGATCAGAGAGCCAAGGCTTTTAATAGTCGGACCCGGAAGTGGCAAGTCAGAAACAGAAATGGCTAGGAAAGGGGTGGAGAAAGGCAAAAGGGCTGGGAAAGGTAGGAACTTCCTTAGCAACTGTTCGAGGGTTTTAACTGGTAGGATAAATAATACCCTGCAGGCAGGGAGGGTCTTGAGGGTAGAAAGAACATAGATCAAAGGAATGGAATGGATGGGGGATCTTTCAGGCAAAACAATGATTATGTAGATAATAAGGGAGCAGACGATAGTATCATGAATGCAGGGTGCTTTGTGAGGCAGGGAGTCTGATAAGACAAGGCAAACTTTGGGAGATTTTGTCCCTCCTTGCTCTACCTCTCAGTAGAGAGAGAGAGACTGACAAGATGGATGTCCCCTCAAGTCAAGCCCTGCCAAGCTCAACCACATCCTTACAATTTCCCGACATCAAGCAATGGAATTGAAGGACTTGCTAACCGAAAACTGTATGATGTAGTTAGAAAAAAACAGAACAAGATAAAAAAGGCACCATAAATTCTTTAGTCAAGAATTTATTACTTAGGCCTAGAGGTCTTCCTTTCTTAACCCTGCATCACTTCCCTCATTCACTCTCACCATTCAACTAACTATAAGAAATAGTAAGATTTATTATTACATCTTTTAATCTCTTCTCATAAGGAATCAACATTATTGTCACCATTTGCCAATCTTCAGAAGAAACACTGTGTACAATTGGCTAAGAAATATTCTGGCAAAAAATATCAAGTAAAGAACAATTATTGTTGTCCCTTTGACAAATTCATTATAATTATCAAACAAGTAAGTGAAAAAAACAACAAGAAAAACCCTTGAGATTAACTTAGACCTCACTAAAAACTTAGGTCTACTTATTATATAACTCAATGCCAGACTCTGTGAACCTAATATTGGGTTGGATATATATAATAACATTCAAGGTTTAACAACTGGGAAAAAGTCTAAGCTTGTCAGACAAAGAAGGAACTATAAAAACTAGAAAAGGGCAAGACATTGGCTCACTTTATAATGAGAGAAACTGAAAGAGGAGGGCAAGATAGGAAGAGAGAAAGAGAGATACCTGCAGACCTGCTTCACTGCTTGTGAAGAGTTCTCCCTGCAGGTGGGGAGTAGGGCCTCAAACCTGGATCCTTGCACATGGTGATATGTGCGCTTAACTGAGTGCGTCTCCAGCGGCCCCCAGGAACATTTGTTTTTATACCATCATGGAGAAGGAAGAGAAGCTAGTGAACCCCTGTGGAAGTCAGGTGTTTCTGACTGTTTGTCTTCCATGAGAGGGAAGAAGATAAAAGAAAGTCACCTGGAAGCTGTAAGAGGTATAGATGTGGCTGGGAAAGAAAATAAGGCAAGGCCATAGAAGGGAATAACACCCATGTCTATGATCTTGGGAGAACTATGGCGATACTGTTAAGAGGAGTTTGAGGTCACAGAAATTTGGTGGTGGGAATGGTGTGGAATTCTATTGCTATTATCTTATAATTTTATAGGTCACTAATAAAAATAATAAGATCTAATCCTGGGTTCTTACACATCAATCAATGGCTTGGTTGTGAATTTAGCAGTGTAATTTATATAAGAACTAAAATTAGCAGGGTAGCAAAATCCTTTTTTCTCTACAACTTTGCCAACATCTAACAGGCTCCTTTGGAAGATTGTATGAAAGTCCTTAACCACAGAAATGACATTAATTTATGATCCAGCAATACCACTCTTATATAGTTATCCAAAGGACTTGCAAACACTAATAAGAAGGGACATATGCACCCCCATGTTCATAGCCGCATTATTCATAATAGCCAAAGAATGGAAGCAGCCTAAATGCCCATCAATAGACGTGCCCACCATATTCCCCCTAATGAAGTTATGGGATATTTACTCTACGGAATACTATTCTGTAATAAAAAAAGATGACATAGTGTTCTATGGGACAAAATGGATGGAACTGGAGGTGATTATGCTTAGCAAAATAATTAAAGAGATAAAAGAAAACTACCAAATGGTTTCACTCATATGTGGAATCTAGAGATGTGATACACATGAACTTGCAAACAACAACAACAACCAACCAACCAAACAAACAGAAAGAAGCAAACAAACTGTTTCCAAGACTTTGTGAGAACTATGGTGATTATCTTTGGGAGATGGGAGGTTGGGAATAAAAGAACTCTGGTGGTAGGTATAATGTAAATGATACACTATGATCTTACTATCTTGTAATATAATGTTAATAACAAGTAATACAAAAATAAAAAAAATAGTAGGTTCATACTTTCATACTCCAGAGACAGAGCTTTGTAACATTTTTAGACTTTAGTTTCTCTACATGTCTTGACAATGTTCGGTGAAAGCCTTTTTGGATCAATCACAACTTATGCCATGGATGCTTAGCATTTTATAAACAAGCTGGCTTAGGAGCTCGAGAGCACACATTAGTGCAGGGAGACCTGTCTCTGTCTTGTTTGTTGAGTGATGTGCTGATTCAAGCTCTTGGGGGAGTTATTGGGAGTGGGGGAAAAGACTTCTCAGCTTCACAGAACTCACTGTGTGTAGACTGCCTAGAATAACCATGTGGCCTTGTAACTATGCAAGAAATATTTTCACAAAGAAAACAGAAGGAAAGAAATATTGAATTCTCCATGTTATCACTGTTTTATATAAGAAAGAAAATCTCTTGTTGAAGTTGGAATATTAGAGCTGCTTATTTACTTATTTATTGTTGCATCCTATTTCTTTCTCAATTTGTCCCATTGGGAATGTCTTGGGCCTGCTGGGGCAACAATAACCCTTTTTTTAAAAAAAAAAATCATATAACAACTGCACCCAGAGATTTTTGGAAAGGAGAGGGAGCATGGGACCTGGAAGTAAACAAGGGGAGAAATTAAGAATCCTGTTATGTATTGAAAACTGGCTGATGCTAACATTTTGTCCTTAGATTATTTCTGCAGATGGCTTGATGTGGAGCCTGGAATATTTATTCTTATTGCTATTTTCAGTGTTAAGTAAGACATTCCCCAAACTGCATCAAAGAGCCCACTTATTAAGAGAGTTGACTCAGATAATTGATAGTATCATTTAATTTATTTTGAATGCGGAGAGAGAGACAAATTGAGAAGGAAGAGGGAGACAGAGAGGAGAGGGCAATAGAGATACCTATAGGTCTGCTTCACCACTCCTGAAACTTTGCAGTGCAAGTTGGGGACTTCAACCAGGGTCTTTGTGCATTGTAACATGTGCACTCTTATCAGCTGTGCCATAACCCGGCCACAGATAATTACTTTTTAAAAAGAATTATTTATTGGAAAGAGTGAAGGTGGGAAAGGAAGAGCCAGAACATCACTCTGGTACATGCAATGCTGGGAATTGAACTTGGGACCTCATACCTGAGAGTCCAGTACTTTATTTACTGTGTCACAGTACAGTGGAAAACAGCGAGTGTAGAATGAGTGAGATTCTTAGACAAAGCTGCTAGAAAAGTCAGAAAGTCCATAGTTTGGGGGCCTTTGTGGTGACAGAACACTGCTCAGAAGTGAATTCATAATACAGGGTGGGAATTATGATTTCCCAAGAATAATAAGATTTGGAGTGAATGCAGCAAAGGAAGGGATAAACTGAACTGAAGGCAAATACTTGTTAAAAAAACCCGTCAGCTTGTCTGGCGCTATATTCCTGCCTCTCAGTTTGATCCTTTGAAATACTTTTATGCATAGTCTTAAGAGTGATCCCATTCAGAAGACCCAGATGGAATAATGCCAATTCCTTGATTTTTTAAAAAGCTTGGTTTGACAGTGTGTTGGCACTAGACTTCTGGTGGTGGGTGTGGTGAGTCTTTTACACATACAGAAATGTGAGGCTGTATTCCTGGCATTTTACAGTAGTATAAGTCCCTGGTAAATCAATACAATTTGACTTTTAAAGTGCTAGATGAATTCTCCATGTTTACAAACTGAGAACTGGACTTCCCATCATGACACAGCATGTTTTGAAACATCAGGCTTTATCCTACTTCATTCCAAATCCAAAATTAGTATTTATTTGGTTATTTATTTGACAAGACTGAAGAAATAAAGAGGAAGAGAGATAGAGAGGGAGAGAAAATGAGAGATACCTGCAGCCCTGCTTCACCGCTCATGAAAAGTTCACATCTGCCTTTGGGGACTGGGGGCTTGAACTCAGGTCCTTGAACATGCTAATGGGTGTGCTGAACCAAGGGTGCCACCATCCACCCCTTCTACATGAATACTTTGTGTTTTAATTTTTTAAATTTGTTTTTACCAAGGCATTGCTCAGCTCTGGCTTATAGTGGATTGAACCTGGGACCTCTGGTGACTCAGGCATGAAAGTCTTTTTACATAACCACTATGCATTCTTCCAATCCCTAAAAGTAAGTATTTACAGAGGTTGTATACTCTTTCAGGGTTGCTATATACTGGTGAACAAATTCTACTCCTATCCCCCACTTAGTAAATCAGATGCCTTGTCACTCACATGGCCCAGATTCAAGCCTCAACTCTACATGGGCTTGGTATGCTATGGGGGAAGCTCTGGTGATGTGGTATTTCTCCCTGTTTCTCAATTTTTAATTTTTAAAATCATATTTATTCATTTGATAGAGACAGCCGGAAATTGAGAGGAATAGGGGAAATAGAGAAGGAGAGAGACAGAGAGATACCTGGAGCACTGCTTCACCACATGTGAAGCTTCTCCTCACAGGTGGGGACGGGGAACTTGAACCCAGGTCCTTGTGCATTGTAACATGTGTGCTCAACCAGGTGTGCCACCACCTGGCTCCTCTCCCATGGAATTCTCTGGTAGCTTCCATTCTGAGCCCTGCTCAACAGCTCTTCTACTTCCTTCAAGACCTAAGTCACATCCAGTTCATCTCTGCAGCCTGACCTCCTTGTCCAAACAGAAAGAATTATTTTGTTTTCAGAGAGTTCACAGTTTGTTTTGATCGTAGGATTTGTAATTATGTTTATTTTTAGTGCCAGGTCCTTGCATATGTAATATCCCATCATTCCTGGGCTGATGTACATATTCCTTAAAATATTTTGGTGGATAGGACCAGAGAAATAATCCACTGGGTAAGGCACCAAACTGGTGCCAGGCATACAACCTGGGTCTGAGTCCTGGCACATCAAGGAAGTGCGGTAGCACTGGGGGATCTCTGGTCTTGTGGTGTCTCTTTGTCTCCCTCTATTTGATTGAAAACATGGTCTTTGGGGACCAGGTGGTGGCACATTTGGTTAAGTGCACATAGTATGAAAATGTGGTCTGGGAATGGTGAAATAACGTGCATAAAGCTCTAGTTCTTGAAAAAAAAATATCACGGGGCCTTGTGGTGGTGCACCTGGTTAAGCACACATAGTACTAAGTGCAAGGGCCCTTGCAAGGATTTGGGCCACCGCTCCCCACCCACAGGGGTTATGCTTCACAAATGGTGAAGCAGGTCTGCAGATGTCTTTCTCTCCTCTCTCTTCCTTCCCTCTCAATTTCTCTCTGTCCTATCCAATAAAAGGAAAAAATGGCCACCAGGAGCAGTGGATTCCTAGAGCTGGCATCAGGCCCCTGGAGTGATACCCCCTGGAAATAAATAAATAAATAAATAAATAAATAAATAAATAAATAAATCAGAGACAAAGAGTGTGAGGTAGAGGTTGAGGGAGAGGTACCATAGCGTTACTTCACCAGCCATGGAGCTTGCTTTGATGTTGTGCTCCAATGAATTGTGCTGAATCCAGGGGAGGTACAACCTAGAATTGCTTTTGATTGGGTCATTGTGTGTGTGTGTGTGTGTGTGAAAAAGGGAGAGAGAGAGAGAGAGAGGGCACAGAGGGTGAGAAGAGCAGGGAGAAGAGTTTGTCATATAGCAAGCTTTGAAAAAAGGGGAAAAATCAAAGAAAATATACAAAAGAGTTTGACAACTATGGAATTAAGACAATTTGTAATTAAGTCAATTAAGTAACTAAGTAATTAATTAAGACAATTAATAAATTAGTACTTAACTAATTGTCTTACTTTATTAATTAATTAAGTAATTAGATAATTAAGGACTCCATAATACCCAACCAAAAAGACATGTGTACACTTATGTTCATAGCAGCACAATTTGTAATAGCTAAAACCTGGAAGCAACCCAGGTGCCCAACAGCAGATGAATGGCTGAGAAAACTGTGGCATATATGCACAATGAAATACTATGCAGCTATTAAGAACAAGAAACCCACCTCTGACCCATCTTGGGATGGAGCTAGAAGGAATTATGTTAAGTGAGCTAAGTCAGAAAGACAAAAGTATGGGATGATCCCACTCATAAACAGAAGTTGAGAAAGAAGAACAGAAAGAGAAACTTAAAGCAGGATTTGACTGAATTTGGAGTAGGGCAACAAAGTAAAAATCTTGTTGGGTTGAGGATGAGGTAGATGTTCGGCTTCACTGGGGTTGGGGATGGGATGGGACATAGTCTTTTGGCGGTGAGAATGGTGTTTATGTACACTCCTATTAACTTGTAGTCATATAAATTACTACTTAATTAATGTGAGAGGGGAAAAATTGGTTGAATGTCTCAAATTTTTTAATGCACAGACCATAGGCTGAGTCTTTGAAATGCTGACTCTTAAAAGCTTAGACCAGGGAGAACAGAAGCAACCGGCAGCATTACTCTATAAGACACAGCTATATACAAATAATGTCAAAGGACATAAATTATGGTGATATTGTGTATGATACAGCAAATCCTAACAAAGGGGTTTTCAAAGTTAACCCAATTGCCAAATAATTTGATTATAGCAATAACTATCTATTGCCTTCTTAAACCCTAAGACAGCAGCAACCTCCTGCTTCCTCTATAGAGCCTATATCTCCCACTCACTTTTCAGCATGCTTCCCTCAATTCATACCAAATGATATTGCATCTGCTGATTCCAACCTAATCAACGCAACGAGTACCACCTCAGCATGCTTCACTTCAGACTGTGTCCAGAGATGTCAGGTATGGAAATCAACCCTTCAGCCTCATTACTCAGGTGAGGCCTTTCCTTTCATAGGATTCTCTAATTCCATTCCAGGTGGTTCACTTCCTAACTAAGTCCCAAAACCTAGAGATAGACCAGGCCCCATGAGATAGAGCATGTGTTCACATGTATCCATAAATTAGGGCAAAATATATACCTGAAAGCAAAAGTACACAATAGTCTGCAGTGAGTCAATATATGCAGCAAGCAAGTAAAAAGACCTAAAAAGACACCATAAAGTTCCCAATGAAATAATATCTACTTAGACTTAGATACTCTCCTCACCTACTTCCTAGTATACTTCCCTCAGTCACTCCAAAGCTAACCTTATCAAAGTAAGGACTACAAAAGCTGAATAAGAGCAAGAGACTGGCATACTTTAATGATGACTCTTTAATCACTATCAGGTCACCCTATCAGCTGGGGCCCAAGTTGGGGAGTCCTGAGATCCCCAAACAGACATGATGGGCCTAGACCTCAAATAGATCCCTCTCTCCATTATTACCAGTCATCTCTATCAGGAACAACACAAAAGACCCCTTGGTGGGTCCCCATAGGACCTTGCCCTCAACTTGGATCAACAGTGGCAGAGAAAGTTCCATTCTCTGAAGGAAGGCTGGACAACATACTCTGTGTTCCACCTGAGGAAGATGGGTCTTGAAATTGGGTCAGCTTGGAACGTCCCTACTCATGACCACAGGATGTGAGCTCAGATCTACAGGGATGCAGAGGTCACATAGGCTCTTAAGCTGAATATGGGCTTAAGAGATCATATCAAATCAGTGGGGTTTACAGTCACCAATACTTACACATCTTTCCCATATTTGGGAGCTACTCTCTTCCCTGATCCAGCATTCTTGTCCCTTTTCCAGCCATGACATCATCTCCCCAGACAATAACTTGGATCCACCTGCATATCAGATGTCAGGCTCAGAAACAACAACAACAACAAAAGAAAAAAACTAATATAGTCATGGGCCCTTTGGAATATAACTAAAATAGGCCTACTAACTATCTACAAAACAGAGATTCCCCTACTCTTCATCTGAACTATTCCAGTCTTTAGGTTCATGATTAGTCAACAGTTTGTTTGGCTTTATATGTTAACTCTTTTTTCAGCCACCAGGTTCCAGATGCTACCATGATGCCAACCAGACTTCCCTGGACAGACAACCCCACCAATGTGTCCTGGAGCTCTGCTTCCCCAGAACCCCATCCCACTAGGGAAAGAGAGAGGCAGGCTGGGAGTATGGATCGACCTGTCAACGCCCATGTTCAACGGGGAAGCATTTACAGAAGCCAGACCTTCCACCTTCTGCATCCTATAATGACCCTGGGTCCATACTCCCAGAGGGATAAAGAATAGGAAAGCTATCAGTGGAGGGGATGGGATACAGAGTTCTGGTTGCAGGAATTGTGTGGCGTTGTACCCCTCTTATCTTATGTTTTTTGTCAGTGTTTCCTTTTTACAAATAAAAATTTTTTAAAAAGAGTTTGACAACTCAGTGGCAGAGCACATGCCTTTCCTGTGCAAAGTCCTGGGTTTGAGAACCATGGACAGGACCAAGCATAAAAATGGGTGGAGTCCTATGAAAGGTGGAGCTGTGTTTTGGTCTCTCTCTCTCTCTCTCTCTCTCTCTCTCTCAGAAAGCACCCTTGGTTGCTGTGAAATCATGTTTGTATAAGGACCTGGCTCAGCAAAAATAAGAAACAAGCAGTGAGAATGGTAAGCATAAGCAGAGATAGTTTTGGAGATGCCGAAGCCCCAGCTGAGATGAAGTTCATGAAAGTGGCTGGATGTGTGACAGTCATGGCAGGTCTGAAGAGTAAGGAAATAAGAAAAGTCCAGTGCTTCTGAGCCTGGGATCCTAATTTTCAGTCTACAGATCTATAGAAGGCACTGATGGTAAATACCCTAGAAAGGTGTCTTGAGAATGAACAGAATAATGTGTGTAAAGCACTTGGGACAGTATTTGGCCCAAGGCAGGAGGAGTATGTTATATGCCTGAGGGCAGGTACATTCTTATAGTCGCACTGGGCAGTCCCCATGCAAGGTACCAGCAATGAAGTAGTGAACCATGTGAAGTCCCCACCCTTAACAGCTAACTGGGTGAGGGTGGAGTTGTTGAGGGACAGGAAGTACCTAAGGGGACACAAATACTGCTGCACCACCCAGGAACACATATTCCCCAGATACACCTATGTGCCTGAGTGGGCGAAGGAAACTGCTGCCTAGCACATGGGAGTGGTGACAGGCATGGCTTGGAAAGGTGGATGTGGGGCTTGGGTTATAAACTAGACCTGTAGGCATGGTCTCTGTCTGCCCAGGTCAACATGTAAGTGCTCTGAAGGGCTGCTCTTTTTGTCTTTTTCTACCTACGTGGGCCTCCTGTCATGATGTGAGTAGGGTCTCTCTCTCTCTCTCTCTCTCTCTGCCTAACGTGTGAACGTTCTCAGTTTTTCTGAATAAAGTTTAACATTCCTGAAAATCGTACTCTTTCCTCAAATCTTTGTTGAGATAATCCATGATAGACCTTTAAACATTGGGGAAACATTTAAAGTGCTGGTCTATCTCCCTCTGCCCCAATACAGAGTGAAGGGTAAGAAAATAATAAATAGGGGGCCGGGTGGTAGGTAGTGCAGCGGGTTAAGTGCATATGGCACTAAGTGTGTATGGTACAAAGTGCAAGATCCAGTTTGAGCCCCTGGCTCCCCACTTGCAGGGGGGTCGCTTCATAAGAGGTGAAGCAGGTCTTCAAGTGTCTGTCTTTCTCTCCCCCTCTCTGTCTTTCCCTCCTCTCTCGATTTCTCTCTGTCCTATCTAGCAACAACAACAGCAATAATAACAACAGCAACAAAATGGAAAAAATGGCCTCCAGGAGCAGTGGGTTCATAGTGGAGGCACCGAGCCCCAGTGATAACCCTAGAGGTAAAAATAAATCAGTAAAGAAAGAAAGAGAGAAAGAAAGAAAGGAAAAAAGATAGAAAGAAAATAATGAATAATGTTGGGGCCAGGGGTGTAGGGAAGGTATTTAAAGAAGTGAAGCAGAGTAGAGATTTACAGAAGATATATTTAAAACAGTTCCAGAAGAGGTGGGGTGGTGGAGAGCATGGAAGGAGTGACAGGAAGTCTGCTGAGTTAAGGAAGCAGAAGTTGGCCATGACTTTCGGTTGTGGAGCACTGACAGCAGCTTAGAGAAAGTTGCGCTCTTGCACCTTGTTTTATTTTTAGGTCTCCTCCTTCTTCCTCTCCCCCCCTCCTCATTCTTCTTGCCAATAAGAATAAAAATGGAGCTCTGTTCCTGGGGAATACCATGTGACCAACAAGAAAGTAAGTGAGTGAGTGCATTCCTCTCTCTCTCTATCGTTCTTTCTCGCTCATGTCCTAACATGTTTTGTTTTCAGTAAAGTTTAATTTACTTGGATTAAAAAAAAAGAATAAAAATAGACACTGGAAATATCTAAAGTTGAATGGGGGGGGTGGAGGAGGAAAGAGCAATTCTTCAAAACAGGGCAAAGATGACCTCAGTTCCAAAGGTTCATGTTTAGTGGTCCCGCTGAGGAGCACTCGCTGCAAACTTGGGATTTCGTTGACATTTCAACTCTAATTTTGGAAAGTTGTGATCAGGTGTAAACATAAGAACTTGCAGTGAATGGTTTTTATTTAAAAAAAAAAAAGAGTCTCAAAGGTGTAAGTAGATGGAGAAACTCATCCAAGAGAATTGGGAGTTGCCATTTGCTGGAAATTCTTTTTTTTTTTTTTTTTTTATTTAAGAAAGGATTAATTAACAAAACCATAGGGTAGGAGGGATACAATTCCACACAATTTCCACTGCTGGAAATTCTTTCATGCAGTCTACTAGTGGAGGGGCAGTGTCTCAGAAGATATGGAGTATTGAACACAACTGAAGTTTTAAACTAGATAGGCCATTTATTTTAGGTCAAATTCTAGTAGCCATGTCCTTATATGTAGGAGAAATATTTAGTGAAATATCCAGGTATTGCAGAGTAATTTTCAATGCTAAAGATAATGGAAGGAGGAACAATTATACAAAGATACTACCTTAACATTGTTAACAATTATACAAAGATACTACCTTAACATTATTAACAATTATACAAAGATACTACCTTAACATTATTAACAATTATACAAAGATACTACCTTAACATTATTTGAAGAGATAACAAATCTAGAGACTACCAGGGGTCAGGCAGTGACACACCTGGTTAAGTGCACACACTATAGTGTGCAAGGAGCTGGGTTTAAACCCCTGTTGTCCACTTTTAGGGGGAAAGCTTCACAAGTGGTGAAGTAGAGCTGCAGGTGTCGTTCTGCCTTTCTCTCTCTCTCCCCTCTCAATTTGTCTCTGTCTCTATCCAATAATAATAAAAAACCCCTAGAAACTACCCATCAATAAGGGGATGGTGAAGCATGGAGGACATGGAATATTGTTTGGCCCGCAAAAGAAATAACCAGAAAGTTGTGTACAATCTATACCCTTAAGTGATCAAATGAAGTCAAAATAAGTTGTGTCGTAATGTGTGTACTGCTTCCATCTTTGTAAAGAAAACCCCATAAATAACTATATTTTCACACATTTATTATCAAATAATTATATAAGAACAGAATGAATATTACCTCAGGAGTGATGAGAGGAGCGCTTATTCAACATCGGTTGTTTTATTGACTAAACCAAGTATGAATTATTATACTCCTGCAGCTTGAAGATTGGTTTTTAAATACATCAAAGAAGCAGCTTGAATCAGATGTCAAGAGACAGAAGAATGGGGCCTGGTGGTGGCATACCCAGTAGAGAGTAAGTAGAGAGTATATGTTGCCCTGCTCTGGATCCCTTCTCAAACCCTCAATGCTCACCTGCAAGGGTGAAGCTTCATGAGTGGTGAAGCAATGTTGCAGGTGTCTCCATTTTTATCTCCCTCTCTAACTCCCCTTTCTATCTCAATTTCTCCATGTCCTATCAAAAATAAAGGAGAGAGAGAGAGAGAGAGAGAGAGAGAGGGAGGGAGAGAAATGGCTGCCAGGACTGATGGCACCCAGCCCCAGCAATAACCCTAGTGGTAATAATAATATAAAAGTAAGTAAGAAGAAAAAAAAAGCAAGAAGAAATTAGGAAAAAAGTTCTGGTGACCCCACATACTATTTAATTTATTTTTTGTAATATAGAATTTTATAATTGATAAATTATAGATTCATAAATAAAATATTGTTTTAAGCAAAAAGTTATGTGAAGTTATTATGCTGTAATAATAACTTCACATAACTAAATGTTGAACTAAATTTTAAAGTGATCTGATGTGAGATCAAAGCAATACAGTTCTCCTCTCACTAATCTGTGGGAGAATTAGACATCACACTCCATTGGTTGTTGGTCCTGTGGTCACCGTTCTTAGACCAGTTAGATACCTTAGACCAAAGATACCTCTAGATCATCCTGAACTTCTGAAAACTGGGTCAAAGGTCCACTGACACTTAATGTTATGATCTCTTTCTGCTATGTCACAAAATCTGACACTGTCCCTCTTCAAACAATGTCGCATTATTTACGTTCCAAAAATTCTCAGTGTGATGGCTAAAGGTGTGGACACAGGAGTTGGAAAGCTTAGGTTCAAACCCCAGCTCTGTTGTGGGATAGCTGTTTGACTTGGCAAATTGCTTAATCTTCTTTGCCTTTTAAAGTAGGAATGATACTTGTATTCCCAAGGCAAATCACGAGACTAAAACAAGTCAATATTTAAAAATACCAAAGACAATGTCTTCCCTACATTGTTGTAGTTACATTGCTTGCCACCACCACTCACTCACACGGTCAGTAGGTCAGTGTCAGTTCTGTTTTTAGCACACAACTTTATATTTTAGATAATTTAAAAAATATATATGATGCTGGGGGAATGAACCCAGGACCAAGTTGCCTCTCTGAGCCAATGTTGTTATACACACTGAAAGAGAGAGAGAGAGAGAGTAAAAGAGAGAGAAGGAGGAAAGAGGAAGAGACACCAATACACCCCTACCATCCATGGGACGTCCCTCCCCCTTGATGCTGCCCATGGTGCTTTCATATGGTGAGCGGAATCAAATCCGGGGTTTATCACATTTACATGTAATAAGGAGCGCACTCCACCCACAGAACTACCTTCTGGCTCCTAGGACAAAACTTTTTGGATCTATTTTTGTGTTGCCTCAGTAACTACAAAGTGTTCTGAATACGTTTCATCACATGATTCTCTTTCTCAAAGTGCTTCCCTTCACATTCAACCCTTGGATTTTTGAGAAACTTAGGGAGAGCCTCTCCTTCCTCTTTGACTGGTCAGCAATCAGCTCAGTGCCTAGCACTAAGCTCAGGCTACACTGATGCTGAAGGGATAAAAGGAAAGATGGAGGACAGCTTCATCCCTGAGATCCTTCCTTATTTAGACTGTTTCCAAAAACACCCCAGAAAGACTTAGTGCTTCACATTTTGGTGCTCTTAGTACATGCGTCTTGTTGGGATACATTGCTTAATTTATCTTGTTTCAGATCAGTCATGTTCAAATTTTAGTCATGTGCTTCTTGGCTTATAGCTGTATCTTCCTTTAGTGTCTTGTTCTCCCCCCCCCCCCCATCTTCTCTGTCGACTAGAAGAATATGAACCTGGCTCAGTTTTAGTCAAATGGGCCAGGAAACTCTAGGTGGGAGAAAATGCGGTGTTGCCGTTTTCTGAGGTCTCCTAAAGACAGTGACTAGAATTTTAAAAGGGTGTTTTAAATTCTACAATATAAGAGAAAAAAGCCAGTCCTTAGATGAAAACCCTTTGGATCTTTAGAAAATGCTACCCAGACCCATGTCTCCATTTCATCTTTCCTCTCAGCTCCTCCACTTTCATGGTATACTGAAGTGATAATGATTAGGAAGAGACAGGTATTTAAAGGGATCCCTTAAAACAACTGAGTTAGGAAGGGATTCAGTTCAAAGAAGACCTTTCCACTTGAACAGAACCAGCCTTGCACAAGTCAAAACAGACCATTCATTTCCTGTTTAAAGATAAAATATTATATTAGATAGTAAAAGGGTTCAGATGAGACAGCTCCTGTTTTCTGTGTGTGTGTGTGTGTGTGTGTGTGTGTGTGTGTGTGTGGTTATGGGGGGTGGAGAAGGATTTGCAAAACCTATTTCCATTTCCTAGTACACAGAAACAAGATATACCAATCTGTTATAAATAAACCTGGTGTGCCCTCCAGCATTCGTCATGACTTCTCACTTGTCGGCTCAATCTGTGAGAATGAGATTACATGAAAAGCCGTCCTAGACTTTATAGCTGAGAAAGATATATTGATTATATAAATAGCTTTATGTAGCTATATATCTTCATAAAACAACATGCATGTCTGGAGATCATGTTGGTCTGGAAAAGCCTGCCCTATGCCAGATATTATTTATTTAAATCAAGAAAGACAGCCTTGCTGGCAACCATTCATGTCTGGTCATGCTCTCATGGTCAAACACAGATAATCTTACTTTGGGGGTGTGCATGAGTCGATTACAGAAAGGAGGGCTTTAACTCCTGTGTTTACATCAGAATCAGCGGGGAACTATTTCAGATGCTGAGACTTGCAGCAGACATAACTGATTTAGTCTCCCTTTAGATTTTGAACCCATATGGAGAATGGCATTTCAGCTTCAGCTTCTAACTTCTGGGAATTCTGTTGTGTAATGAAGTGATGAAAGGCCTAGGTTCCCACTGGTCAGCATGTATGAGGCATTTTCTGGCACGACGCAGATGATAATTCCCAGTGAGGGAGAGCTTGCGTGGCCTCCTGCCCTTCAGTGGGTTGTCTGGGGGCAGAGCCCCCATGAGGCAGTGGATGGTCCCCTTTGGGGATGAGTTTCATACTCCCCAAAGAGTAGCTACTTACATCACACACATCTCCATGGCAAAATAGTCCATGAACAGAAGTGGCGTTGAGTTCTTAGGGATTTACCAAGACTCAAGAGTGACATACTCTTTAAGGTTAAGTGTTTTGCATAAGACATTCTCTTAAGCCTTACTTTTGGGAACACTCCGGTTTTGGGGTAGAATACCCCAAGGAAATGTGTTCGAGCCCCGTGAGCCAGTTATCACACTTTCAATTTCCTCTCACTGGGAAAGTCTCGTTCTTATTCTACTCAAGGACAACTTCATTTATCGTGTATATAATAACATGCACTAACTGCTTTGGGCTGAATGTTTTGTCTCCCTTAAATTTGGATGCTGAAGCCCTATTCCCCATGAGGGTGGTATTTGGAAGGGAGACATTTGTGAAGTAATCAGGTTTTGGTGGGGTCATAATGGTATTAGGGTTCTTATAGAGGAAGGTAAAGCTCTCGCTCTCTCTAATGTAAGAGGCCCAGCTAGAAAATGGCTTCTTGTAAGCAGCCTCCACTGGACACTGAAAGTGCTGGGACCTTGATCTTGGATTTTTTGTTTTCAGAACTGTGAGAATTGGTATTTACTACTTAAAGCATGTAGGCATGGTGGTGCATATGGTCAATTGCACATACTGCAGTGTGTAAGGACCTGGGTTCAAGGACCCCAGTCTCCACACGCAAGGGGCAAGTTTCATAAGTGATGAAGCAGTGTTGCAAGTCTCTCTCTCTCTCTTTTTTTCCCCTTCCCTTTCCCTCTCAACTGTTCTGTCTCTATTCAAGATAAATAAAGCAAACAACACAGTCTATAGAATTCTTTTGTAGCAGCCTAAATGGATTAGGGCTCTAACAGTAGATGGGGGAAAAAATAATAGATCCCTTTAGATCTTAAAGTGCTAATAGTATAGTCTATATGGGTGTTGGTTTTCATTAATACACACCTGGAGCTAACATGAGGTTATAGCGCAATGTCATTCCAGAGTTTTTTTTTTTTTTTTTACTAAGAAAAAATGTGTATGACATCATGATAAAAAGCAATAGTTGAGGTATCTCAAACTTTAGCTGATTCCTGTGGCATTATAAAATTAGTCCAACCTGGAGGCCAGGTAGTGGCACACCTAGTTGAGTGCTAGTATGTCAAGAACCTGGGTTCGAGTCCCTGGTCCCCACCTGCAGGGGGAAAGCTTTGCAAGTGATGAAGCAGTGTTGCAGGTGTCTCTCTGTCCCCCCTTCCCTATTGCTTTCTGACTATCTCTATCCAAAACAAAAATTAGTCCAACCAGGGAGTTGGGTGGTAGTGCAGAGGGTTAAGCACACGTGGCATGAAGCATAAGGACCGGCATGAGGATCCCCTGGCTCCCTACCTGCAGGGGAGTCACTTCACAGGCGGTGAAGCAGGTCTACAAGTATCTATCTTTCTCTCCCCCCTCTGTCTTCCCCTCCTCTCTCCATTTCTCTCTGTGCTATCTAACAATGACGACATCATTAACAACAATAACTACAACAATAATAAAAAAGGGCAACAAAAGGGAAAATAAATAAATAAATATTAAAAAACATAAAAAATTAGTCCGAACTGATAAAGAAAAATTTAGGGCTTATACAATCAATACAACTAGAGGCCAATGACTGGAATAGGCATCACCAATGTATAAATTCAAACATAATCTCTGCAGCAGCACTGCTTAAAACGCACATGGGTTTCACTGGCAGGGGGGAGTGGCCTGTCCAGCAGCGACTTAAGTCTCATTATACAGATAGTCTTTTGTCAGTTTTATAAGTAGAGTCTGATGGCACAAGGTTGATAAGGGGAATGAAGAAGGGGAGACAGGAAGTCTGAAGAAGCTGTGACACTCATCACTTCACAGGTTGTTATACCCAGGAAGACTCCCCCCCCCCCCCAGCCCTCAAGATTCCAGGAACAGCCCTTGCCCAGTAGCAGAGAAAGCAGAGCAATAAGGTCAGGTACACTTTGTAGGTGTGTGTTCAGGGAAGCCTTCCTGAAGACTGACTTGGAGGCAATCAGAGTGCAATTCTTAAACTTGTATGTGGCTTGCAAATCACTCTAGGTCATCTGGTGTGTAGTCAGTTACCAGTAATTGCCCCGGGAGTCTCATCCGTTCTGTTGAAGATTGTAGCGCATCTGACCTTTGTCTTATATTTAATCTTATTTGCATCACACTTCTTTACTCACAGCGTTGAAACATTATCTTGCAAACTGGATTAATCTGCAAGCAGATTTTAAAGGAAGGGCTATGGTGTCTCTTCCTCTTTTACAAGAGCACCAGTACTAGGGGATTAAGGCCTCACTCTGATGCCCTCACTTAACCTTTGTCACCTCCTCACAAGTCTTACTTTTCTCCAAATATAGTCACAGTGGGAACTGAGGTTTCAGTGTTTAAATGGGGATGAGCAAAGGGGCGCAAACACTGTATTCTTAAGTATGCATCATAGTCAATATCCAACATTAAATATTTATATTAGTTAAAGTATAGCTAGTAGACTTTATATAATTCTTTGTATAACTACTTGACATGATGGCATTCAAAAACTAGTGAACTCAATGGCTATTCTAACTTTCTAACATAAAAATCTGCTCATTGGGTTGTATGTAAATTACACCCTAATAAAGAATGAACAGATAATGGAAAGAGTAAAAAAAAAAATGAATACAAGCAAAGATATTTAGTTTGAATCAAGTTAACTAGCCAGTTAATGATGTTATTACTATCTTATAATAACGAATGACAAGACTCTTCATTTTTACAGAACGTCATGGCTTCATGGTTTACAGAACTTTCTGACCTGCCTAATCTCATTTCCACTATAATTTCAGAGGTTTACTAAATACCTACCTAGACTGAATGCTGTTAGGGTTCCAGCAAGGAGGGGCAGAAAGGCAGTCTGCCTTTGCCATAGCCTGGAAGATTCTTACCACTATACCAGGACATAGATATCTGGGCGATTTCTCTGCCAGAAGGGTCAGTGAGACTGAACTTTCAGAATATAGCCCTTTCCAACACACACACACACACACACACACACACACACACACACACACACACACACACACTACTACTACTACTACTACTAAGACTCCAGCAAGGCATTTAAGGAAGAACCCTGCTACCACCTGGTTTCATGGTGAAGGTCCTTAACCAAGAGTCTTGCGCCTGGAACAGCATCCAGAAAGGATAATTAAAATTAATAGTACTAACAAACAGCCAGACATGTTGACATGACATGACAAGGCTCAGTCTGGTCCTTTCAAGTCTGAAATAGCCCAGAGCTGTCTACAGTGGGCTATGAGATGTGACTGCAGAGAATTTATGCACTTGGTGGCTACTTCTAGACTTCTGACAGCAAATGCTAATTGTTCACTTTTAGTCAAGAAAGCCTGACAATGGTTTGAGCTGATTTTTAGGTTTACCTCCAGAGAATACCATTTCCTTAGGCTGTCACCCATGTTGTGTCCAACATCTTAATCTGTAGCAACCAGCTCAGTGCCTGAAACATTACAAACATTAGATGCTCAACAAATCTTCATTAGGGATGGGCATAGTGTGCCTGGTAGAGTGTACATGTTACCATGCTTAAGCACCTGGGTTGGCAAACGCTAGAAGAAGAAGAAGTACCTGGGTTCAAGCTCCTGATTCCCATTTGCAGTGTGTGTGTGTGTGTGTGTGTGTGTGTGTGTGTGTGTGTGTGTATCTCCCCTCCCCTCCCAGCTTCTCTCTGTATCTATCCCAAAGGAAATAAAGAGAGAACAAAAGACTTTTAGGAGAGGTGGATATGTCTTGCAGCCACTGAAGTGATAACCTTGGTGGCAATAAACAACAACAATAGCAAAACAAAAACAAAAACCAAATACTTATTGAACAAGAACACACACTTTACAATTCTGAGCTTTTTTTTTTTTTTAATTCTGAGCTTTGAAGTGGTAATCATGTACCAGGTTCAGAAGAAAGTCCAAGCCTTGTCAATCTTTTTTTTTTTTGCAGAATAGTGAGAGAAGAAAATAAAGAAGTGCATAGAAGTATCTTGAATAAACACGGTCTAGTTTTTCTTGTCAGTATCTAAGTTTGCTAACTCCAGGTGAAATATTCCAATGCTCTGTCAAAACATTTACACATGCTTTGCTAATTGACAGTCAAGGATTGTGGGAAGCCCTTAGCATCTCTATAGCTCTTAGTGATCACCACCGATTCTAGGCTTGTCCATGGCATGGCTTTGATGGGACTGTTGTGGCTAGAGTCTTAGCCTGACCAGTAAAGGACTTAGCCTCTACTTCCTGGCTCAGTTATCATCCTGGGTGACATCACCACATAATTCCAGTAGGCTCTGCCCAGGGCACTATGGCCTGGGAGGTTTAAGGTAATGATGACCAAGAGGCCTGGTATTTGTTTGGGCTTGTCTTTCTGGCGATCATAGGACATTTGTGTTGGTGAAGGTCAGATACATCAGTCTAGCTGGAAGCACAAATGCCCTGCCTGTGTGTGGTATCTGCCATAATCCCTTCCTAAGAGTCACTAGAGTTTCAGAATGAGAAATGCCTTCCTCACTGGAGGGCAGTCAGTGAGGCTCTGACATTCCACAGCCAGTTGAGTTAATCCCTTGTAGAGGTCCCAGAGATATTTCCACTGCTGCTGTCTTCCCTTCTAAACTGGTCATCCGAATATGATAAATGTCTGACTACTAAGATTAGATATTCCCTCAGCCCTCACTCTGTAAACTGAGGTGATTCTGAATATGAACATTAAAGAAGGAGAAAGAAGGGAAACATTGTTAGTTGTATGATCTAAGATGTGGCAGTCCCTATGGTTAAGAAAAAAAGATTCTCTTGAATGGAAAACCTAACTGAAAGTCTACTTAGTAGAAAGATTTTTTTCCCCAAGTTTTATTCATGTATTTCTATGAGAAAGGAAATGAAGGAGATACTCGCACGCACATGCGTACACACGAGGGGGGGGAGAGAGAGAAGAGACCAGAACACTGCTCAGTTCTGCTGTATGTCGGTGCCAGGGACTGAACCTGGAGCCCCTGGGACCTTCGACATGCAGGTCCTTTCCTTTAACACAGACCTGTCTCTACACCCCCAATCTGTATTTTAAGAAGAAATAATATTGTGCTTTTGGAAGCACAATTGCTCTGTCTCTCCTCTCTCTCTTTCTCTTCTCTCTCTCTCTCTCTCCCTCTTCCTTCTTTCCTTTCTTTTTTTGTGGAATAGGGTCTTGCATATGTGAGATTTTACCACTATGGGCTATATGTATATGTATATGTATATGTATACGTATACATATATATACATGGCACATATTGCTGGAGTTTCCTCTGATGCCATAGCATCTCCATGTGGTACAGGGGCTCAAACCTGAGCTGCACACATGGCAAGATACATAATCTACCCAGTGATTTATCTCTCCAGCATTCTCACCCACATTTAATTATTATTATTATTTTACCAGAGTATTGCTCAATGCTATTGGTGATGCCGGGGACTGGCCCTGGGACTTCTTGCATATTAGTCCTATATGCTATCTCCCTGGCCCCAGGGTCAGTTTTAATGGCAGCAAGTTAACTTAGTAAGCTCCCTGTGCCCTGTGCTTAGCACCCTGGAAACCTGGAGAAACACAAGCCAGAAGCCTAAGATACTTCATGACTCCTTTTGGGTGGAGAAAAATTCAGGTGCCCTCTAAAATAAGATAAAGGAAGCATGAACTTTCCAATGATGTGTTCAGGGTCTTGGAAATTCTCAAGTCTCAATGTGGAGTTTCCTGGCTGGTTCAGTTACATTCTCATTAGGTCATTGGATGTTGTCTGTGCTGACAGCCATGCTAGGTGATGGAAATTCCAAAGGGAGTAGGTGCAGGTCCCAGTGGGACAGAACTCACTAGAGAAGGAAGGAGACAAACACAAGCAAATGCTAGTCAGAGACTTAGTGCAAAGAAAAGGAAGAGAGAAAAGGAGGAGAAAACAAAGCCCAATGAGGGTCTACTCCCACAAACCACAGAAAGTTCAACTGTCACACCAGCTTTTGCATGAAGAGAAATTTGCTTGATTCTTATCTGAATCCACCATCACAGAGTGGAGTCTACTAACTCAAGTCTACTAACTCTTGGTTTTCCATGAAGGTTCTAAAAGAACACCATAGTGGTGATACCCTTTATCTGGAGAATCATCTTCCCAGTGCAAAAATCAATGTTGGCATACATTTATTTCCAGGGAAGAAAATTCAGAATATCATGTATTATGCATGGCCTTACACTTTTCTCTGTTCACTTAATACTATCTCAAAAGCATTTGCTTATGTCTTTAAATATATTGTTAATTCTGGCACAATCCCAGGGAATTCTTTATGTTCGGGAATCTGCTTCATAGCACCTAACAGAATTCAGAGGAGGGCACTCCACGCAAATAAATTAAAAAGTCTTACTTAGGTCAATGTAAAAAAAAATTAAAAGTAGAAAGATAAATTATTTGGCCCAGAAACAACATGCTGGACCAAGTATAATATACCAAAATATCAGTCTTAAAAAAAAGTCAAAGGAAAAGATTATGCTCAGAATAGCTCCTGGCTGACAGGCCTCCTGGTTATTAATTCAAATGTCCCTCCTATTGGTACTGTTAATGACTTCAAACAGATCTTGTCTCCCTTTATGCATGGTGAAAGTTGGACTGATTCCAAACAAAATAGCAGTAGCAGAAGGGAGCCAACATTCACAGCATTGTTAGATAACACCAACTATTAATTTTCTTCCACAAGTCCCTTTTCATTTTTCACAGATATTTTTTGCACAGTTTAAATCGACAACTTAGATGTTCCCAAAGCTTGTCAAGATCTCTTAGTGGAGAAAAGAATAAAGAGGAGGAGGAGAAGAAGAATGGTAAGGGTAAGAAGAAGGAGAAGAAGAAGGAGAAGGAGAAGGAGAAGGAAGAAGAAGAAGAAGAGGAAGAAGAAGAAGAAGAAGAAGAAGAAGAAGAAGAAGAAAAAGAAGAAGAGGAAGAGGAAGAAGGAGAAGAAGAAGAAGAAGAGGAAGAGGAAGAGGAAGAAGGGGAAGGTGAAGGAGAAGAATAATTTTTCCATTTGATTAGCATCCTGTTTCTGTTCTCTGGGAACCTCAGATGAAGAATTGTTGAAGGTTGAAGATGGAGAATTGTTGGGGGATAAAGATGGGGAGTGGGGGGGGGCTTCAAATCTTTTAAGGAGATATAGGCAGAAATAATTTGAAGAAGCTCTTCACAGGGTTCTAATACAGCTCAAGGTTTAAAATGACCTAGAGTTGCTGGGTCTTAGTATTTCAGGGATCTTTAAGCTCAGTCAACAACTGGCCTTTTATAGGTTAGAACGTTCTCCATTTGACCCCATGATCTGTGCTTGAATATATATGAAGGGTGGCTTCAGTGGATATTATATTCTGGACCATTTCATATTTATAAAGTAGTTTTTAATCACGAGCGCTAATTAGTAATTATTTTTCGTGTGTGTGTGTGTGTGTGTGTGTATGTTGGGGAGTGCCATAAATCAATGTCCCCTTTTAACAACACCATGATTTTGGGGGGGAGAGGTGGAAAGTCTACCTTCCATTGGAGCAGGTTAGGTTGGATACATTTGGATGTCATGTCAGTCAAAGGGTGCTAGACTCCTCATGTCTTTTTCCTGGGACAGTTAAGGGGCAGCATGTGACCCAGCATGTCTAATAAAAACCATGCCTCTGAGGCCTGAACAGAGAGACACAAGAGACTAAGGAAATGATTGGAAGTCTTTTATTAGAAGGGCGGTGCCATGGAAGATGGCCAAGAAGCTCCTCATACCAAGGTCATCTGGAGCCAACTCTTTCTTGTCTGTCCCAGCTCTGGTTTTTCAACCTTTTCAGCATTTGATGAGCTCTTCTATCCAGGGATTTCTGTTGCTCATGATCAAAGCCTGCTCATTGACAGTATTGACTTTATCTGGCTCCTCTCACACCGCTAACCCTATTTCTGCTCAGTGGCTCAGTGATACTACTTAAAGTGCATCAAATGCTCCTCTCATTGTGACCACTGGAAATTTAAAGACATTTAGCATGTTCCTTTAAATAGTTCTCTTGTTACTTTTTCTTTCTTCCTTTCTTTTTCTTTCTTTCCTTCTTTCTTTCTTTCTTTGCCACTAGGATTATCACTCATAGCAGTCATTTTTTTTCTTTCTATTGTATTTGGTAGGACACAGAGAAATTGGGAAGGGAAGAGAATATATATACATATATGGATAAAGAAAGAGACTCCTGTAGACCTGCTTCACTGTTTGTGAAATGTCTCCACACCCCTCCCACTCTACTGTAGGTGGATAGCAGGGGCTCAGATCCAGGTCGTTGTGCATGGTAACATGTGCACTGAACCTGGTGTAACACTGTTCTGTCACCAAGACTGCTCTTCCTTCCTTTTTTTATTATGTAATTTTATTATATTTATTTATTTATTTATTGAATAGAGATAACCAGGAATTGAGAGGTAAAGGGAGAGAGACAGAGAGACATCTGCAGGACTGCTTCACTGTTTGTGAAGCTTTCTCCCTGCAGGTGGGTACGGGGGGGCTTGAAACCTGGTCCCTGTGCATTGTAACATGTGCATTCAACCAAGTGTACCACCACCCGGCCTCCCTTCCTTCCTTCCTTCCTTCCTTCCTTCCTTCCTTCCTCCCTCCCTCCCTCCCTCCCTTCCTTCCTTCCTTCCTTCCTTCCTTCCTTTCTTCCTCCCTCTCTCCTTCCCTTCCTCCTTCCCTTCCTTCCTTCCTCCCTTCCGCCCTTCCTTCCTTCCTCCCTTCCTTCCTTCCTTCCGCCCTTCCTTCCTTCCTCCCTTCCTTCCTCCCTTCCTTCCTTCCTCCCTTCCTTCCTCCCTTCCTTCCTTCCTTCCTTCCTTCCTTCCTTCCTTCCTTCCTTCCTTCCTTCCTTCTTTCCTTCCTTCCTTTTTTCCTCCAGGGCTACTGCTGGGGCTTGGTGCCTACACCACAAATCCACTTCTCCTTCTATCCATCTTTTTTCCCATTGTTGTTGTTGCTGCTGTTGTTAGATAGGACAAAGAGAAATGGAGAGAGAAGGGGAAGACAGAGAGGGGGAGAGAAAAATACACACCTGCAGACCTGCTTCACCTTTTGCAAAGTGACTTCCCCTGCAGGTGTGGAGCCGGGGGGCTCGAACTGGGATGCTTGCACCTGTCCTTGCACTTCCCACCATGTGCACTTAAGCTGGTGTGCTACTGCCTGACCCCTGCTTCCTTCCTTTTTAAATATAATATTGGAAGTCAGATGTATGACTGTGCTCTACCTTTGAGCCATCTTTCTGGTCCAATTATTATTATTATTATTTTTAATGTGTGTGTGTAATAGAGAAAAATCATTCATGGAGTTCTCTTTGTTGTACTCACGTTGTTCCTGTGTTTAAACCCAGAACCTCATCCAGGCAAGGCGGGTACTCTACTGCTGAATCTCCTCCCAGGCCCTCGTTTGGATTTTTCTGTTCCAACTGAACATCTCTTTTCCTTGAACACTTCTTCACCTGTTAGGGTTCCTCGAGCCCTCACCTGTTTTGTCCTTTGGCTTAAGGCCCACTTTATAGAGGCCCCTCTTGTAGGACCCCATCCAGGATTAAAATCCTAATCACCATTTGCTACTTTGGCCAGTTCAGATTATGGTCAGATTTTTCCCTTCCCTAATTTAATTACTCTATTTATATAACTACAAACAGGATTTGCATCATATTTTATTAATTTTACGCTGTGCTCGTGACTCAGATTGAGTCACACATAGACATATTAAAGAGCTGGAATTATTAATAATAAAACCCTTGCCTTAGTCAGAAAAAATTCTGAAGTCTAGTATCCCATTCCGTGTGTGTGTGTGTGTGTGTGTGTGTGTGTGTGTGTGTGTGTGTGTGTGTGTGTTTGTAATGGGTTTTGGAAATCTGAAAGTCAGGCACAGCACTTATTCTTGTTACATTTGTGCTGTTTTTGGTCTTTTCCTAGGCTAGCACCATTGATTTTTTAAAAAAATTATTACCTTTATTTACTTATTGGATAAAGACAGCCAGAAATCAAGAGGGGAGGGGGAGATAGAGAGGGAGAGAGACAGAGAGACACCTGCAGCCCTGCTCCACCATTTGCAAAGCTTTCCCCCTGCAGGTGGGGACTGGGGGCTTAAACCCAGGTCCTTGCACACTGTAACATGTGCTCTCAGCCAGGTGCGCCACCACCCAGCCCCACCATTTAATTTTTAAGGTGATACTTTCTGATCTTAACAGTTCCTCATAACACCCCCCAAACACACACACACACACACACACACACACACACACACACCATCACTAATTCACTTGGTAACCATGCAGTTGATACTTCCTTTAAGCCACTGGGGAAAGTGCTACTCAATTCAGAGGCCCCTCCACAGGCCAAGCAGTTCATTAGCATTTCAGCACAGCATGTTGATTGCTGAGAACTCAATCCAGCCACTTGCTATTTTTCTATCTTGTCTATGGAAATGTTGTGCAGTAAGTACTGTAGGATGCTTGACTCCAAGAACCATAAACAGTGCATACGCATGTGGGGGCAGTGCTTTTATTTAGTCATTTATTTATTGCCTCCCGGGTTATCCCTGGGGCTCAGAGACTGCTCTAAGAATCCACTGCAGGTGGGGTGCCTGGAACTCGAACTGGAATCTTTGGTGTAGTCCTTGCACTTCGCACTATGTGCACTAAACCTGGTACGCTGTCGCTTGACCCCCAGAGTTTTAATTTATTTATTTAAAAATTTTTTTAAAAAAGATTTATTTATTTATTCCCTTTGGTTGCCCTTGTTGTTTTATTGTTGTAGTTATTACTGTTGTTATTGATGTCGTCGTTGTTGGATAGGACAGAGAGGGGGAGAGAAAGACAGACACCTGCAGACCTACTTCACTGCCTGTGAAGCAACTCCCCTGAAGGTGGGGAGCCGGGGGCTCGAACTGGATCCTCACTCTGATCCTTGCGCTATGTGCCACGTATGCTTAAGCAGAGTTTTTATTTTTAAAGATTTATTTATTTAGAGAGGTGCTGGGATCCCTGTGTTTACAGCCGCATTATTCACATTAACTGAAGAGCGGAAGCAGCCAAAATGCCCACGGACAGATGATTGGATAAAGAAGTTATGGGACATGTATTCCATGGAATACTACTCAGCAATTAAAAAAGATGGTATTGTGTTCTTTGATACAAAATGAATGGAACTGGAGATGATTATGCTTAGTGAACTAAGCGAAGAGGTGAAAGAAAACTACTGGGTGATTTCACTCATATGTGGATTTCCAGAATTGACACACATGAAAGTGAAAAACAAAAGAAAAAGAAACAAACCAACCAGAAATTAGCAGACTGTAAGACTTTGTTAGAAATATGCTGGAAGGAAGCTTCATGAGTGTTGAAACAGTGCTACGTGTGTCTCACTTTCTCTCTATATATATGTCTCTCCTTTTTTCAGTTTCTCTCTGTCTTATGCAGGTGTGGTGGAGAACACTTAGAGAAAGAATTATGGCATCACTCTGTCATGTCATGGTGGAGACTGAACCTGAGGCTTCACGCACAAGGTCTGCTTTCTAGTCCTAGTTTACCTATCCAACGCAGGGGTCTTGTCATAACTTATTACTTTGAACAGACTTTATCATTTCTTATGCTTTTGACTCTCTAACCACCAGTAGGAGAAGCCATGAATTTTATCAGAAAGTCAGCTTCTAGTAGGTTACCATTTCATTAAAATTTTTTTTTAATACAGAGAGAAATCGTGGTGGGGGGAGAGAAAAAGAGGGAGAGAGAAAGAAAGGCACCTGCAGACCTGCTTTACTACTTGTGAAGCATCCTCCCTGCAAGTGAGGAGCAGGGACTCCAACCCAGGTCCTTGACCAGGTCCTTGTGCTTAGTACTATGCGCATTTCACTTGGCCCCCTTCTCTGTCTGTCTCAGCTTACTAACAAGAGAATTTTATCAAACACCAGAATTCAGACATTTCATCTTAAAGATGCTACTGAAAACCTCCTGTTTTGTCTAGCGTTTATTGGTGAACCTTGAGTGTCCACCCAAAATGTGTGTTAAGGATGTAAGAGGAAAATGTAATGACATGACAGTGCAAGAGGTAATGGTTGCTGAAAGCCAGAGCAATTCTGTATGAACTGGAGGGGAGGTATGCTGGAATGTGAAAATGCAGTATCTAGTTTTTAAAATGTATGAAAGTTTTGCAATATTCAAAAGTGAATTAGAAAAATGTAAGATTGTGGGGCTAGGTGATGGCACACTTGGTTAAGTAGACCCATTATAGTACACAAGGTCCCGGGTTCAAGCCCCTGGTCCCCACTTGTAGGCGGGAAGCTTCATGAGTGGTGGAGTAGGGTTGCAGGTGTCTCTCTCACTCTCTATCTCCCCTTTCTTGTCAACTTCTGGCTGTCTCTAGCCAATAAATAAATAAATAAATAAATAAATAAATAAAAATAAAAAGTTAGAAAAGAGAAGAAAAATGCAAGATTGAGTAATTTAACTTAACAGCATTTTGTCTTTTGTCTTTCATTCTCTCCTTTCCCTTCCCTTCCCTTCCCTTCCCTTCCCTTCCCTTCCCTTCCCTTCCCTTCCCTTCCCTTCCCTTCCCTTCCCTTCCCTTCCCTTCCCTCCCCTCCCCTTCTCTCCCCTCCCATCCCCCCCTGCCCTGCCCAGCCCTGCTCTTCCTATCCTGTCCCTTCTCTTCCCCACTTCCCTTCATCCATTCTTTCCTTCCTTTCTTCTCTGGAGGGTGGGGAGGAGGGAGAGGGTTTGTAGGATCAGGGCAGTAAAAACCCATGCTTCCAATTATAGAAATTATAGAAAGCCTGAGACAGAGCTGATTGATACAAGTCAAAGTTAGTTTTTCGCCTTAACAAACTGTTCATCTAGGGGGGGGGGGTAAATAGCATAATGGTTATGCAAAGAGACTCTCATGCCTTAGGCTCCAAAGTCCCAGGTTCAATCCCTGCACCACCATAAGCCAGAGCTGAGCAGTGCTCTGGTAATAAATAAAATAAAATCTGGATTTTTCTAGTGGGATGGAACTGAAAGCCCAGAAGTAAGCTCCCACACCTATGGACATCTAATCTTTGACAAAAGTGCCCAGACTATTAAATGAGGAAAAGACAGTCTCTTCAACAAACGGTGTTGAAAAAAATGGGTTGAAACTTGCAGAAGAATGAAACTGAACCACTATATTTCACCAAACACAAAAATAAATTCCAGATAGATCAAGGACTTGGATGTTAGACCAGAAACTATCAGATCCTTAGAGGAAAATTTGGCAGAAAACTTTTTTGCCTAAATTTAAAGGCATTTTCAATGATTCAAATCCAATGACAAATAAGACTAAATCAAAAATAAACCAATGGGACTACATCAACTGAAAAGCTTCTGTATAGCAAAAGAAACCAGTACCCAAATAAAGAGAACACTTACAGAATGGGAGAAGAACTTTACATGCCATATATCAGACAAGAGGCTAGTAGCCAAAATGTATAAAGAGCTCACCAAACTCAGCAACAAGAGAAACAAGTGGCCCCATCCAAAAATGGGGAGAGGATTTGAACAGAATATTCACCACAGATGAGATGTAAAAGGCCAACAAATTAAAAAATGCTCTAAGTCATTGATGGTCAGAGAAATGCAAATCAAGACAACAATGAGAAAACCACTTCACCCCTGTGAGAATGTCATACACCAGAAAAGATAGCAGCAACAAATGCTGGAGAGGTTGTGGGGACAAAGGAACCCTCCTGCACTGCTGGTGGGAATGTCAATTGGTCCAACCTCTGTGGAGAGCAGTCTGGAGAACTCTCAGAAGGCTACAAATGGACCTACCCTATGACCCTATAATTCCTCTCCTGGGGATATACCCTAAGGAAGCCAACACACCCATCCAAAAAGATTTGTGTACACCTATGTTCATAGCAGCAAAATTTGTAATAGCCAAAACCTGGAAGCAACCCAGGTGTTCAACAACAGATGAGTGGCTGAGTAAGTTGTGGTCTATACACATAATGGAATACTACTCAACTATTAAAAATGGTGAATTCATATTCTTCATCCCATCTTGGATGGAGCATGAAAGAATCATGTTAAGTGAGATAAGTCAGAAACAGAAGGATGAACATGGGATGATCTCACTCATAGAAGTTGAAAAAACAAGATCAGGAGGGAAAACACTAAGCAGAACTTGGACTGGAGTTGGTGTATCGCCCCAAAGTAAAGGACTCTGGGGTAGGGGGGGTAAGGTTCAGCTTCTGAAACATGGTGGCAGAAGAAGACTTAGTGGGGGTTGAATTGTTACGTGGAAATGTTACGTATGTACAAACTACTATATTTTACTGTCAACTGTAAACCACTAATCCCCCAATAAAGAAGTTATATAAACTGATCATCCAATAAACAATTATGCTGAGGTAGCTCACAGGAAAGCTGGAGTGATCAACTGGGGAAAGCCCTCTTGAAGGGACTTTCATGTGAAAACTAAGAAGGATCAATAAGGTATTTAGCAATATTATCTAGTACTTCCTGGTGTTAAGTCCTATCCTCTGCTGATGATTCAGGGATTAAAAAAACCAGTTCTGACCTTGAGGAGGCATAGTACAATGGAGGAAACTGACAAGTGACCCATGACACTTATGAACCACAAATCCCCCAGAGATAAAAGAGCAGGTTGCAGAGCAATGGGTCACTCTGGGTCAAGGGTCAGCAGCAAGGCTAGTGTGTTCCTTTTTGGACTGGCTTCCTTGACTTACCGTAGAGTTTCATCTTGGAGAAACCAATTAGAGACATTGAAAGGGAGGAGGCTAGGTGACCCCAAATACAATTTCTTTGAATTATTATTGTTATTACCACCAGAATGATTGCTGAGGCTCAGTGCCTGCATGATTTCTTTTTCTTTCTCTTTTTCTTTCCTCCTCTTCCTCCTCCTCTACAGAAATGAAAGACAGTATGAAAGAGAGAGAGAGAGAGGAAGGGAGAGACAGAAAGAATAAGAGACACGTTCAGCACCGCTCCACTGCTTGTGAAACTTCCCTCCTGCAGGGGTTTGAACCCAGATCCTTGGACATGGTAGTACGTTCATTCTGCTGAAATAACCATCCTCTGACTGTAAGATTTATTTATGTCATTTTATAAGAGAGAGAGAGAGAGAGAGAGAGATCACAGGTCTCTCTGGCAGATGGCGGTACTGGAGTTAAACTTGGTCTCAGGCAAGGAGGTCATGTGCTGGTGATGGAAGCCAGACCCTCAGACTTGCAAGTCTGATGCTCTGCTTCCTGGCGTCCACAGTTATAATCTGCTGGAAGAGCTCTGCTATGCTATCCACTGCGTAGTCATTTAGCATTTGTTACTCCATTGATTGTTTTCTCTTATATTTGTTCTCACCCAAAAGTTCTTCCTGCCACCTCCAATTCTGTGAGGTTAGTGGGTCTTCACAGAGGATATGTTTTTCCCCATAGGTGGGGCCCACTGGAAAGTCACTCATTGGGGACCGGAAGTGGCCTCACCCTGCTTGGATTCCAGCATGGTTTCCTTCAGCACAAGTCACTGCACCTCCCCCAAGGGGCAAATGGGTAAGACTGGCTGGCTCTGTTCTACAATGCTGTCTTCCAACCTCTGCGTCCCCATCTATACAATGGAACTCTATCCAATAACACCAGAGGACTTTATCAGAGGTGATGTAACAGTGCTTTGTACATAGAGAGAGCTAACTAAAATTATGTTTTGCTTAAAAATATATTAATTAATTAATTAATTTAGAGATAGTGGAGAGACTCTACAGCACTGTCCACCATCTATGGAGCTCCCCTGGTGCCATCTATGGGTACTACCAAGGCCTCATGAATTCTAAGATGTGTGTGTGTGTGTATGTCTGCTCTCAGTCCCAGGATAAGATTAATTAATTTTTTTTAAATTTCCAATACTGTAGTACTCTCTCAGAATTTCCATTGTTTGAACAAGAAATGTCACTCCTCTGCCCCCATCCCAACCCCAACTAATAGTCAGAAATGCAGTCCAATGGCCTTGTGATACTTGTGAGGTTATACCTGCACCTCAGGTTATAATACCAAGCTTCCTCTCAGAGTCAGCTTTGCCTCCTACCTTCTTCCCTTCAGTTCTTTCCTGATATGAGTGGGCACCTCTATAGCCATTCTCCTCTTTCCAACATGCTTCTTGTTCCCAGTCCTGAGTAGTTCACAGGGGTACTTGGGGGGGGGGTTCTTCCCCACATTTCCACTTCTAGTTCCCCTGGACAGTCAGTGAGTTTGCTGCAACATGCTTTCTTCCCAGAGCTTGTGGATGAGCTCACCGTCCTTTGCCCATAACCCTTCTATATGGTAAACCCTTGCCCAGAAAACCAAACTCAGCTCTTTGACATCATGTAAAAGTCAGCTGTTGACTCCTTATTTCTTCTTTTCTTTTCCAAAGTTGTGAAACCTCAGCTGGAAAGAGCCATGTAAACACTTCAGTTTGAGATGTTTGCATTTCCTGTCGATGACTAGAGAGAGATGCATCTTTACTTCCTTCCAACTCCCCGGGAAAGAAAGTTATACTCACTGAAGAAAAATAATTTGATTGGTTTCCTTTTTCTGTCATTGCCAGGGTTTCACTCCTTTTGGGTTAATTTTTTTTTTTTCAGATAGAAAGAAATAGAAAGGCTGGGGAGATAGCATAGTGGCTCTGCAAAAGACTTTCATGCCTGAGGCTCTGAGGTCCCAGGTTCAATCCTCAGTACTACCATAAACCAGAGCTGAGCAGTGCTCTGGTTGGTCACTTATTCACTCAGTCACCCACTCTTTCATTCTCTCATCTTTCTCTCTGTGCCTCTCACTTTACAATAAATAAATAAATAAAAATTTTAGTGGGGGTAGACGGCATAATGGTTATGCAAAGAGACTCTCATGCCTGAGGCTCCAAAGTCCCAGGTTCAGTCCCTGCACCACCATAAGCCAGAGCAGATCAGTGCTTTGTTTGAACAGAAGCTAGAGCTTAACTTGATTTTTTTTTTCTTTCAAGAGAAAATAAACTCAGTTTAGCAAGACAGCTCATCTGGGTGATGCATAGCTTTGTCATGTCTATCAGTCAGGTTCAAGTCCAGCCCCCACAACACTGAAGAAAACGTCTGTGGTACAGTGTCTAGTCTGCTCTCCCACTGTTTCTTTCTGAAAAAGTTGGTCTGAGTGGCGAGACCTGATGGTGACAAAGAAGGAGGAGGATGGTGGGAGGACGGAGGGGACAGATTGTTTATGAAATGTGTGTGACTATGTGCTTTTTAGGGGTTCAGATGATCAGTATCATATAGACAATACATTGAAAAACCTATTAAACTTATTTTGAGCATAACTTCCAAATAAAATTTAAAATTTAACTTGTAGGGAAATGAAGAGAAAGAAACCACAGAAAGTTGTTGGACAAACTGTAACTCCGTATGTATATGGTATTTACAGAATGCAATTGATTGCATAAGTATATAACCACAGAAGCATGCCTGTTTTCTTACTCTCTCTTTTTTTTTTCCATTCAATTTTTTTCCATGGAACAAAAAAAAAAAATCAAGTCTTTGGTATTAAAGTGGTGACTGGTCAAGCTCACAAAGCATTCAGTAGTCAGCTAATCATTGGTTCCATTGCCCTTTTGCACATTATGTAATAAAAGGGATCATTGTCTGCATTTCAATCCCCATCCTCCCTCCACCCGGGAACATTCTCCAAATCCTGATGTGAAAGTTCAGGACAAGAACTAAACTGTAAAGCCAAGACTCCATGTTGAATATGGTAGCCTAGAACTGAACAGAAGTGTCCTGAAGGTAGAGAGTTCGTTTCTTTTATTTCCTGCAGGAAGTGGTCCTTCTGTGAATTCAGAGTTGGAAGTTCACATTCCTGGTTTCTATTATGTGGCTCTCCTCTGTCTTGCAGCCAAGCCATAGGATGTCAAACCACAAACAGCTCCAAGGAACAAAGTGGTGTGCATACAACCCCCTTAAGGTCCCCTAAGAACATCCATCTGACCACAGAAGAACATCTAATATAATTTCCTAGTCTTCCTTCTGGGTGCCAGTGTATCCAAGGTGGGTCAAATTCCCAAAATGAAAATAGCCCTTCTGGTTCATTACAGCTTGTCCTTTTGGCTTTACCGAGCTATTCTTTCTTTCTTTCTTTAAATTTGTTATTATTATTTATTTTCCCTTTTGTTGCCCTTATTGTTTTTGTTATTGTAGTTATTGTTGTGGTTGATGTGGTCGTTGTTGGATAGGACAGAGAGAAATGGAGAGAGGAGGGGAAGACAGAGAGGGGAGAGAAAGATAGACACCTGCAGACTTGATTCACCGCCTGTGAAGCGACACCCCTGCAGGTGGGGAGCTGGGGGCTCGAACTGCGATCCTTATGCTGGTCCTTGTGCTTTGTGCTATGTGTGCTTAACCCTCTGAGCTACTGCCCGACTCCCGCTGAGCCATTATTTCTCTGAAGCCTGCTTGTTGGTAGACTGGGGAGAGGACCCAGCAGAGTCCATTGGAAGAGCTCCCTGTGCTGTATGGATTGCGGCTGTCTAGAAAAGTCGATTAGCTTATCACTCAGGAAATGGAAGTCAGTCATCACATGGATCAGTGAGCTTTGCTCTGACCCCTAGCTAGAGAACTTGATAGATTTATTTTTAAACTCTGTTTCTTGCTGCAGGCACCTGACCCAGAAAACATCCATATTCTGTTATTGATATAAGCGGGATTCTGAGCTCTATCTATGCTGTTCGTTTCTCTGGAAGAACAATTAAAGCCTCCCTGACAATTTCGGGAGTAAACAACCGAAAGAATCCCATTGCCAAAAGGATTCATAAATTTCTGTCTTGATAGTGTGTGGGATGGGCTCAACATAGTCCAGACATAAGGAGACGAGTGAGCGACTGCTCACTGTCGTGCAGAAGTCCAAGACGCACCTACAGATGCCTGTCAGCAGTCTATTGCAGGAAGTACACCCCAGCAATAAGATACTGTAGTCAGGGTTTGAGAGGAGGCTCACATTGTCATGCACAAGGGCCTGGGTTCAAGCCCCTAGTCTTCACCTTCAGGGGTAGAAGCTTCACAAGCAGGAAACAGTGCTGTAGACATCACTCTCTCTTGATCTATATCTCCTCCTCCCATCTCAATTTCTCTCTGTCTTTATCCTAAATAAATAAATATATTTTAAAAGATAGTACAATCAATACCCCTAAGCCTCTTGTTTTGCTTAACGTCTGAAGTGTTTAATTTTTATCACTACCAGGGTTATCACTGCACTATGAATCCACTGCTCCTGTGGCCTTTTTTATTTATATATATTTTTTTATTTGATAGGATAAAGTGAAACTGAGAATAGAAGGGGCAATAGAGATGGATGGATGGATAGATGATAGATAGATAGATAGATGATAAATAGGTAGGGAGAGAGACACCTTCAGACCTGCTTCACCAGTCTTGAAGCTTTCACCTGCAGGTGGAGAGGGGGCCTTGAACCTGGATCCCTGCTCATGGTGATATGTGTGCTCAGCTAGGTTTGTTGGGTTCCTAGTCTGCTTGATTTTATCAGTTTCATCTAGAGAGAGTGGGGGGAAGTTGGGGGTGTCATTACATAAATTCAAACATGAGTTTCCTGACATTCAGTTGAACCCAGGGCCAAATCTTCCCGTGATTCTAACTTCTCACCCACTTCTGGGAGAGATGTTCAGACCTATTTCCAGAACTTGAAACCAACCCAGGTCTAGAGCAATTAGCACTGGGAAAGGTGAAAACTCCAGGCCAAATAATAGACATGACCACTGACGCAACAAATAAATGAGCCAAGTGTCATTCTGCTTATGTGCTAGAAAGCACATCTGACACTAAAGGCTGAAAATGTCATCTATCGGGGCTCTTGGGGGTCAAAGGTGACCTTTCAGGCTCTCGGAAGGTGCCAGTGAATCACTGAGGAGAAGAGCTCGCAAGGCTTTAGACCCGACTCCCAGAACCAGGAGTATAGGAGGCGGCAAGTCCCATTGTCCACAGCACCCACTCGGCCCCCAAGTCCCTGCTCCTCTGGACAGCTAATAGTTGCCAGGCTTCTGAGAGTTCTGTGCCCTGCTGACTCTGTGCAGGCTCCAGTTTCCCCCGTGGAATGAAGCCCATGCAGCACTGATGTGACCCTGGGCATCCCCGGCAACCAAACAACACTTCTGTGTGCCCACAGAAGGGGGGCATGGGGCTCAGGAAGAAAACTAACTTTGCCCAGAGTGGTGGCAAAGACTACTCATTGATACACAGGGGCGCACAGGGTCTCTCAAGTATACATTTTCTTTTTATTTAAAATTTTAATTTATTTATTTATTGCCACCAGGGTTATTGCTGGGGCAAAGTGTCTGCACTTCGAATCCACCATTCCTGGTGGCCATTTTTTTTCTTTTTTTGTTTTATCTGATAGTATAGAGAGAAATTGAGAGGGAAGAGAGAGGTAGACAGGAGGGAGAGAGAGTCAGACACCAGCAGCATTTGCTTCACTACTTGTGAAACGTCATCCCCCACTGCAGGTGGGGACCAGGGGCTTAAACCCAAGTCCTTAAGAATGGTCATGTGTGTGCCCAAGTGAGTGTGCCACTACCTGGTTCCCAAGCAGAGATTTTATTTGGGAGCAAGAGTAAGTTGCCAGTTTAGGGTTTGACTTTATACTGTTGACAGTTTTATCCGGGTTCTTGTGTTTGATTCCTGGCACTACAGATATATATTTTTTCTTCCATCTAGGTTTTGGCCTCTCCCTTGTTTTGTTTCTTTTATCTGTCTTTCCCTGCCCCTTGTGCCTTGTCCTCCGCTGGGTGCCTGCATTTTAGATCTGGGACAGTTGACAGGCTTCCTTTCTGGGTGGGTAACAGTTCAGAACACTCAGGTTCATTTCATCATTTTGAGAGTTTCCTGTGTGCTGACCTTTACCTCTAGTTTACTTTCAGTCTCTGTTGTTAGGTGATATTTTTTCTAATTATTCCTCATCCCTTTTATTTCAACGTCCCATGCAAGAGAAGTTTAATTCTGGCATGTGTGTGTGTGTGTGTGTGTGTGTGTGTGTGGTGGGAGGTGAGGGTTAGAGAGCACAGTGGGAGAATACTTTTCTTCTCCCAGGAGAGTCTTATAGCCATGTGCGTGCATGCGCGCGCGCACACACACACACACACACACACACACACACACACACACACACACACACGCTCACACACATAGGCATGTCTGCATGAATACTTTTTACACACACATACACACACACACACACACACACTCACGTTTGCAAACATGAACACCATTCTTGCTTAACTAATTGGTTTAGGCTGTTCTGGAGGTTTCTGTGCTTCTCAGGGGCCAGGGTGATTGAATTGGCACGTTGGGACTCTTAAACTGAACACATTTGAAAGAGTGATTTACAGGGAGCTTTGACAAAGGCTCTTTTAATTATTCCCCCCACCCCCACCCCCCGGTTTCACTGGTGCACACTGTGGTGGCCTGTCTCAGGCCAGTCCCCAGAGCGCGAGGGGGCCAAGCCATTAGTTGTTCTTGCTTACTCTGCAAATACATCAGGCTTATCACGGAGAACTCTGTCTCTAGCTGGTTTAAAATGTTGGTGGTGCCAGTGGGTAGCAGCTGCTACAGGTTGGTGAGCCAGGAGACTTTAGGGACATTTTTATGGCACAAGGAGCTCCTTCTACACAGCATCTTTTCATTGCTCCATCCACTGGTAGAAGGTTCTGGAAAGTGACCTCCCAGAATCTCCAGATACCACACTCTTCTGGCCAGTCAGCTTTCTGGCAAGTTTAGCACAGGGGACCCAAACAGTCATACTGCAGATAATGAATAATTCATACATTTGCAATTCAAAGTAGTCACAGTGATGCATACATAATTCAAGTGACAAGTTGTTATTGTAAACGCAGGGGAAATGGATTAATTTCAGAGATTAAAAATTTTTTTTAAAGGAATTATTATTTTCCTTTGGTCTGTAGGTTGGAGCAGCCTCTGTTTTTGCAGCTGTTCTATCTCAGTTGGTGCTGGGTTGAATGGGTTTGCCACAGTGTTGAAAAGATGGGGCAGTGCTTACGGCTGGAATACTTCATATAAGCCAGATACTAAGCAACTTTTTTCATCCCGAGAAGGGAGAGCAGTAGAGACAAGATATTCTACTCATGTTCTCTTTATGGCTGTATTTCCTTCCTGTTCCAACTATAAAGTGGACTGAGTTCTCTCTTTCTTTCATTCTTTCTTTCCTTCTTCCTTTTCCTCTTCCTTACATGAAGAGTTTCAATGATAACACAAAAAAGATAGAAAATAGTATAATGAGCTACAAAGGGCCCATCACCCAGGGGTCACAAACAGGAAGATGTTTCCTCTTGTCCCATTGATTACTTCCCCTTTGTTTCTTTTTTATTTTGATAGGACAGAGAGAAATTGAGAAGGAAGAAAGAGAGAGAGATACTGGCAACACTGTTCCACCACCCATGAAGCTTCCTCCACCCCCACCCCCTGCAGCTGGGGACCAGGGGCTTGAACAAGGATCCTTATAGATGGAAGCATATGCTCTCAACTTGGTATGTCATTGCCCAACCCACCCATTATTATTATTTTTATTTTTAAATATTTATTTATTCCCTTTTGTTGCCCTTGTTGTTTTATTGTTGTAGATGTTGTTGTTGGATAGGACAGAGAGAGATGGAGAGAGGAGGGGAAGAAAGAGAGGGGGAGAGAAAGATAGACACCTGCAGACCTGCTTCACAGCTTGTGAAGCGACTCTCCTGCAGGTGGGGAGCTGGGGGCTCGAACTGGGATCCTTATGCCGGTCCTTGTGCTTTGTGCCACGTGCACTTAACCTGCTGCACTACCGCCTGATTCCTTATTATTATTATTATTATTTTTAAAGCTAATTCCACTTAAAAAAATCACTTCAGGGGCCAGGTTGTGGCTGATCCTTTAGAGCACACATGTTTCCATGCTGGAGGACTAGGGCACTAATTCCCAGTTCCCATGCGTGGTGGAGCAATGTTGCAGGTATCTCCCTTCTTTCTCTCTCTATCTCAATTTCTCATCCTCTACTAAAAAGAATGAAAAAAGGAAACAGTGGATGCTGGGAATGGTGGAGACACCGAGTCCCAGTGATAATCCTGGGAGCCAAAAGCAAAAAAGCAAAACAAAACAAAACAAAAACCCAGACAAACAATTCCCCTCCCCCCAGACTTATCTTGTCTGCTTCATCCAGAACCTTGAATATGTTAAAAGATCTTCTGAACCTTTTAGGAAAGACAGTCCCAGAGAACAGAGCCAAGGTCTAGAAAAGATTTTCCTGGTGACATGTGCTTCAAGACTGTCACTGTTCCATGGAAGTGGAGGGCAAGTCGAAACCTGGTGACACCCTCAGCCACAACACAGAGGAAACCAATCCCTTGAAGGAATGTCTTTCGGTGCGGGGCAGGGCCTGGCATCATGGGAATCTGCCTTGTCTGCTGTTGGCGGTAACTTGACTCTCTTTCTTTCTGAGCCCATATCAAGTTTTTTTTACATCTCTCATACTTGCCTATGGCTGGGACATCAAGGAACCAGAGTTCTCACACGTCGGCTCCGCTCATTTTTCATATCTTCAATGCAAAGCAGATTTTACAAGCTGTGGTGAAGACGATCAAAGTTGACTGGAGAGGGGAAAAAAATGTCATTTAACAGAAAATGACCCTGGACATAAATACTTAGTCATGCACTAAGGAAAGGTTGAAGACGTTGTTTACCATTTCTCTTTTCTGCAATTCAGATCACATGAGGGAGGAAAAAAAACCTTCTCAAATCCCAATATTAAAAGTTCTTTATAAAAGACTGGCTTTACTTTGGGTTGTATATATACATATATGTGTGTATGTAAATGTGCATATGTATATATTCTTGATAAAACTATCTATGTATCTTTTCTTTGAGGAGAGAGAAGGGAACGCTAGATAATTTTTTGCTGCATCTAAAATTGTCCAGATGGATTTTGAAAGAAATCTATTTGAGGGAAAAAAAGAAGTCTTTGAAAAAAATGAATAACCAGTTCTTTACTGGTTGATTTCATTTACTCATTCACCAAATCATTCTGTATGTTAAATATTGTTAGTATGTGCAAAATTTTCTTTCTCTCTCTCTCTCTTTTCTTTTTAATCAGAGTCCTGTTCAGCTCTGGCTTATGGTGGTGTGGAGGACTGAACCTGGGACTTCAGAGACTCAGGTATGAAAATAGTTTGCATAATTACTTTTCTATATCCCCCCTGCTAAAAATGTTGTTAAATTTTATAATTTATAAAATGGGATGCATTGGATCGACCTTCTCGTGGTGCATCCCGTGAGTACCCATTCATTGGGGAAACTGACGATCCTTCCTAGCCGACTGAATCCACATGGATCCCAGTCACTTTCAAAGCCAGCAACAAGCAGCTCCTGACAGCTTTCAACCTGACCTGTTGACTGGCTACGGAAGAAGGGCAAACGCTAGAAGAAGAATTTATAAAATTGGGTTTGGTTTCAGTTATCCTTATTTAGCTGGGCTTTTGTTCTTCTAAAGTGTGGCTTTATGTAGACCTCTACTGTAATTGACTATACTGGGATAAAAGCACTCCAATATTAGGAAAAAAAATGCTTTGTACATATTTCTATACTTTCCTGTCTCATCAAAAAAAGGAAAAAATATACAATGTATGTAAAAGACATGTTTGTGGTGGGAGCTGAAAGGCTAACGATCCCCTTGTCTCCATCTGTCCCAATGCTTTCTCCTTTGTTTTCTAGGAGTCTAATTAAGATAACATTTAAGTTTTGACCTGAGAGAGACAGCAAATCAATATTATTGTATCTTTGCAAAATGGCAAATGACTCCAGGGCTGTGTGAATATGACAGAAAGGAGGTCTGGACTTGGAGGATGACCCGCAGTCACAGGACTGTACAGGATTATGGAATTGGATCTGGGCTCACACACACAGGGCGCACTCACACCCCAGGATCACTGGAACCATACTCTGTGGAGTTACTGGGGAATAATGGAAGAGGACTGGGCTACAGGTTTCCTTCACACTCTTTTTTTGGAGTCACTCTCAGCCCACACCTGAGATCCTGTAAGTGTTTTCTATGGCCCTAAAACAAAAGGCAGATCTATCTGGCTGCAAAGCCAGACAGATCACCACACTCTAAGCAAATAGCCTCAGAGAGTTAGAACTTGGGAGTCTCTTGTATCTACACCTGATTTAATTAGAATCCTGTACTCTTTCTTCCCTGATGATAAATCTGTTATGTTTTTGTCAACTTCTCTTTTTTAAAAAACATTTTTTATTGTGTATATTTTAGAGAAAGAGAGTACCAATCCACATTTGTGATATTCATTTGTTTTGTTTTGTTTTCTCCCTCTTGCTTTGAATATAGTTCCTGGGTCAAACTAGAACTTCACCCACTCAAGGCATGTTCTGTATTGCTGAACCAATTTTCAGGTCAATTCTAGCAAGTACTTTTGATTTTTGTTAGCTTGATCCTGATTCCTTTCCTTTTTTCTTTCTTTCTTCCTTCCTTCCTCCCTTTCTTTCTTTCTTTCTTTCTTTCTTTCTTTCTTTCTTTCTTTCTTTCTTTGTTTTTGTCTTTGGAACTTCTGAGAGGAGAGGAGAGGCTTAACAGAATAGAGGCCTTTCAGTGACCACCCTGGGCCTAGTGCCAGTTTATTCTCCTGGAACTGCTAATGCTTTGATCTGGGGCTCTTAACTGTTCATATTCACCTTCTCATATTCTGCTTGTTTCTAGAATACTTGGAATGCCGTGCTCTATTTTCTCCCAATTCTTAAGCAATAGGATGACCTAACAGCACAATATACTTTTTCATTGACACCTCCAGAAGGGAGAAAGCCCCACTGTTTTTGCTGACTGCCTAGTAACTTTAATTGTAAATGAAGTTTACCTGGGAAACGGGTAAGATCTTTTGAATTTAAAAACAGTTGGTAGAGTATAGGGCTTGTCTTCCTGAGGCCCTAGGTTTGATCCCCAGTACTTTCTGTGCCTGAGTAGTGTTCTGGTCTGTCTATCACCATTATCATCACCATCATCATCATCATCATCACCATCACCATCACCATCACCATCAACATCACCATCACCATCACCATCACCATCACCATCACCATCACCATCACCATCACCATCATCACCATCATTGTCACCACAACAAGAATAATGATGTTCTTTGCCATCCATTATGGACAAATGAAATTCTCATAACTATTCTTTTAGAAAAAAAAAATTTGTTTTCGTGAGCCGGGCAGTAGCATAGTGGGTTAAGTGCAGATGGAACAAAGTGTAAGGACTGGCAGAAGGATCCCAGTTCAAGCCCCTGGCTCCCCACCTGCAGGGGAGTCACTTCACAGGCAGAGAAGCAGGTCTGTAGGTGTCTATCTTTCTCTCCCCCTTTCTGTTTTCCCCCTCCTCTCTCTATTTCTCTCTGTCCTATCCAACAACAATGACATCAATAACAACAACAACAACAACTACAACAATAAAAAAGGGCTACAAAAGGGAATAAATTAATTTAAAAATTATTTGTTTTTATTTTAATGAGATTGAAGTTTCCTTTTATTTTTTTTCCATAACCATTCTGTTATCTCCCCACCCACCACTATTCTAACATGATTGACCTATAAGAAGCCACAAAGACACTCTCTTCCACTTGCCCTCCTATGGTCTTACTCTAAACTGTGCCAATTGCAGGAAGATGGGTACCTGGCATCTTTGCCTGTTATCACATGGGTCATATGAAAACACTTAGAACTACACTTGGAATCTAACAAATGCAGGAGAGTTCTCTTAGACATGGGGCCCTATTTTTTTTTCCATAAAAAATACATCTTTTTCTCCATCTGATTTTTTTCTTTTGACATTCAGACTGGATTTAGTTATCATAGAATTTGAAGACACAGATGGGTTCTATGGATCTAGGAGCAAGTTCTTGGACTGTTCCTTTGGATTTGTTAAAAGATCTGTGCCCCTATTGTCCAGTTTTAACAAATAATCACAAATTCTCCATGTCTATTGTCTAGCATAGAAACTCATGAAAGCAGAGACTGTGCTTGTGTTATTGTTATTCCACTTAACCGTAATGTGCATAGCAGCATATATAACAATTAATATTATATATTAAGGTAAAAAAACACCAGCTTAAAATTCATTCATTGGAATGATGAGCGATTGATCAAAGCACAAATTCCAGAAAGAGACCAATTAACCCCGACATCCTGTGTCTACATAGGCCTGAAAAATCATCAGTGAACATAGGTACTTCATTAGTTGCACTAAGTTCCAAGAAACAAAATGTGCAGAGGAGAAAATACTTTAATTCTTTTGTCAGGTTTCTTTCCTTTCTAAGAGCCTGCTTAACTCCCACATAAAAGTATGTAGGACAGCATTAATCTATGTATCAACCTGTCTGCAATTTCAAAAGGCCAAACAGAGCGCTCTCTCAGCAGACTCCTTCCTTCCTACTGCTCCTTTGTTCTCTGAGACATGTGTGCTCTCCCCTAACCTCTTGCGGCACTGCGGGCTGGCTTGCTGCCCAGGACGGGCACCAGACTCTAGCTGGGTGAATGCTTCCTTCTTGTAATCTGAGTGAGAACCACAGTAAGTGGTGCCGCAAGTCACACTAGCCCAAGGATTACCGGGAGCAGAAAGAAAACAGAATCCATCATTGCAGAGGTCAGCTGGGGAACCAGAGACTTGCCTGTCAGTGTTTGACAGCCCAGATATGAAGATTTACGGGAAAAGTCCATGCAATTTGACTTGATCCGGAAAAGAGTTTTATTGAAGTTTCGGAGGGCATAAATCATTATTCTCCCCCCTGCCCCACCTCCCTACAAATAGAGTATCTCTTCCAGAAAGGGAAGCATTGGTTGTCTCCCAAAATGATTGGGTCACCATATTGTAAGATAATACTTAAATGCAATTAGCTCCTTGTACTAGCCAAAGTGCGTGCCAGAAATACATGATTACATCTCATTCATTATCACCTTTCCCAGCTCATGGGCCGCTATAAACATCATTTTCTTCCAAGGTCAGCTGGAGTTACTGCACAGAAAACTGTCTAGGTATATTTAACTTTAGGGATGGCTCCAACATGCCACTTCAAATGATGATCGTATTGTTTTCCCTGCTTTCCATTTCTGAAAAGGCAAGACTTTGGCCAGTGGGTACTCGACATATCTGGCTGCAAATAGGCTACCAGGAGCCAGGCGATGTGGTGCCTAATTTCAGCATTCACTTAAGTAAAATTATTTATGACAGTCTTGACAGGATTCTCCCCCCTTTCCTTAAAAGGGAAGATGTTGTATTCTCAGCTAGTTGGGAGGGTGTTTCCACTCAAACCTCAGCTACTGACGCATTCAAAATAAGGCATTGATGGCTTAAATTGAGTATGGTATCTAAAACTAATTGAGGCTTCAGTAAACCGAGCTGTCAAATAATAACACAGCTTGATATTGTTTCCTTATCTTCTCCACTGAAACATCAGAATAAGTCTCTGAAGTGACAGGGACAACTACTCTGTGTTAGACACTTAGTCCCCTGAGTCACAGAAAAAAAAAGATAACAGAAATGTGAGCTGAGAGAATTGTCATTTCTAACCACCCAGGACTGCACTGCAAGTGGAAAGTATTCTTCTATAGATTAGGATGATGGCAGAGAATCTGGCCCAAGCTTTTCAAAACAGCAAACCAATAAATATCAAGAAACACAGGGTTCAGTTTGAAAACTAAAGGACCTCTGGAACCATCGTGAGTCACAGCAGGATAAGTCTTAGAGACTAGTTCTTTTCATTTCTCTTTAGATGCACAGCTTCTGTAAACTAAAACACAGGAAACTGGCACACAGTTCATCAGTGCATCTGAAGTGCTGTTCTCGATGGTAGGTAAGAAAATTCTGAGAACCAGTTTCAACAGCAAGAAACACAAAGGCTCTGTGGTCTGTATTAAGACAGACATGATGAGGAGAAAGGCAAAGCTTGGGTGATATCACTCATGGATGATTTAAGAAACAAAGCAATAGAAAAAATAGAATGAAACATTATTAAACCTGTGGTCTATATTAACAGGTGTGAGTTACTAAGGGGGAAGGAGGAGGTGGGTTAAAGGAGTTGAGAGGTTGGTACCCTATGATGGAGGGGGAAGAGACTTTGGTGGTGAATGAGGTGTAGTGATCCATATTTGGAGGAAGGTGCAAGATTGTACCCCTGAAAAACTCAGTCTTATAAAATGGCATATGCTAAAAAACAAACAAAATAAGACAAACAATACCTCCCCAAATAAAACAGAATTGATCCCTCCTTAATTATTTACCTAGGTGTTTTGTGATAAAAACATTCCTTTTGATATTAGAAAGATTGTTGTTTGAATTTTTATGGTTGATGCTGTTCAGCAAAAAAGGATTTTTAAAAAAATTTTCTTCTGTATTTATTATTGGACAGAACAGAGAAATTGAGAGAGGAGTGGTAGAGAGGGAGAGAGAAAGACAGACAGCTACACAGCCTGCTTCACCACTTGTGAAGCTTTCCCCCTGCAGGTGGGGACTGGAAGCCTTGAACCTGTGTCCTTGTGCATTGTAATGTGAACACTTAACCAGGTGCACCACCCACCACCTGGCCCCCAAAAGAATTTTTTTTCTTACTGATCCTGGTTCAGAACATGAAACTGATGCAGAAGGTAATGAGTAGAAGGAAGGTAGTGATTACAGAAAGACAGATTTATAATACTCTCAATATTCTTATTAATTTTCCTTAAATGAGTTATTAACAGATGTGATATGGATTACATAAGAAAAATGATTCCAACAAAGTAACTTTTTCTAACTGAGTAGAACCTGAAATTCAAAAGAGTTCAAAATTTTTCCAATTTTGATTGTAAAATGGTAAATATCAATTGCTAGAAATTGCATAAAGCAGTTGAGAAATCAGAACAAAAATCAGAACTTAGGCTGGGTTAGCTGTATTGCACCAAAGTAAAGGACTTTGGGGTGGGGATTGGGGGTTGGGGGCTGGGGGGGTAGAGCTTTGAGGTCCTGGTGCATGTTGGTGGAGGAGAATGTAGGCTGGGGTGGGAGTGTTCTGCAGAGAACTGAGAAATTTAACACATGTGTCAACACGTGTGTGTGTGTGTGTGTGTGTGTGTGTGTGTTTAAGAGAGACTCTTTGGGATTCTCTGGATTTTTCTTCTGTGTTTTTCTTGAAATGATGACTGAAGGCATACTGGTTATGGTAAAAATTTCTTGGGACTTCCAGGTGTATTTGAAATACTGTGGGAAACTATCAAAGTAATAAGAAAATTTGGGGAATAGGGATATGAACAAGAGTTTCTTTGCACCAAGGGTAAAAGTCTCAAGTTCCAAGGTGTGAAAACAAAAGGCAAAATAATGATCAGGTAATTTTAAAAGGCCATTAAGAGGTTCTTATACCCCTGTCCATGCGTATCTGCATAAAAAATGGTAATAAAAAAGAAGTTTAAAAAATATTTTTAAGAGAAGCTTTTTAAAAAATTTAACTTAATGTTCTATCTTAAACTTTTAAAATTTGATTTTAAAAATCATTTTCATTGGGGGCATTAATGGGTTGCAGTACCGTAGTTGACACATGGGTCTGTTCACCATCTCCCTGGATAAGTATCTGCAAAACACCCTCTCCCCCAATTCAGGCCCTTTCCCACCATCATACTTCAGGGCCCCAAATTCCTTTTCTCCCAAGTCCCTTCCATTCCCTTTTCCCACATTACTTTGCTTCAGTGCAACATACCAAGTCCAATTAAAGTTTTAAGTTGTGTTTTTCCTTTCTGTCTTTGTTTCTTAAGGTTTTGCCACAAGGGTTATTGCTGCAACTTGGAACCCGCATGACAAATCCACCTTTCTCAGTGGTTATTTTTTCTCTCCTCCCTTCCTTCCTTCCTTCCTTCCTTCCTTCCTTCCTTCCTTCCTTCCTTCTTTCCTTCCTTCCTCACTTCCTTCCTCCCTTCCTCCCTCCCTCCCTCCTTCCATTCTCTCTCTCTCCTTCCTTCTTTCACCTCTCTCCCTCTCTCATAGAGTCAGAGGAAGAAAGATAGATACCTACAGCACTGCTGCACCACTTATGAAACATCTTCCCTGCAGGTGAGGACCAGAGACTTGAACCTAGGCCCCTGTGCATGAGAGTGTGTGCACTCTACAACCTGCACCATCACTGGTCCCCTAAAGGATTTTATTTATTTATTTATTTATCCTTTTGTTGCCCTTGTTGTTTTTTATTCTTGTTGTAATTATTATTGTTGTTGTCACTGATGTACTTGTTGGATAGGACAGAGAGAAATGGAGAGAGGAGGGGAAGACAGAGAGGGGGAGAGAAAGATAGACACCTGCAGACCTGCTTGACCACCCGTGAAGCTACTCCTCTGCAGGTGGCGAGCTAGGGACTGGAACCAGGATCCTTACAAGGTCCTTGCGCTTCGCGCCAAGTGCACTTAACCCTCTGCACTACCGCCTGACTCCCAAAGGATTTTTTTTTAAATCTAAAAATATCTTGTTAGTAAATTATTTGACATTTTTTTTCTTTTATATTGGCTTGGGGTTTACATACTCTTCATGTGGTAAAGATTTGTAAGAAGTTTCTATAGGAAGATAACTCGGTCCCTATGCTAGTATAATTGATCGGAATCTGTTAAATGTGTGACAGTAAGAACTGGGTAATGATCACTACTATTACCAGTAGACATCACAGCAAAGTTACAATTGAAGTTTTTTTTTCCTATGATAACTTTTTAAAAAAATATAAATCTCTCAACAATTTGTTTGGCTTTGTATGTTAACTCTCTTTTCAGCCACTAGGTTCCAGATGCCATCAGGATGCAGACCAGGCTTCCCTGGACTGAAGACCCCACCAATGTGTCCTGGAGCTCAGCTTCCCCAGAGACACACCCTACTAGGGAAAGAGAGAGGCAGACTGGGAGTATGGACCAACCAGTCAACGTCCATGTTCAGCGGGGAAGCAATTACAGAAGCCAGACCTTCCACCTTCTGCAACCCACAACCCTGGGTCCGTGCTCCCAGAGGGATAGAGAATGGGAAAGCTATCAGGGGAGGGGATGGGATATGGAGATTGGGTGGTGGTAATTGTGTGGAGTTATACCCCTCCTACCCTATGGTTTTGTTAATTTATCCTTTCTTAAATAAAAAATAAATAAAAAAAAATAGAAATCATTTCATTGAGGGTGATCATGGTTTTATTGAGGTGATAATGATGAAAAGTTTTTACTAAATCACTGTTGGGGGTACAATGGCTTACAGGAAATTGTTGACATGTGGGTCCAATTTCTCATCTCTCTGTGCTAAGTGTCTGTAAAACACCCTCTCCACAAATTTAGGTCCTTCTCCTGGGTGACACTCAGTGGCTGGCTCCCTCATCTTCCTTAAATGGAACAGCTCAAACAATTATCAGGCATAAAGGGGGACATTACCTTCTTGGTCCTGAGCTGACTGGCACATAGGAAATGTAGAATAGATGTTAATGGGTTAATCTCTCTCTCTCTTACACACACACACACACACACACACACACACACACACACACACACACACACACACACACACACACACCACCACCACCACCACCACCACCACCACCACCACCACCACCACCACCACCACCACCACCACCACCACTAATACAAAATACTTAGGAAAACAAATCAATGTTGGAAATAGGCCTGGCATCTGCAACAAAGTTATTCTATCTGTGCAGCTTCTAGGTTCTGAGGAAGTTAGTTCTGGGAGGGGCTCTGCGGGGGAGGCTTTTTCATTCTGTGATTGCCACCAAAATCATCACCTCTACCCAGCCCCCCACCCCCAATCCTCCTCAGAAACTACAGCTATTAGCAAAAGGGAACAAGTGACCGTGAAAGAAAAGATGAGCGACCCCAACAGAGAGTTCACAAGTTTCCTGGATCCAGCTAGCTCTCTGCTAAGTCTGGTTTCTGCTGGCAGCATCCTGATGCTTGCTTTCCTCTGCAGTCAGGGATTTTAATGGCATTTGAAAAAGGACTAGGTTTCCTTCCCTTCTCTGCTCATTAGGGAGTGTTTCTCGGGTTGTTCTGCTTAGGACACAAAGATCACATGGGATCCTTTTTTTCCCAGAAACACTGGCAGTTCCTGCCCTCCATGGGCTCTTAATGGGCTCGCTCTGGGGAGGCAGGCAACCTCAAGTCTGCCTTGCCCTTGGAGCGAGGGTGGTGGTTGAGAGGGCTGCATCTGGAGCTAGGCAGGCAGGGTTCAGATCTTTACCAGCTGTGTGACCTTGGATGAGTTAGCATCTCTGAGCCCCATTATTTTTACCAGTAAGAATTTGAATGCTGTGTCCTCATTCTGTGTTGCTTCTAAGGGCTTCCCTTCTGGAGAGTGGACCTGTTTTAGCCTCTTCGACTGCAAGGACCAGAGGTTAAACTTGAACTTGTCCAGGCACAAGACTGGTATGCTCTTTTTGAGCTTAGTGTCATTCTTTCTCATCAGATTTTAAAATCTGCTTCCAAATTAATATATATTTTTTCCTGGATAAGTTTTTTCATAAACCTTTTTTTTTTCCTGAATGAGCACAAATTCCACCACCTCCCCATAAGTCTAAAGCATGTGCAATGTTCTTTTGGCAAGGGTGAGTGTTCTGTGTGGCCAAGAATCAATTTGTTCAAATACCAAGCTTACTACAAAGAGTTTTTTTTTTTTTTAAGGTAGCACATAAAATAAGTACCCTTGAGGGCTAACGATAAGCTTTCTGGCCCTCTCAATGGGTTTGGCTAGTGGATTTCTTAGAAATAGGTCCATCAAGTGAGTGCAAAAAGGTCCTAAACAAGACATGGAGTATGCATATCAACGTAGGATGCATATTGGCAGTACGGGCTCCCTTAGTGGTCTGTGTAGCTCTTCCCTGAGTGGCTTCCATCCTCAAGTTCATGTCAAGGTTTAAGGCTGTTACCCCAGCTCTGGCTTTAGCCTCTAGGTTGGCGAGCTAGGTTACTTTGCCAGGCACACAACCCAGGTTTCAGTCTGGCTCTTTGCCCCTGGAGAAAACTGCTTGTGACAACATGGAGGAGCCTTAAGGGTATTCCGCTAAGGGAAATAAATCAGTTTTAGCTTACAGGTTTGCAGTTTAGGATCCAGGAAGAAGGAAGGGGAAGTCTTACAGGGATTCTTTCCAGAAATCACACTTCAGATTATATTCCACTGGCCAGGACTCAGTCACATGGCCAGGTCTAATGGCAAGAGTGTTTGGGAAATTCGGCTTTTATTCCAGGAAATCATGTGCAGGTTAAATATGGGGAAGGGCTCTGTTACTTCAGATGAAGGGAAAGTGGGTGTTGGCAGGCAAGGAGCAACCTCTGTCACCAATAACTTTTATGCTGATCTCACCATGTGGGTGGGAGGTGCTACAACTCAACCACAAGCTGGCAGACTTAGCTCTGAAGGGCCAGACAGCAAGTCGCTCAGGCTTGGCAGCCATATTGTTTCTGTTGCAACAACTCACTTCTGCTACTGTAGTAAAAGCGTACACTGATAGTCAGCAGATGAATGTGTATGGTTAGATTTGGCATGTGGCCTCAGTGTGCCTTCTTCTGGGCTGAGCAACAATACAAACACTAAAAGTAACATTTACTTTTCATATGCTACGCATGTACTGAGCACTGTCTTGAGCAATTCCTAGGCATTGTCTTAACTTTTCTCTCAGAAACTCTATGAAGCATCACTAGCATCAGCATCATCTATCTGATCTATGGGGAAAATGAGGCTCAGAAAAGTTAAAGGACTTGATCAAGGCCACGTAGCTGTCAAGTGGCAGATGGTTTTGAATGGAGACATGATGGTAACCCATGATTATAACTCACTCTAAATGTTTAAAAATTATCTCTATTTATTTATTGCATAGACACAGCCAGATATTGAGAGGGAAGGGGGTGATAGCGAGAGAGACAGAGACACCTGCAACACTGCTTCATCACTTGCAAAGGTTTCCCTTTGGTAGGAACTCTGAGAGGAAGTGGTGAACAAAATGAAATGAACACATACTGACTTTGGGTGTGATAGTTGTGACTGGCTAGACACTTAATCTGTACTGTCTCGTTCTGTCCTTGAGCCATTCTGAAAAGCAGACTATGAGGGAGAAGCAGAGTCAGAAGAGTCAAGTAACTGACCTAACAGCTCACAACTGATATGTGATATTGCCCAGACCAGTTTTCATCATTCGTCTCCTGATCATTTGATTATGGGTCCCAACAAGGAAGTCCACATTGATGGATATCAAGGAGCTTCTGGAGACAATAACTTCTAACCAAACATCAGAGCTGTGATTCCAAATTAAATTGAAGAACTACAGCAAAAGTCCCCAGTCATAATTAACTGGAGAGAAGGAAAATCATGGAGCTTTAGAAGAAGTACAAATCAAAGGGGTCAGGTGGTGGTGCACCTGGTTAAGCGCACATGTTACAGTGCTCAAGGACCCAGGTTCAAGCCCCTGGTCCCCACCTGCAGGGGGAAAGCTTTGCAAGTGGTGAAGCAGGGCTGCAGGTGTCTCTCTGTCTCTCTCTCTATCTCCCTCTACCCTCTCGTTTTCTGTTTATCCAATAAATAAAGATAAAAAAATAAAAAAGAAGAAGTACAAATCAGACCTGACTCATGGTGGGCTCTGTCATGCAGACTTGGGCTTATGTGGAATGGTGAAATTAACCAAGACACATTCATCAAACCTTCCAACATTCCATTTCAGCTCTTCTGAGATGTTGTGCACTGGAACACGAAGACTGACATATAGTGGCTATTTTTTTTTTTTTTTTTTTTTAGTGAATCCATACAGGTGTTCAAAAGTTGGCATTAATTCTAATGGGTTGGTGTTAATGCTGTACCATTTGTTAAATAATGTGAATAGCATCACTGAATAGTCATAAACAAGGTCCTGAAGAGTTAGTTCACTGAGTAGAGCTCATGTCTTGCCATGCCCAGGGTGCAGGTTTGATCCCCAAGAATACATGGGAGGTGCTAGAGCCCTGGGCCATTCTCTGGTGCCATTATTTCTCTCTCTCATTTTTTTTTTCCTGTCTCTTTATCTGAGTGAAAAAGTAGCTCAGAGGAGTGAAATCACACATGCACAAGACTCTGGCTATTCAAAAATAAATAGATAAAACGTAATCAGTCAGTAGATGAGGCAATAAATAATATCATGTTCTTGTAAACCTCCCACCACTGCCCCTGGTGGCTGTTCCCCCCCCCTTCCCATTTTATTGAATAGGACAGAGAGAAATTGAGAGGTGAGGGGAGACAGTGAGGGAGAGAGTCACCTGAAGTCTCGCTTCACTGCTCATGAAATGTCTCTACTGCAGGTGAGCAGAGGCTGCTTTAACTTGGGTCCTTGTGCAGGTCTTTGTTCATGTTCTTAACCATATAGTACTACCACTGCCCAGCTCCCAGATGCTTGATTTTTGTATTGACTAAATATAAACAGAAACTCAAAGTAACTGTGAATAAGCAGCCGCAACAACAATGAAGAGAGGCAGGTGTGACAGAGAAGACTCCAGACACGGTGGGTGGGGCATGACGTGTTTGAAATGATTTTTTGATGATCTTTAAGGTGGCAGCTGATATTAGGAAAGAGTCAGTCTCTGAGAGAAGGGCAACTCAGGGAGAGGAGCAATCTCTGGGTAGGGAAGTGATGTTGATTTGTTGGGGGTGTGTGTGTTGGGGGTGGTGCCAATGAACAGAATTCCAGTGTGGCTGGAACACAGTGGTTGCTTCAGAAAGGGCTCTGGATATATTCTCATTTTTGGTTCCTTTTAAGGAAGCTATTGAAGTTTAAGCCAGGGTAGCAATATGATCTGATTGAAATTTCTAAATGGTCACACTGGTTTCAATGTAGGGAATAGGTCCTAAGGTATTGGAATTAAAAATAAAGATTACTTGGTGGGGGGAGGTTCAGCTATTTGGCATGGTTTAAAACAAGCAAGGCTTAGTACAGGGTAGTTCAGCAGTACAAAACGGTATATTTTAGGTACAGCAAGATAGGCAATTATTGACAGAGATAAGACTAGGCTGGGCCCATGAGTCCATGAGTTAGTTACCAAAAGTTCAGCTACACATGTTCAGTTTCTCCTATCAGAGGCAGCTTGGTAGCTCCTGGAAAGCCAAGCTGGCATGAGTCTGAGCAGGAAAAGCAGGGGCCAGGAAAGAAAAGGTCAGACTTCTGCTGGCCTGTGCTTAAATTCAGTCCTGACTGTCATCAGCCTGACATCAGCTGTATGTTAATTACGTTCAGTTCAGCAGCCATAGGCTAATTCTATTCATCAGCCCCAGCCATATGCTAATTACATCACAACACTGAGAGATGTGGGAAGACTGGCTGGAAAATGCTTACTGTCTTCTAGAGACTCATCAAAGAGACAACAGTAGTAGCCATGCAATGAGGAGGGCAGTGGTTTGCTTTGGGATGAACTTTAGTGTGAAGTTGACAGATCATTTAAATGTGTTGGGTAGGGAGAATCAAGTGTGTTCCTCAGGGTTTTGGCCTGAACAACAGAGATGGAAAGAATTAGGGAAAAACAAGTTTTAGGTGAAATTCTGTTTTGGGCATGCAAAGTCTGAGATGCCTGTAGGGCAGTTAAATTAATTTACTTTTGTTTGTGAGGCCATTGGCATAAAGCAAACCACTGTCATAAGATTAGAAGAGATTTCTTTAAGCTAGTGCTCTACAAGGGTGATCAGGTGTGGATGCTGAAGAACCCTCCGAGGGTGATTATTAATTTTGGAACCTCAGATGTGTGCAGGTATTATGCAGTGGGAACTTTATAGGAAATTCTGGTAAGAGCCAGCTCATGAATGACCTTGTAAGGAGATAATGGAGAAACTATGGAAGAGATTTGAATGAAGAATGATGTGGCCAAATTGAAGTTTCCAAGGTTAATTCTGAAGCATGGTACAAGGCAGACCAGAGAGGAGTGAAACTGGAATCAGGTAAAACAGTGAAGATTTACTGCCATAATCCACTCAAGAAATGATGAAAACTGGAACTCAGCCAGTGACTCTACAGAAAGCAGATTCCAAAGATAGATTCAATTTCACTTGGAGATTTTTGGCTATGAAGAATGAGAAGTCCTTACTGACTTGGGTTTTAGCTTGGGTACCTGGGTAGATGTTGGGGTCATTACATCTGATCCAGAGAACAAGTCCTTGAGGGCAGAGATGGACCTGATTCAGTCTTCTTCTTTCCTTGCTAACTCCAGAGTCCTTTTCAGTCTGAGAAACCGATTCACATGAGCCTTATGGGAGGAGTTTAAAGAGTGCTTAGGGTGGTAGGTGAAGGAAGCAAGCATTGAGAAAACTGTAGCTACTCATCTGTTGTTGGACACCTGGGTTGCTTCCAGGCTTTGAGTATTACAAACTGTGTTTCTATGAACATATACACAGATCTTTGGGGCTGGATATGTTTATCTTTTTAGGCTATATCCCCAAGAAAAGAATTGCAGGGTCCATCTCTAGCCTTGTGAGAATTCTCCAGACTGCTCTTCACAGGAATTGGACCAATTTATATCCCCACCCCCAGCAATACTGGCAGGATTCCTTTATCACCACAACCTATCCAGCATTTGTTATTACTACTGTTTTTGATATATGACATTCTCACAGGAGTGAAGCAGTATCTCATTGTTGTCTTTATTTGCATTTCTCTGGAAATCAATGACTAGGAGCATATTTTCATATTTGTTGGCCCTTTGGATCTCTTCTTTGGAATACTCTATTCATATTCTCTCCTTTTAGGATGGCATCATTTGATTTTTTTTGTTGTTGTTGCTGAGTCTGGCGAGCTTTTTATATATTTTGGTTATTAGCCTTTTGTCTGGTGTATGGCATGTAGAGATCTTCTCCCATTCTGTAAGGAATCTCTTTGGCTAGGTGGTGGGTTCTTTTGCAGGGCAAAAGCCTTTCAATTTGATGTAGCCCCTTGATTTATTTTTGTTTTTGTCAAAGAAGAAGGAGAAGAAGAGTGGGAGGAGAAGGAAGAAAAGGAGGAGGTTTTGCAGGTGGAAGGAGGACCCACTGTCAGAGCAAAACAACAATTAGCAAAGTAAAATACTCAGTAGCAGTCACAGTTAACAAGGCAAGGCCAGTCGCACCAAGGCAAGGCCAAATGTGCCAATGAAAAGCCAAATGAGATACAATGTTCTTTGGACTAGGATATCAGCAGCAGCACTAGCCAGAATCACTTCAGTAACACCATGAAGGTAGAGGGCAGAGTGAACACACGATAAGAAGAGGGAAATATTCAGCTGAAAACTGTGTGGGCAGTGAAGGATTTCCCATCCAAGGTTGTATAATTTTTCTTTGAATTAAGAGAAAGCAAATACTATCCTAAACTTTGAGATGAAAAGCACAGGAGATAGATACCAGTGGTGAATTGTAAAGAAAGGGAGTTTTAAAACTCATCTGTGAGAAGCAGGAGCTTTGAGATGCATGTCTTTCTGAACTGACCTCTAAAATTGTCTTTCAAGGAAAAAGTTCTCTGGCCAAGAGACTTGGACTTAAACTTGACTTAACTGCAGTGCAGAGACACAGCCTTTTCTACATCAGTTCATGGAACAGCTTTCTGTCAAAACTGAGCCTTAATCCTGGGAGGGAAGCCTTGTTTTCTGTGAGTTAGCTCAGTACCATCTGATTCCAGTTCCTTTAGTATTCCAGGTCCAGCCAGTTGGTTGCTTTCAGTTTGCAAGTTGATTCTCTTTAGCACTTCTCTGTAACATGAAAGAGCTGGGACTGGGGGGAACCCCACACAAAGCTGATACCATTAGAGACTAGGATTGAAGGACACCCTTCAGAAAGAGATGTTAAACTAGTGCTTCCCTGATAGATGTTGGTAGCTGTCCAGAGACAAATTAAAGTTCCCATTTCTGTTCCCATTGCCGTTTCCAGCAAGAGTAATGGGGAGCCCTTGTGTTCCAGCCAACAATCCCTCTTCTCAATAAAACAAATAGCCTCCAAATGCTGGCAGCTTTCTGAGCTATTGCTGAGAACATAAAGGCTGCTCTGTCTCTTTCTGTGGTAAAGATACAGAAAACATTTAACTCATTACTACATAAGTCACACAGAGATGGTTCAGAAGAGGTGCCTGGTACCATTTTTATTTGCTTTTTAACTGATATATATATATATATATATATATATATATATGTATATACATATATATACGCCCCCTTCCTTCCCATGTGCTCTTTCCCCTTTCAAATTGATTGAGTTATATCTGACAAATAGAATGGTAATATATCTGAAGTGTACAAAGTGATTGGATAAATGTTTCCTCTCTTGACTGATTGAGTTCCTCTGAAGACATGCGTAAACACATTTAGTAATGACAATTTAAACAAGGTAGCTATCTAAAAAAAAGGTGTGGTACTGCTGGTGGGTATGCAAATTGGCTCAGCGATTATGGAGGACAGAATGGAGAATTCTTAAACAGATACAAATGGAAATGCCTTATGATGTAGCAATGCCGCCCATAGGCATTTAACCAAAAGACATGGAAACACTAATTTGAAAAGATCTATGCACCCTCATGTTTATAGATGCCTTTTCACAGTAGAAAAAACAAACAAACAAACAACAAACAAACAAAACAAGAAAGCCACCTAAGTGCCCTTCCTCAGATGACTTGCTAAAGAAGAAGTTATGAGACTCAGTTGAATACTACTCAGTAATTAAAATATGATATTGTGGTTTTCAGGACAAAATGGATGGACCTGGAAGTGATTCTGCTTAGTGAAGTAAATAAGGAAGTGAAGGACACCTACCAGATAGTTTCATTCATATGTGGAATATAGAGAATTGAAACATAGGAACTTGAAAAAAAATTTAGTCAACCTGTCTTTAAAACCTTGTAAGAACTATGCTGGTTATCACTGGGGGTGAGTGGTGGTGGTGAAGAGGGTCACAGGGCTTACATGATATATGTATGTATAGTGGTGAAGAGGGCTTACATGATATATAAAGAAGCAAAGCAAGGGAATTTTAACAAAGTCAAACAAAAACAAACTCTTGGACTCTGACCACAGAACTGAGGTCACCAAAGGTGGGAGAAAGCACGTTGAAAAGGCAGAAGGGGTCCAATGACTTGTTTTGGGGACATATTTGACACCTTGGTGCTGAGTATGATGTAGTAACATACATATTAAAAATTTCTTTATTGGAGGAATTAATGGTTAACAGTCAACAGTAAAATACAGTAGTTTGTACAAGGTCTTCCTCTGACATCAGTACATACATCTTTTGAAGGGGTGTGAAATTGTACTCTTGTAAATCATATACAGTCTTGTAAACCAATGTTACCTCAATAAAAAGGATTTTTAAAAAGATATGGTGAGATCCTTTTATTTGTTTGGTTGGTTTTTGCCAATAGAACTAGATACCATTATGCCTCCACTATTTCTGGTGACCATTTTTTCATTTCCTTTTTCTGTTTGATAGAGGATGAGAGGCAGAGATATAGAGAAGGAAAGAGAGAGAAAGGTAGAAAGAGGTAGAGAGAGTTAGAGTGAAAGAGACACTTCTGTAGTACTGTCCCACTGCTAACAAAGTTTCTCCCTTGGAGGAGGAGATTGGGGGCTTAAACCAGATGCCTGCTCAGGCGAATGCGTACACTCCACTGGGTGGGCCACCACTCAGTCTCTTGGTGAGATTCTAATTAGTGCTCACTCAGGAGTGGGGGTGCTCCTACCCATTTATTTTAATTTTTACTGTTACCAGGCTTATTGCCGGGGTTCAGTACTGGCACTATGAATCCACCACTTCCTGCAGCCATTCTCCCCCATTTTATCAGATAGGAGGAGAGATAAAGAGAGGAAGTTGCGGAGTCACTGCAGGTGGGGAGCAGGGGCTCACACTCTGGCTCTTATGCTTCGTAATATGTACCCTTAACCGGGTGTGCCATTCCCCCCCCGCCACCACTCATTTCTTAGCTCTCATATGCTAGGTAGGAGGGGACATAGGGTAATTCAGGACAAGAAGAACATGGACAAAAGTGAGCTGAGGTGTTTCTGGACTTGGGACTTCAAACCACACCGCAGTTATCTCTAGCTCTCTTTTCCCATTTCTGATGGTGATGGAGGTCATGTGTTTCATTGCCACATATTTAAGATGGATGAGGGTTTCCTGATCTATGTCAGACACTATGTGATCAAGTAAAAAGCTACTTTTTATGTTATGCCATTGAGAATACTGGGTTTTATTGTTCCTGTGGCAAACCGACTCTAATGTGACTTATATGCAAATCAAATGCTATCACCTTATTAAGAAAGACAAGCCTCCAAAGACTACTGACACTGAAATGAGACAGGAGGGTCTCCTAGCTCAGAAGTGTCTAGACAAAGGTATGTTTGGTCTTAGGACTATAGCTTGTAGATCTGCACTAAATTCCGGAGGTCTTTACATTTAACTATTATTGTGGACTTCAAGCTGTAATAGGCTTCTGTTAAGAAACTGTGTTGTTTCTCTCTTTGGCAGAAATGGGATCAGTATTGAAGTTCAGAGTATCTAAATCAACCGTCCAAGGTCAGAGCAGTAGTAGATGGCAAACTGGAGACTAAAATGCAAGTCTGAATTTTATTCAAAGCCTATATCCCTTACTAAAAGCAAAGCAAAGAAAAGCAAAACACTACTCTGTTTCTTTAGAGGGAAGTTTCTAATCAGTACTACATACCTAGTCTACCCAACCACATTGGATTTCTATCAAGGCCCAGAGTAGGCTTGTACCTTATCTTCTCTGTTGTTCACACTTCCTGTCCTTGGGCAGCAGAATAGACTCAAACATCTCCCAACATGAAAAAAATAATTCACAGAAACATATCTGTTAATAATGTATATTCCAGTTTCAAGCACACTCCAGGTGAATTTCCCCCACCCACAGTGGACTATGTAAGGCAATGATTTGGTTATCAGGTGTTATCACAAGCTTCTCCTACCATGTGTCTGCTGCCAAACTTCCCCTGCTTTTTCACTCTTTGCCTGCCCTTCCCTTGTTCAACCAGAGGACAGGAACTTGCACTGATAATTCTCAAACACATTTAACCACTGTTCTGAGATTTTGTCACTATGAATTTCTTTTATCTGTTTTACAACTTTACAGGAGTGTAATAGTAAATGTAAATGTAATAATAAATGTAAATGTACTCCTGTGTCTTGTAATAGTAAATGTAATAGTAAATGTAAATGTACTCCTGTGTCTTGTTCAACTTGCCTATGAGTCATTGGTGTTGTATGTAACAGCAGTTCATTTTTTACTTCTGTATAGTATGTCATGTGTGACAACTACAGTTTCTGAATCTATTTCTATTGATAGAAATTTTGGTTGTATCCAATTTGTGGTTATGAATAATGTTGCCATGAACATCAAAAAATTACTTGCTGGGGGCTGGGTGGTAGTGCAGCAGGTTAAGTGAACATGGAGCAAAGCACAAGACTGGCTCAAGGATCCTGATTTGAGCCCCTCAGCTCCCCACCTGCAGGGGATGAACTTCACAGGTGGTGAAGCAGGTTTTCAGGTGTCTATCTTTCTCTCCTCCTCTCTGTCTTCCCCTCCTCTCTCAATTTCTCTCTGTCCTATCCAGAAACCACAACAGCTATAACAAGCACAACAATAATAACAAGGGCAACAGAATGGAAAAAGTGGCATCTAGGAGCATCGGATTTAGTTCAGGCATTGAGCCCCCAGTTATAACCCTGGAGGCAAAATAAAAATTACTTGCTTTTAGGATCTACAGAATTCTAGCCAACTCTTTAAAACTATGGCTTAAAAATTAAGGAAGCAATAGATTAGAAAATCAAATGATATGTAAGGAAATGAAATAAAAGCAAAACAACCCCATTCCACTCTACCTAAAGTCTAAAGTCTGATTTATTTATTGATAGCTCAAATTCATTTGCTGACCTCTTGAACTGCACCAGAAAAAACATTTGTGCTTCTTTAGTTCCACTCCTCAACTTTGGTTACTGTCTACTAGCTACCTGTGAGGATGCTAAAGGGTTTTGCATATTAACACATACTCTCCTCTAGCGCTTTCTGGGAGGGGCAGGTGGTGACCCAGATTGGCATGTGCCCACCTATCCCACAGGTAACTCTTTCAACAGTTACCCAGACGCCTGCCTTCTGGCTCATTCCTATTCTCTACTGCTTGGCGCAGAATTTGGCATCTCTAGAAACTTGCATCAGTCCAGGGTCTTGTCAAGAAAATAGAAGTCCATGCCAGGTAGTTCAGTAGAGACAATTTAATTAGGGGAATTAATTACAAAGATTTTGGACAGTTGACAGAGCAAACAGGATGACGTAGCAACTTGGATTTTAGAACCAAGGGGGTACTGGGTGGGAGGTGGGCTTTGTGGAATTCTGCAGCTCAGGGACATTGTTGGTGGGTTCTGGGGCTCTTGAGGACAGTCGCCCAGATACAGCCAGACGTGCAGGTAGAATCTAGAAAGACAGAGTAGATACAGGCATCGATAGAGTCATTTCCCAGAAAATGCAGAAAGGAAATATTCTGGCATATTCCATTCTCCCATCTGTCAATTTCTTGCTTGTTATTTCCCATTAGCATAAACCAATTGGAATCCTGTTTGACAAGGGAGTCTGGAAGATGTGGATTGTGCGTGGGGGTCAATAGTATGAAAGAAAGAAAGAGAGGGAGGAATAAAGAAAAGAAGAAAGGAAGAAATGAAAAAAGAATGAGAGAGAAAGGGAGGGAGGAATAAAGGAAGGAAGAAAGAAAGAACAAAAAGAAAAAGAACAAAAAAAAAAGAAAGAAAAAGAACAAAAGAAAGAAAGAAAGAAAGAAAGAGTATAAAGGATCTGAGTAATAGCTTACCGGATAGATTGCATGAGAAGCCTTGAGACTAAGCCCTGGCAACACATCAAGTCACCATGCCATGGCATCAGTGAAGCGCTATCATTAGTGAAGCAGTGCTGTAGTGTCTCTCCCTCTTTGTCTTTTCCTGAATAAAACTACTGACCTGGGAGTAGTGAGATTGTGCAGGATTGAAGCCCTAGAGTCACAAGACAAAAGAGCAGGAGGAAAACAGGAGGTGTGTCTGTGAGCAAACAGGTGGGTGATAATATTAAGGGCTGACTTGTGTCTCCCTCTGCCCTATCTGCTGAAGTTCTACACCTTGGTACTTCAGGCTGCGACCTTGTTTAGAAACAGTTTTTGAAGATAGACTTCACCAGGTCAAGATGAGGCCATATAGGAATCAAGTGCAACTCCTAATCCAATTAAGTTGGATTAAGCTTTAATCTGGTCTGGCTAGAGTCCTTAAGAGCAGAGGGGAAACAGATTCACATGTGACAACAGAGGCAGAAGGAGGGTGGCACAGAGGAAGGGAGAGATGTAGCTTCCGTAACTGTGAGAGAATTCATCTGTGCCATTCTAACTAAAGTCCCAGTTGTGGCACTTGAAAGCAATGCAGATAAGCACAGGATTCTTCTGGTAAGGGCGCCTTCACTTCTTCTGTGTACTCAGGGTTACAATTCCCTAGGCAATTTTTTTTTATATCAATATGATCCTGTACTCCTTGGTTTTCAAAAGCATATAAATATGTTAGACCTGGGAGGTCACTCAGGGGCAGAGCCTATATGCCTTCCCTGTGTGAGACCTTGAATTCTGTCCCTGGCACCATATGAAGACACCATGGACAGTACCAAGAGTAAAAATGAGTGGAGCTTCATGGATGGTAGAGCTGTTCTTTTATGTCTCTCTCCCTACTCTTCTGTCTCTAAAAGTATAGAGGAGAAATTATGCTGGGGGTTCTGGCATGCTAGCATAACTGGTCAGTGAGCCTGCTTTGCCATGAACACAACCAAGTTTAGCCCAGCCCCCACCACACTGGAGGAAGCTTCTGTGCTCTAGTGTCTCTCTCTGAAAGAGTTGGCTCAGGGTGGTGAAGATCTGGTTACAACAACAATTGTATTGTGGCAGCAACTCAGTGGTATGGAGCACATATGAAGTCCTTGGTTGATTTTCTAGTTTCAAATTAAGAAAGAAGGAAAGATAGAAAGAAAGACAGACACAGAGAGAGACAGAGAGACAGAGAGAGACAGAGAGAGAGAAAGGGAGAGAGAGAAAAAGGGAGAGAGAGAGAAAGGGAGAGAGAGAGAGAGAGAGAAAGGGAGAGAGAGAGAAAGGGAGAGAGAGAGAGAGAGAGGAAAGGAGAGAGAGAGAGAGAGAGAAAGGGAGAGAGAGAGAGAAAGGGAGAGCCAGCCCCAAATCTCTGGTCCACTATGCTCCATACAGTTAGGGATTTAGTTCCCTTTCTTGTTCTTCTTCTCTTTCTTTTTTTTCTTTTTCTTTTTCTTTTCCTTCTTCTCTCTCTTTCCTCTCTCTCTTTCTTTCTTTTCCCCTCTTGTTGCCGTTGTTGTTTTATTGTTGTAGTTATTATTATTATTGTTATTGATGTTGTTGTTGTTGTTGGACAGGCCAGAGAGAAATGGAGACAGAGGGGAAGACAGAGATAGGGAGAGAAAGACAGACACCTGCAGACCTGCTTCACCACCTTTGAAGCCATGTGTGCTTAACCTGCTGTTCTACCGACCCCTCCTCTTCCTTTCTTCCTTTCTTCCTTTCTTTCTTTCTTTCTTTCTTTCTTTCTTCCTTCCTTTCTTTTCTTTTTTTTTTTTTTGAGGGTGGATGTGTCTTTATTTCACAAACAGGTGAGGAAACTTGGAGGGATAAAAAATATGGAACACTTGACAAATTTGCGTGTCATCCTCGCACAGGGACCATGCTAATTTTTCTATATCATTCCAATTTAGTATATTGCTGCCGAAGCGAGCACAGATTTAGTATACTTTATCTAAGTGTCATCTAAGTGGAGTTTCAGGAAGGAGAACAAATAAGTTTAATATGCAACCTGTCATTTAAAGCAGAGCTCTACCATCCATCATGGGCCGAGGTCAATGTTTAGGGCATTCTTGCCTCATCTTCTCAAGTGATGGCACTTCTAATCTCACACAGAGAGAATAAGAGGCACACCAGACTCATAACAAGGTTCTGGGAGACAGAGATGACCCTTGATTGGAGAAGGGGCCTTCCAAATTTTGCTCGTTGACTGATAAAACTTGTCAATCAGTTGGAAAACTGGAACTTACCTATAAAGATGTCTATCTTCGCTACAGAGACCTTGAACATCTTTCTTTAAAAGATGTACTCCAGTAATTGACCCTATTTCACTGTTAATGTCCACAAGAACAATATTGTGTGATTTTTCCTTATTAATAACTAGTGTTGGATGTTGCTTTCTGTTTGTCCTTCTAGCTGATAAAATTCTTCGGCTCTAGAACTTCCAAGAATTCCTAAAGAGCAAACAGCAATAACAGCAACAAACAGAAAACCTCACATAGTACAAATAGCCCAAAACATGAATGACCACTGGCACTGAGAAAAATTACTGGTTATATGTGTAGAGACCCCTAGATTTAAAGGGATCACAGAACCACAAAATTCTAAACCTCCTGTACATTTTATCATGGACACTGAATCAACTCTTTAGTAATAGCTTGGGCTATTCTTGTCCAATAGGAAGACAATAACAACAGATTTCTGATATATGATATTCCCTCAAAATGACTAGTACCAAGGATTTAGAGAATATAAAGCCATTATTTTGAGTGACATTCTTACATAGGCTCATGGTATTAAAGCACATGGTTTTTAAGATCTAAAAGAAAAATGAAAAAAAAAAGAGAGAATTATCCAGATCTCCTCTTTTGGCTGTTTCAAATTATTTTTCCCCATCTCCATGGCAGTAAAATGATTTCCAATGGAAACACGCTTTGTAAAGCTACGTCTTGCTGTTTCACATGTGGGAAAAGGAGAAAGTGGGCACTGATTTTCAGAACTTTTTTCTTTTTTCTTTTCTTTTCTACAAGACTTTCCTGTGTTGTGATCCCAAAGAGTTCAGTACATCCTTGCTCATTTTCCTGGCTTGCTGCAGAGTGAATTTGGTTTGGTGATAAAAAATAAAATAAAATAAAATAAATCACTAGTTTCTAAGGTTTGAGCTGTAAAGTTGTGATCTTTACAGTGCTTGTGTGTTCCATAGGACAGGGGATGGTGTGGCTTTTGTAGTGTCTGTACCTCAAGGCTTGTTAATATTTTTTAAATGAATCCTATAAGATAACTTGGCCTCAGGAAGTCTCCAAACAGAGTCCTGGTTCCATTACTGCTGAGGTCACTTTCTAACTCCTGGAAGTGCAGACTCTCATTTCCAGCTCAGCCCCAATGTGTGATCACAATCATCTCTAGTTCTGCTCCAGGCCATGGTGGACCACAGGTCCTTAGTTTCCTGGAGAAGAAATTCAGTCCTGGCAGATTCTAGTGTGATTCTATTGCTCAGTATAAATGCTGGTGACAGTCATCTGGACTTCAGTTATAACTGAAGTCCTGAGACTGACTTCTGTCTTTTATGATATGCTGTGAGCCTAGAGCTCCAGACTCAGTTTCCCTGCGATAGTGTTTCATATACTTCCATGAGAAGATGTTCTCAAGATGGCTCGCTTTGGATCTAAAGCGTCTTCAGTCGTCCACTCAGTAAACCTTTAGAGAATATGGGATGGGCCAAGTGGTCGTGCACCTGATTGAATGCATATTACAATGCTCAAGGACCCAGGTTTGGAGCCCCTGGTCCCCACCTGCAGGGGGAAAGCTTTGCAAGTGGTGAAGCAGGTCTGCAAGGTCTCTCTCTCTCTCTCTCTCTCTCTCTCTCTCTCTCTCTCCCTCCTTCTTTCTCCCTCTCTCTTTCCCTTCCCTCTCTCTGTCTCTCTCCCTTTCTACTACCCCCACCCTCTCAATTTCTGGCTGTCTCTATCTAATAAATAAAGATAATAAAAACAAAAAAAATAAAAATAGAGAATATGGGTTGGATATGACTCACTGGATAGGATTGTGTCTTACTGTGTACTGTGACTCAGGTTCCAGCCTCAACATTACATGGCATAGGAGAAGCTCTGGTACTGTGATGTCTTTCCCTCTCTGTTCTCTTTCTCTTTCTCTCTCTCTTGCAATAAAAAAAGTTGATTTGGGAATAATGAATTGTATATGCATAAGACCCTGAATCTGCAAAAAAAAAAAATCAGTACTTGCTTTGTGTGTTGCAAGTACTTTCTGTATATGGCTGTTTAGAAAGCATGGTTGTAATCACCAAAAATTATGTAACATGGTCACTTTATTGTAGGGACTTGATTGGCTCATCCAATATCCTCCATCCATACTTTTATCCATCTCTGCCTCCAAACTGGGTGCCAAAACATAGAAATATTGTATTTCCCTAAGCTCTTTGTACCAGTGACAATTAACAGAATTTTAAAAAGTATTCTGTATTTATTTTGGGTAGAGACAGAGAGAAATTGAGAGGGCAGAGAGAGAGATAGATAGATAGACAGACACCTGCAGTGCTGCTTTACCACTTGTGAAGCTTCCTCCCCTGTGGGTAGGGACTGGAGGCTTGAACTGGAGTCCTTTTCATATGATAATGTGTGCACTCAGCCAGGTGCACCACCACTCTGTGACAGAGCTTTAACTGACACAGTAAAGTCAACTTCTCTGCTTTTCCTTTCAGGCCAGAGTTATATCTAACTAGCTAGTTTTTAATGTTTCCATACTATTTAATATTTATTGAGTATAGCATTTATCTAATTATTTGCCACATTACATTTATAGAATTTATGCTACACTTATCTAACTATTCCCCAGGCAACACATATCATTTTTCATTCCTCCCAATACAACAATGCTTCAATAGGCGTTTTGTTAATTTTCTGGATGCAGGTTGATTATTTTCTAAAACTATAGCAACTCCAATTCTACAGATAAGTGTGTTATTTTCCAACATCCTTTCCAGAACTGGAAGTTATTTTACTTTTCAGTTTTTGCCAACCTCGTGAGCAAAGAGAGAGTATTGGTGCTGTTTTTTGATTCCCCTGAATCCTAACGAAATTTTTTATCATAGATTTACTGGCCATTCGAAGATCCTCTACTATGAAGAGTCTGTTTATATACTCAGTTCACTTCACTATGATTCTTTTATTTATCAACTGTCTGACTCTTTCGCATGTTAGAGACATTACCCTATGCCTGTCACATTTGTAGCAAATGCTTTTCCAGTCTACATAATTTGCATTTTGAATGGCAAAAGGCCTACACAAAAATTTAAAAAAAAAATTTATGCCTCTCCTTTTCACTCTGGCTTCTGGGTTCATGGTCTACTTCACTCCAAGGAATTTATTTTCTGAACTTGGCTCAGCATTGTAGGAACCTACACTCTTGGGGTATCTGCTGCAGGAGACATATATCAACCTTGGAGAGAGAAAGAATTGTGAGGGAATATTTTCAGAAAGGGGAATACAGACGCTAATGGCTAAGTGTACTGGAGTTACATGGTTCTGGGTGTGAATTTTATTTCCTGGGAGGAACTTCTGAGCGAAGAACTGCTGGGATTTGAGGCAAGCTCCTGTTCTGTGGAAGGGAATATTAGAACTAATTTCATTTGCTTATTGTGAGGAAAGGAAATGTGAGTTCCAGACCTTTGCAATAAAGTATCACAGTAAGATAAACATGCAAGGCTTTTGGCTTCACAGCACACATAAAATTCTGTTACATATGCAAAAGTATTGTGAATAAAAACACAATATAGGTAGCATTATTAGGACACATTTTGCACTGAAAATATATTATCTAATATAGCATAAATGATCTGAGATCTTCTGGATAACTTGCTGCAACTTCATCCTCAGTATTTACTATTGTGTCTATCACTTTCAAATGATAGTTTTTAATTTTTTTTTTATTTGGAGGTTAATGGTTTAAAGTACAGTTGTTGGCACCTGGGTACAATTTCTTATCTCACCAAGACAGATGTCTGCAAAACACTCTGATGCCCAAATTGGCTTCAGCATCCTATACCAGGATGCAAAGCCCCCCGCTCCACCGACTGCCCCCTTTCCCTGTCCTCCTTCCCCAGAATCTTTGCTCTGGTGCAATACATGATATTACCCTACCCTCTGACCCAGAAATTCCTCTCCTGAGGATATATTCTAAGGAAACAAACACACACCCACCCAAAGAGATCTATACCTATGCTTATAGTGGCACAATTTGTAATAGTCCAAACTTGGAAGCAACCTAGGTGACCAACTAAATAGATAGGTCTAAAAAAAAAAAAAAAACCCTTATCAACCAACTGCTGCTTAACCTCTAGCTTTCTTCCATGGCTCTCTTCCCTCTCTTAGTCTTTGTGGAAAAGAAAACAGGACCTTGCTTGGACTAGGCTTTGGTTTATGGGGACATGTGGCTGACTTGATGCTCCATCCAGACCACTAGAGCTTTCTCCATAATAATAAAAAGGCTGCTTTTCTTTGCTTTGCTTTACTCCTCTTCTCTCTTTTTCTTTTGCTTTAGCTTATTTTTAAAATACATTTATAAAAAAAAATTCTTAAGACCGGAACACTGACCAGAGCACCACTCAGCTCTGCATGCCTATCACCAGGTATTGAACTTGGGACTTCAGGCATGAAAGTCCTATTCTCTACCACTGAGTTGTTTTCCTGACTTAATTTGCTTTTTTTTTTTTTTATCATTTATTTGTTCCTTGGAGTAGTGTTTCAAATTTCTTTAAAGAACTTTCTGTTTGCATCTACTATGTGGCTAGTTGTTTGGAGCAAGAGACATATCTACCTCAGCTTTACACACGAGCTTTCTCACACAGCTTTTGATTAAATGGTGAGAGACATGTGACTCTTTCATTTGACCAATGAGAGGCTTTTCTGGGGTTAGTAATTGGGTTTATTTTAGTATTGCAAAGTCTCAGGCAATAGGGAAGCTTGAGGAAGTGAGAGGAGGGGCACAAAACAATCTCTGGAGTAGTCCGAACACAGACAACATTTATTAGCTAAGTTCACTGTCTCACTGTCTTATGGGCAAGGCTTATGGAACTCCCCTGCCCCAAACAATGGTAATAATCCAGATCATTGATCACAGACTGCCAAAGCAGATACAGTAACAGTGAGAACACTTGAAATGTTGTGAGAATCAGCTATAGTGTGCAGAAGAGACCCTGATGTGAGCACTTGTTGGCAAAATGGTGTTAATAGGTTTTGCACTGCTAGCCACAAACTTTTGATTGGTGGGTGGAATTACCCAAATACCTGCAAAGCTCTGTAAATCGAAGCACTCTAAAAGGAGGTATGACTATTTAAGAATAACTATGAGCAAATGAATGCAAAGCAGTCAGCCGGGGGTTTTGCACACAGTGATTCATTGTTACTGTTATTCATGTGGGGGAAAAAATAGAGCGTTCTAGAAGGGTAGACTGTGGTTAGAGAGATTGGCCTTTCTTTAATCTTTAGAGGGTAGAATGCAATGGAAAAGTTGGCTTTGTAAAATAGGGTATTTAATAAAATTTTATCTCTGTCTGAGGGCTCATGGGGAGATGCCATTTTTCATATTTATTTGTTCTTATCTCATAATCTTTTTTTAAAAAAGGAGAGCAGATCTAAAACCCCTTCACTTTGAAAACCTATTGTTATTTGATCAGATTGTGATTATTCTCTCAAACCACATCTGATGTGAGGTGATTTTTTTTTTTTGCCTCCTAATGAGAAACACATTTAGCCTTAGAACAAAACAAAACTACAACTTGAATTTTCTGTATCCTTATTTGTAAGGAGTTAGGTTTTGTTTACTTAACTAACACCAATTGAGGGTGAGCTCAATGTTCCTCACCAAATGCCTACAGGCAAATAGGATATCTCCCTCCACTTTTGTTGAGAATTGAATTTATTCTCCTTCTAAAGGGACATGCTGATGTCCTAACCTCCCCAGTAGGATTGTATTTCGAGGTAGGGCTTTAAAAACGTAATGGAGGTTAATTGAGATCATAAGGTTGGAACCGTGAGCCAGTAAAATTAGTGTTTTTATAAGCTTTTCTTTCTTTCTCTCTCTTTCTTCTTTCTTTCTTTCTTTCTTTCTGCCACCAGGGTTATTCCTGGGGCTTGGTGTCTGCATTATGAATCCTGGCAGCCATTTTTTATTTCTTTCCTTCTCTTTCTTTCTTTCTTTCTTTCTTTCTCTCTTCCTTTCTCTCTCTCTCTCTTTTTTTTTACATAGTAGGATAGAAAGAAATTGAGAGGACAGGGGAGATAAAGAGGGAGAGAGAAAGATACCTACAGATCTGCTTCACTCCTCATGAGAAGCATTCCCCCTGCAGGTGGGGAGCAGGGACTCAAACCCTATCCTTACTCTTGGTGACATGTGCATTTAAGTGGGTACATCACCACCTGGGCCCCACAAGCATACATTTTCTCTCAATTCATGCAGAGAATATGAAGCAGTGGATTCAGAGGGACAGGGCTACCTGACCTGTTCACCAGAGAGAGGAAGTGACCTGAGATTGACAGATTGAGTTAGACAAAAACAGTAAGTCTCAGGATCTGCTTTGTAAGGAGCAGCTAATATGCTAAAACTATTTGGAAGACAAAAGAACATGGATCAGAGACTCACACCCTTCACCCTGTTCCTGCTTGCCTTACTCTTTCAAAATAGTAAAAACTTGCTAAGAGCTGTCACAGCTTTGTTTTAAGAGGAAATTCTCAAAAGCCCATCATAGCCCAGGAGGTCATGATGAAGGCAGGGAGCCTTGATTACCTCAAGTCCCCATCCTGTTTGACTGGGAACCACTTCCTGGTGACCCCCCCCCCCACTTTCCCCTATCTGTATAGATCTTTCCTGAGACAAGAGGAGAGTGTGGAGGTTCATTTAAACATCACTTCTGCCTCCAGGTGCAAACACTTGCTTCCAGATGTGCAGGTTTGCAAAATAATAATTGAGTGGGAGTTGGGTGGTAACGCAGCAGGTTAAGCGCACGTGGAGCAAAGTGCAAGGACCAGCGTAAGAACCCCAGTTCGAGCCTGCCACTCCCCACCTTTCAGGGTGGTCGCTTCACAATCAGTGAAGCAGGTCTGCAGGTGTCTGTCTTTCTCTCCCCTGTCTTCCCCTCCTCTCTCCATTTCCCTCTGTCCTATCCAACAATGACGACATCAATAACAACAACAATAATAACAACAATAAAACAACAAGGGCAACAAAAGGAAGTAAATAAATATAAAAAAATTAAAAATAATAATAATTGGGTATTTTTTCCTTCATTCAAAGGCTGGTATGACAATGTTTGGCTCGTCCATGGCACTGTATCTGAGCAACAGGAGATTAAAAAATGATTGCTAAAAAGTTCTAGGGAGGGAGTTGGGCGGTGGCGCAGTGGGTTAAGCGCACGTGGCGCAAAGCGCAGGGACCAGCGTAAGGATCCCGGTTCGAGCCCCCGGCTCCCCACCTGCAGGGGAGTCGCTTCACTAGCGGTGAAGCAGGTCTGCAGGTGTCTTTCTCTCCCTTCTCTCTCTGTCTTCCCCTCTTCTCTCCATTTCTCTCTGTCCTATCCAACAACAAAGCAACGTCAACAATGGCAATAATAACCGCAACGAGGCTGCAACAACTAGGGCAACAAAAAGGGGGAAAAATGGCCTCCAGGAGCGGTGGATTCATGGTGCAGGCACCGAGCCCAGCAATAACCCTGGAGGGAAAAAAAAAGTTCTAGGGTGCTGGTGGGTTCAAAGCCTTGGTCCCTATTTGCAGGGGGAAAGCTTCACGAGCAGTGGATCCATGCTCACTTGTCTCTCTTCCTCACTGTCTTCCCTTCCCTATTTCTTACTCTCTCTGTTCAATAAAATACATAAATCCATAATTAAAAATGAGTTTATTCTTATATTTAAAAAAATTCTACTTAGCATTTACTATTATTTTAAAAAGGATGCTAGTTAACATATATTTGTGTGTATTATTCCTAAGGAAATAATTTTAGTTTATATCTATTAGAGTTTTAAAAAAAGGAGTTCTAATGCTACCTTTAAATAATTGTCTTTAATAAAAAAAAACTTTACATCTATTAAGGAATTTACATCTACTAAGAAATTTGTGTTATTTTATTTATTTATTTTTTTAATAAAATATTTCTGATGGCTGGGCGGTAGCACCCCAGGTTAAGCACCCCAGGTTAAACACACATGGTGTGAAGCACAAGGACCAGCTCAAGGATCCTGGTTCAAGCTCCCGGCTCCTCACTTGCAGGGGGATCACTTCACAATCAGTGAAGCAGGTCTGCAGGTGTCTATCTTTCTCTCCTCCTGTCTTTCCCTCCTGTCTTGATTTCTCTCTGTCCTATCCAACAACAATGACAGTAATAACAGTAACATAATACAATAACAATAACAAAATGGAAGGAATGATTGCCAGGAGCAGTGGATTTGTAGTGCAGGCACTGAGCCCCAGCAATAACCCTGGAGACAAAAAGAAAAAAACAAACAAACAAAAATAATAACATACCTCTTTTTCTTCTCTTTTCTAGTACCAGGTGAGGAGCCCTCATGCAGCTTCAGAAATGTCATGTGAACACACAGCAAGATGGTGGCTGCCTATAAAATAAAAGGAGAGAACTCACAATGAAGTCAAATTTGTAGGCAACTTGATCTTAGACTTCTGGTCTCCAGAACTGTAGGAAAATAAGCATCTGTTGTTTAAGCACCAGTCTGTGCTACTTTTCTATGGCGGCCTGAATGCACTCAAACAACATCCATCAAGCACAGGCATCTAGAATCAGTCTCTCAAGAGGTTATATTAATCCGGGTTCAAACCATTTCATTAAGGATGAAATTTCTCTTCCTCCATTACTCTCCAACCAAGGTTGACTTTGTCTCCAAGGAAAGGCATTTTTGGAACTCAAGGGAAGGAAAAGGAATACTCTTTCTTACTGTGACATTATGATTTATAAGAAATATATATTTGAGAGTTGGGTGGTGGCACAGTGGGTTAAGTGCACATGGCGCAAAGCACAAGGACCGGGGTAAGGATCCCGGTTCGAGCCCCTGGCTCCCCACCTGCAGGGGAGTCCCTTCATAAGTGATGAAGCAGGTCTGCAGGTGTCTGTCTTTTTCTCCCCCTCCCTGTATTCCCCTCCTCTTTCCATTTCTCTCTGTCCTATCCAACAACAACGACATCAATAACAACAACAGTGTTAAACAACAAGGGCAACAAAAGGGAAAATAAATAAAATTGAAAAAAAAGAGTAAAAAAAAAAAGAAATATATGTTTGATTGTTTAGATGACCAAAGTCTACTTCTCATGTATATTTGGTCTCCAATTATTATTCTTTTCTCATAGTTCCTTAAAAGGCTTGCAAATTCACAAGTGTTGAGAGTGACAAAGGTGTCTCTCATATTAATGAGATGACCCTTTGGGAAGCACAGAATGATGGGAGCTGGCTGCCAGTGGAACCAGCCATATGATTAGAGGGTTAGAACTTCCATTCTCGATAACCCCACCAATGCGTCCTGGAGCTCCAATTCCCTAGAACCCCGCCCCACTAGGGAAAGAGAGAGGCAGGCTGGGAGTATGGATTGGCCTGCCAACGCCCATGTTCAGCAAGGAAGCAATTACAGAAGTCCTTCCACCTTCTGCATCCCACAATGACCTTGGGTCCATGCTCCCAGAGGGTTAAAGAATGGGAAAGTTATCAATGGAGGTGAAGGAATATGGAGTTCTGATGGTAAGAATTGTGTGGAGTTGTGCCCCTCTTATCCTATAGTTTTGTTAGTGTTTCATATATATATATATCTTCCATTCTCACCTCTAGGCCTCCAGGGTGAGAAGGACTAGAGGCTAAGTACACTTGTCAATGACCAGTAATAATTAGTCATGTCAATATAAAAAAGCCTCCATTAAAAAACTCACAAGGAAGAGACTTGGAGGCTTTCCGGGTTGGTGAACAAATGACACATTTGGAAGAATGGAATATTTGAAGAGAGTATGGAATCTCCACATTTCCTCACACTTTTCATTATGCATCTATTCCAACTAATTGTTCCTGAGTTGCATCCTTAGTAATTAGCTGGTGATCTAGAAAGCAGGCAGTTTTTAAGTTGTATGACTCACTCTAGCAAATTCATGAAACCTGAAGAGAGATTCATGGGAACCCCTGATTAGTAGCTAGTTGGTCAGAAGCAGTGATAGTAATGTGGACTTGTGTGTAGAGTGTGGTGTTGGATGACTTAAGTCTTTAACCTGTGAGATTTAGTGTAATCTCTAGGAAGATGATGTCAAAACTGAACTGAATTGTAGGATACTTAACTGGTGCATGAGAAATTGTTGTGTGTGTGTGTGTGGGGGGGGACTTTACATTTTGTTACAGGACTCCCCAAAACACTTCCCAGTTAGTAGGATGTTGAATTCTTCCTGCAATGAGAAAGGAAGAACAGGGACTAACAAGCCATGTGGTCAAGTAAACCAACTAATTGAAAGAGTTATAAAACACAACAAAATGGACATGTTAACTTTAATCCTGCTTCATAAAATCCCAGCTGTGGTTTCTTCACAGAGAGGTGACTTAGTCTGACAAATAAACTCCTTTTCCCTTTTTGCTGGTCTCCTTATTTAATGACACTGTGAGCGATTGACTATGCCGATGGATAATAGTTAGAACATATAGAAAAACAACTCTCATTGGCCGCCTGCCCAGAAAACTAGACTGTCTACAATAAGCAACTTGGGAAGCCAAGTTGCTATATGCCAGATTTATAGGATTCTAGATTACTATCTCTAGTAACAATCCAGAAAACTAGAGAATCACTTCTATAAGAATTGGCTGCTAATGGCCAGGACAGGACAGATAACTAACAGTTTTCCTAATTTTCAACTCTGTTTCTAACTTAGGACCAATGAGAAGAAGACAAATAGTGCTGCTTGTGGCCAACCATATGGAGGCCCTGCTTCTAGCTGGCCCACGTCCTGGTTCCCAGTGCCAATACCCTCCTCCACCAGGGCACATCTGAAACCTTCCTGTTTTCCACTAAAAGCTGTGTCATTCCTCTGCTTGCCTTTGAATTTCTTTCCAATGCAAGTGACAGAGGGAGAGAGAGAGAGAGAGACAGAGAGAGAGAGAGAGAGTGTGTGTGTGTGTGTGTGTGTGTAGGGAGCTGGCGGCCCTTGCTATACTCAAGCTTTTGCTTTTGTGCTTCTCTTTCTTTTTCATTTTAAATCTAATCCCTAGGAGATTTAAGAGATTCTTCATCTTTATGGTTGTGCTCTGAAACACTTTTCTCTCTTTTTTATGAAGATGATAAAGTTCTTTCTCTGTGATCGTAAATTATGAAGGCATTTGCGATGCGGTGTCAAAAAAAAAATCATTGTAGATTTAGCACAAGGAAGAAGCATGCCAACCCTCAGAAATGAAAAAAAATAAATAAAGGGGCTGGGTGGTGGTGCATCTGGTAAAGTGCAGACATTGCTGTGTGTGAAGGCGCAGGTTCAAACCCCTGATCCCCACTTGAAGGGTGACGGTGGTAGGGAGTTTCATGAGCAGTGAAGCAGGTGTCACTATTCTCCCCCTTTTGTCTCAATTTCTATGTCTCTATCCAAAATAAATAAAATGTTAAAAACAAACAAAAAAATTCATGAAAAAGCAAAGAGAGAAAGAAGGAAGATTATTCCCACTTTTGGGAGAGGCAAACTCCGGGCATAATCCATGTCCATCTCAGGGACCTAGAGTAAGGCCCCCACCACTTGTCCAGTCCTCTCTACCTCAATCCCTGTCACTTTTTCAGAGGTATTTATAGTGGTTTAAGCCTGTGTTTCTGAGTTCCTGATGTGAACTCTGGCAGGTCACAGCTTCCCTGTCTGCACTGTGTGGTTTGTCTGTTACACGACACTGGTGGTGAGGTCTCCTGAGTGTTCCCTTGGGGACTGGGCATGCAGTCTTGGTACTTGTTGTGCTCAGGCCAGTCAGAAAGACAGGGGAAACACCTCAAAGGGGGCTTTCAAACTGCTGATCTTGGCAGTTCTACTGTTTTGAAAGACAACAGAACAGCGGGAAGGAGGAAAAATTCATTCCCTTAGAGTTTCTCTTCTTAGCTCTGGAAACAAGAGTAACAGAGAGTATTTTGAGGGGAATTGCTTGAGCCGGAACCTTATCTGCATTACTTGGGATAAAGTTTAGTAATAAAAAAAAAATTAAAGCACTGATCTAAAAGAAAAAACAAAACCCTGTACTCAATTCAATTAGACTCAACACTCTTTTAGTCTGTGGTATATCACACTAATATACATAAGTAGTTAAGTCTTAAAGTCAGGTATGGCTAATAAGTAGAAATTCTTTTTAAAAGATTTTAGAATTAGTGGGGTTTCTATTTAAAATTGTACTTACTTCATGGACAAACTTTAAATGAGAGGATGGGAAAATGAAGATTTCAAGCTACAATTTGCTGTTCAAAAGCTTAATTCTATCGATGGTGGCTAGGAAGGGTATTTCTCAGGGTATATCTTAGCTTAACTTGCTCATATACTTACACACAGCCAATACTCAACAAAGCACTGTGGTTGTATGCATTTTATTAGTTATTTAATATTTACAAAAATACAAGATAATAGGGGTATAACCTCATTACTGTTTCCACCAGCAGAGTTCTGTGTCCCCCATTCCTTTCCATCGGAAGCTACAGTAGTTTTCCCAAGGTCACTTCTTCTAGCGTTTGCCCCCAAGGTCACTGATATGGGCTGATTCTATAACTATATATCTATGTCATATCACACACACACACACACACACACACACACACACACACACACACACACATTCTCTCTCTCACTCTCTTTTTTTTTTTCAAGAAGCTTTGACACATGCACAATGTACGAGCTTGTTCTTGTCCATCTCCAGACATTGGTCAGGCCATGTCCACAGTGGGTTATGGAATCCAACCACCAGTTATAGTGTAGGCTGGCAACTGTATTTCTTCCTTTTGTGAGCATCTATCTCTGAAACTGAATGATAGGACCTCTTGCTCTGTGTCAGACACAGAAAGTCATATTTTGCCACACTATCTTTTGCATAAAGAGAGAATGTGCTTCATCATGCAACCCCAGGCTCAGATCAAGCCCTATCTCCTCCAGGGAGTTTACACAAGTGGAGGGGAGGAAAAGAAAGCCAGGAACTATATCTTCTTGCCTCCCATAACTCTACCCACTAGTAGCATAGCTCTTCCCAGAACTAGATACTTTTCATTAAACTATCCAGAGGGGGTGTAGATTTGAATCATGATGTTGTCCTTTGTTTTCAGACTAGCATCCCAACTGTTGGAGTGAAGTTTAACCCAATTTATCTGTCCTGGGCTATGACCTTTCTTCAGTCCAAACCCAGTCCTTTAGGGGCTTGATTTCCATCTGTCTGAATTGAGAATGTTCTTATAACAGCCTTACTATTAGTTATAAACTGCTTGCTGACCTTTAAGAAGGGAAATCTGGAAAGAGGCCAATAAGTGAAATTAATGGGGGAAAAATAAATAAAGCATCCTTTTAAAATGTTATCCCAATACTACATGCTGATTGTGCAAGAGAGGGGCAAAACTAATGTCCCCCAAGTGATGGTTAGCCAATCAAACACATGCAAGATAGAAGGCAAATGTCTAAAATAGTTTAGAATGACTTTGATTCATATATTCTCTTCAATGACTTACTTCACCTGTTCTCTTATCTTATTCCAGGTGTCTTCCTAGCTTATCACTGCTTGTTCTGGAAATTCATTTTCTTGGTATCCCTGTGGTCATTCTCTTTGTAGTCAATCACCCTCTCTGATGATTACTCTCCACCTTCCCTCCATTTCAGTCCCTTGAATCTTGATTATTTCTTCTGTTCCTGACAGAAGCTCTCTTCTTCTTTGACTAAACTTTCTTCAGGCACCTCTGAGTTTTCTTTTTAACTAGACCTCATCCCTGGCCAATTGAGTCTGGTTATTTTTAATATTTATTTTATTTATTCCCTTTAGTTGCCCTTGTTGTTCTATTGTTGTAGTTATAATTGCTGTCATTGTTGTTGGATAGGACAGAGAGAAATGGAGAGAGGAGGGGAAGACAGAGAGGGGGAGAGAAAGGCAGACACCTGCAGACCTGCTTCACTACCTGTGAAGCAACCCCCCTGCAGGTGGGGAGCCAGGGGCTTGAACTGGGTTCCTTACGCTGGTCCTTGTGCTTTGCACCACCTGCGCTTAACCCACTGTGCTATTGCCCGACTCCAGTCTGTTTTGTATATTATTATTATTTGCCTTCAAGATTATACCTGGGGCTCAATGCCAGCACTATGAATCCACTGCTCCTGGTGGGTGGGGAAGATAGAGAAGAAGAGGCAAGGATAGACACCTGCAGACTTGCTTCACCACTTGTGAAGCATCCCCTCCACAGCTGGGGAGCGGGGGCTTGAACCTGGGTTCTTACGCATGGTACTATGAGGACTTAACCAAGTGCACCATTTCCTTAAGTGGACTTGAGTCTATTTTTAACAACTTTATTAAGTTAACTTATGGACTATTGTGCCACCCTGGATATCAAATCCTACTCCTTCATATTCTTTTTTTTTATTATATTTATTTATTTTCCCTTTTGTTGCCCTTGTTTTTATTGTTGTTGTTGATGTCGTTGTTGGATAGGACAGAGAGAAATGGAGAGAGGAGGGAAAGACAGAGGGGGAAATGAAAGAGAGACACCTGCAGACCTGCTTCACCGCTTGTGAAGCGACTCCCCTGCAGGTAGGGAGCCGGGGGCTCGAACCGGAATCTTTACTCCAGTCCTTGTGCTTTGCACCACGTGCGCTTAACCACTGTGCTACCGCCCGACTCCCCATGGTCTTATTAATTAACCGAGGTCTTCTTAGTAGTTTCCCATCCCTAGCCCTGCCCATTGACTATAAATTGCTGTATTCAGAATGAACTCTAAGTTCTTCTGTTGGCAATATTGATTAAGGCTTTTCCTTCTTTGCTGTTTTTATTTTTTATTAATTAAATTTTCTATCTGGGGGGTTAAGGGTTCACAGTACAGCTGCTAACACATAAGTATAATCTCATCACACCATGAGAAGTGTTTAGGTGTCTGGAAGGCTCTCCCCTCTCCCCCAACTTAGATCCTTTTCTCCCCTCTAACTCACTTCTTTACTTCCTTCTCTGGAGCCCTTTGCCTTGGTTCTTTAGTGTCTTTAACAAGTGTCAGAATAATTTCTTTCTAACACTCCCAAAGTCCTGTGTTCTATGTCTTCTACACATGGAGTTCTCTTATTTTTTATCTCTCCATACTCTTATTCAGATTAATCTAGTATGCTATGGGTGGGTGCTGGGAGCACTGAATCCTGTAGAAAGGAAGAAGGAGAAAGAAAGAGTTTTTCTCAGACACAGCGTAACCCTGGGGCTTCCCCTGGTGTCATAGCATTTCCAGGTAGTGCTAGGGTTCTCATCTGGGCCATGAACATGGCAAAGTCAGAGACCTATGCAGTGAGCTGTTTTTCTGGTCCCTGTTTGGATTTTTTTTTTTTGATGCTGTATTTCATCAATTTTGGGAGGTTTGAGAAAAATTTCTTTTAAAGACATTTCTCTGTCCCACACACTCTATCTCTTCTGTAGCTCCAAGGATATTTATGTTATACTATCTCAAATTGCAGTGCTCATATTGGAAGAGTACATATTCATATTCCTACTTTTTTCTTTCTTCTAGGGTTATTGCTGGGGCTTGGTGCCTGCACTACAAATCCACTGCTCCTGGAGGCCATTTTTTCCCTTTTGTTGCTCTAGTTGTATTGTTGTTGTTACTGCCATTGCTGTTGTTGGATAGGACAGAGAGAAATCGAGAAAGGAGGAGAAAAGAGAGAGAGAGAAGGAGATAAAGATAGATTTCTACAGACTTGCTTCACTGCTTGTGAAGTGACACCCTTCCAAGTGGGGAGCCGGGGACTTGAACCAGGATCCATGAGGTGGTACTTGCGCTTTGCACCATGTGTGCTTAACTAGGTGTGCTACCATCCGGCCCCACTTTTTTCTTTAAAAAATATTATTTATTTATTTATTATTGGGTAGAAACAGAGAGAAATTGAGAGGGGAGGGAAGATAAAGAGGGAGAGAGACAGAGAGCCCTGCAGCCCTGCTTCACCACTCATGAAACTTTCCCCCTGCAGGGACCAGGGGCTTGACCCGGCGTGCTTGTGCCCTGTAATGTGTGTGCTCACCCAGGCGTGTCACCTCCTGCCCCATACTCTTTTCTTCTTATAGTTTAGTTTAAATAATATATACTGATTTGTCAAAAGTGTCACAAATTTTCTGTGCAGTTTGATGGTAAGTCCATTGAATGGCTTCATTTCTGAAACTTTTAATATCTACAACATTTATTTAGTTCATTTTTCAATTCTGTTGACATTGAATGCATGTTAATATTGCTTTATTTTCTCACTAAATCATCTATTTAATCTATTTATCACAGTTATTTTAAATTCTTTGTCTGATAATCCTATCATGTGAGCTATTTTTGTGTCTTCCTATATTGACTATTTCTTCTCTTGATCATGAACCACATTTTTCTTCTTCACAAGCTTTGGACTTCATGATTCTATGCTGTGTATAGAAGAATGACATTCAATGAAACAAATATTATTCACTCTCAAAAAGATCTTGTTTCTTCTGTCAAGCTACAAGGGGAACAGAATCAATCTAGTCTGTCCTTGCACTGGTACTGGGCTTGTAATAACTTTGATAAGATTCGTTTTGCCACTCATTGCCTTCAAATGTTTTGGAAACAATGAATTTTTCATTCAGTAGAAGTTGGAATATAAGCAATGGTGTGATCCTATAGCTGTATTTTACCTTAGAATCCAGCCAACAACTTTTCAAACCACACAAGATGGCTTTCTGCTTTATAAGCTGGTTGTCAACTTGTGGGTACGCTGCAGAGTTCTTTTTACTCTCAATCTCATGCCCAGAATTCTGCCCCTGTGAGATCTCTCTGAACCTTCTTTCTTACATCTAAAGCTGGAATATGCCACATGGAAGTATTGAAGGTTCAGTGCTGTCTCACCTTTAGTGTCCCTGTCCCAGGCTTCACAGGTCTGTTGCTGTGTACTCAATTAAGGGCTAGTGTCCCTTCTAGGAAGTCATTTTCTGGCATTTGGAGAAGGCCTGTATACCCTTGAGGTAATACTCTGAGCTCCTTTTCTGCCTCCCATCTTGGGTAGACTTTCTCATGAATTTGGTGAAAGCCAGTGGGAAAATGTAGGTTTTTCTGCCTGGCCTGGTGCTGCTCAGGATTCTAGTCTGTCACGAGAGCCTGTGTGACTATAACAAGTCTGAAAAAGTTTTTTTTCAATTGGTTTTCCTTGGTTCTTATCTAGAAAACAATTTTTCTTCCTCTTACCACCCTGCCAAGTATGAAAATCACTAGGACTTTCCCCTCATAGCAAGGGCTTGTCATAGAGTAAATGAAGTTTATATGGTTTCACTCTTTTTAAAACCATGACTTTTGCAGCTTATCTTGCTAGTCTCCTTGTTAGAGTTTCTACAGTGTTTTATTGTAACATTTTCTAAAACAAAAATATCACATGGAATCTGAATACTTAAAATAACTCCAAGTAGAATCTTCTAGTTGATGCGTATTTGACAGGGGTGGGTGGGTGTCTATGCACAGAGGGTTGGTTCCACAGTGTCTCTCATTACGCTCTACAATATCTAATTCAACACATTTTCAAGTTGTTTGAAAAGCACTGGTATGGTCAAGGGTGAGTGTCAAGTGAAAGCATGAATCTTTATTATGTAGTTGAATTTTCTTAATATTTTCTATGTCTAATATATAATTTTTCTTTTTCTTGCCCCAGTATGGGCTATTTCTTCTCCATGGGTTGCTTGTCTCTCTTTCAAGTTAACTCACTTAACTCTGAGGGTTTGGCTCACCCTTAAGACGGCAAAATAGTCCATTTGAGTAGTGGTCTGATTTGCCATGCATGTCCCAGGCTTGAGTATGACTTCCAATACATAGAAGGAAACTTCAGGGCTGTGGTTTCTTTCTCCTATTCCCTGTCTCTCTTTTTCTGAAAAGAGACAATTTCTGTGTTTTTAGAACCATTATGATACTTACTATTTAGGTTATCCAATTTAAACATATAAACAGTTTTCCTGGATTTATTGACTGTTAATCTTCTCTCCACAGCTGAACTCCAGATTTAGATACAGACTCCAGTAAGGGGGGTTTTATGTTAGAACCAGTTGTCTAGGACTAGTTCAGAACTGGAAAGGATAGAAAGGTTATGAATATTTACTGCTGTGACCATGCTGGAAGTGTGAAAATTGTCTTTTGTTTGATGACTTTTTGTTAATCTAGACCTCTTTATGTGGATACATTTATTTATTTATTTATTTATTTATTTATTTATTTATTTTACCAAAGCACTGTTGTTCAGCTTTGGCTTATGGTTGTGTGGGGGACTGATCCTGGAACTTCAGAGCCTCAGTCATGAGAGTCTCTCTCTCTCTCTCTTTAAATTTATTTTATTATCTTCATTTATTGGATATAGACACCCAGAAATTGAGAAGTTAGGAGAGACAGAGAGGGAGAGAGACAGAGAGATGCTTGTAACACTGCTTCACCACTTGCAAAACTTTCCCCCTGCAGGTGGGGACAGGGGGCTTAAACCCGGGTCCTTGAGCACTGTAACATGTGCGCTCCACCAGGTGTGCCACCACCCAGTCCCAAAATTATTTTTTAAATATTACTATTATTTTTGGTGGCACTAGGGAATGAACGTAGGGTGTAATACCATTGCTGAGTGACCTCTCAGTCTGATTTTTCATTCTTTGTTTTAGAGAGTGAGAGAGGAAAGGGACAGATACAGAGAGAAGAGACATACCACAGCACCACTCCACTCCACTACCCGTGGAGGACCTGCTAGAGCATAAAATTATTTATTTAAAGCTTTTTAAGTGACTAATGTATTTATTTATTTATTTACTTGTTTATTTTCCTCCCAGGGTATTGCTTGGGTTCAGCATTGCTACTACGATTCCGCTGCTCCTGGAGGCCATCGTTTCCATTTTATTGAATAGGACAGAGAGAAATTAAGAGAGGAAGGGAGGTATAAAGAGGGAGAGAAAGAGAGACACCTGCAAACCTGCTTTGCTGCTTGTTAAGCATCCCCTTTGCAGGTGGGGAACCTGGGGTTTGAACCCAGATCCTGGCATGGGTCCTTGCACTTTGTTCTGTGTTCACTTAACCGCCCTCCCCCCCTGCCCGCGACCCCGCATAAAGTTATAAATAAGGCTTTTTGCCAGGCTGACAGAATAACAACAGTTCAGATCTAGGCCAGTGAAAACCCCAGGGCTTAAGACATTTACAAGTGCAAAAACTAGCAGTCAGCTTCTAGTCATTCTGAATATCAAAGGATAAGACTTTTCTACCTGGCAATTGAACAGGAAAGAAATCTGCCCCTGAAGACAGGGTGACTAGCAACACACTTCTTACCCTGCTTGCCATGAAACCCAATTTCAATTGAAAGGTATATAATCAGCGCATTCCTGCTTGCACCCAGCAGGCAGTTGGCTTGAGCTCTTTGCTGACAGGCCTCCTCTGTCTCACCTGTGAGGCAGACGGCTCCTTTTTACTGTTCGCCCTTCTTTCAGGGACTATTTCTTAGCTTGTTTATCCCAATGAACTTTCTGTAAAAGAAATTTTTTAAAAATTATTTTTATTGAAGGAGTCGGTGGTAGCACAGCAGGTTAAGCGCACGTGGCACAAAGCACAAGGACTGGCTTAAAGATCTCGGTTCGAGCCCCACCTGCAGGGGAGTCGCTTCACAGGTGGTGAAGCAGGTCTGCAGGTGTCTATCTTTCTCTCCTCCCTCTGTCTTTCCCTCCTCTTTCCATTTCTCTCTGTCCTATCCAACAACGATGACATCAATAACAACAAAAATAATAACTACAAAAATAAAACAAGGGCAACGAAAGGGAAATAAATAAATATTAAAAAGTCAACATTTAAAAAATTATCTTTATTGAGTAGAGATAGCCAGAAATTGAGAAGTAAGGAAGTGATAGAGAGAGGGGGAGAGAGACAGAGAGACACCTGCAACACTGCTTCACCACTTGCAAAGTTTCCCCCTGCAGGTGGGGACCGGGGGCTTGAATCTGGGTCCTTGCACACTGTAACATGTGCACTCAGCCAGGTGTGGCACGACCCAGCCCCTCCAGTGAACATTTTACAACCTCTGCTGCATGCTGCCTTATTCTCTCCCAAATTTTTGTGCATTTCCAGCCAGAAGAAGGACACATATGTCTTCAGGGCTTACCCATGGAAGGTCTATCTATGGTCCTACTAAGGTCTATCTATGTGCTGCTAAGGATTGAAATAAGGGCCTTGAGTATGTAAGGTGCAAATGATGAGCTATCTCAGGCCCCTAGATCTATGGTCTTTGTATTGAACCTACCTGGCTTTTGCCTTAAAAATGAGTCTAATCACAGTCAGCCCTCCCATATTCCCACAGAGCTCTGCCATGAGGTGTTGGGGCTTCATGTATGTGTCTGGTATTAGCAGTGCTCCAAAGCTCGTCACACAGACATTTGGATTCCCTTCCCTCATTTCTGGAGCTGTCCAGGGCAACCTACAGGGAGTCTTGCCCCAGTGGGAGTTGACTGGCTGTGTCCCAGCACTACACTCGAGTTGGATTGATGCCGCTTCATGAGCCGTCATCCGAGAGTGCATCTTTACCCTCATAGTCACTGAGCTGTCAGCAACACAGCTGGCCTATGACAAGGGGGCACGTAGACTATCTGGGCAAACTCTCAACATGCAATAGTGGAGATGTAGAATTCATCTGTTACTTTGGTTTCAGTTAGATGGCCTATCGATCCCCTAACAGCTATTTTCAGGCGCCTTAGGATCAAAGAGATTTCTGGGAGATAAGATGTCTTCTAATCCCCCATTCCCCCTCGAGGAAAGTAGAGAACTTTTGTTTTTCCCTTCTCTGGGTCAAGTCAGCTTTCCTCATTCTCAAGTATTTTCTTTCTGAATGTTGGTGATGGTTCTGGAGATAATGCTACATACCTTAGAGAGTTGCTGTGCAGATTCTAGAAAAAACATCATGGCAGATGACTCAGCAGGGGAACAAAGGGCTTGCTTACGTGAGGTTCTAGGTTTAGTCTCCAGCACACCATATGTCAGAGGGGACTAGTACCATGGTCTGTCTCTCATAAAAATAAATAAATCTTAAAAAAAAATAAAATAAAATGGGGGAGCCAGGAGGGCGACTTGGAGACAACACCTGGTGTGAGCTCTGCCAGTAGGAAACTCAGCCACCAAGTTTCAAATGCTACCATGATGCCAACCTGACTTCCTTGGGCAGACAACCCCACCATGTGTTCTGGAGCTCCACCTCCCCAGCCCCACTTGGAAAGAGAGAGAGAGAGAGAGAGAGAGAGGCTGGGAGTATGGACCAACCTGCCAACACCCATGTTCAGTGGGGAAGCAATTACAGAAGCCAGTCCTCCCACCTTCTGCAACCCATAATGACCCTGGGTCTATACTCCCAGAAGGTTAAAAAAAAATAGGAAAGCTATCAAGGGAGAGGAATGGAGTAGGAAGTTCTGGTTGCGGGAATTACATGGAAACGTACCCCTCTTATCCTATGGTCTTGTCATTATTTCCATTTTATAAATAAAAATTATATAAATTAAAAAATAAAAATAAAGTAAGGCATCTGTCTTATTTAAATTCAAAGCACACACTTTAATATGCATGTCTTATGCATATTCCTTACACCCATTTATAAGGTGACAAGAGCCAAAAGAAACAAAGGAAATACACAAATATATACCAACCAGGCTGTTTTCCTGGTAAGAACCATACTTTGGGGAAATCTAACTACAGACTTAGGACTAAATCCTCATGACAGTGTTCAGATCACATCTGTGACCTGGTGAACCTAGCTACACTCTAGTGCTACATGGGTCCCTGACTTGCAAGGATATAAAAGACAGATGACAAAGGGTTCAGCTGTGTACACCTCTAAATTGGGAGGAGCACAACTTGTTTAACTGATGTTTTCAAAGGCATGACAAAGTGCAACTTTCTTAAGCTAAATGTTCTTTAACTGGGTTTACATGCCTTCCTTAAAAAACAAATCTCCACAGTATCTTTTTTTTAAGTTTCTTTATTGGGGAATTAATGTTTTACATTAGATAGTAAATACAGTAGTTTGTACATGCATAACATTTCCCAATTTTCCACATAACAATACAACCCCGGCTAGGTCCTCTGCCATCCTTTTTGGACCTGTACTCTCCCCCCACCCACCCCAGAGTCCTTTACTTTGTTGCAATATGCCAATTCCAGTTCAGGTTCTACTTGTGTTTTCTTTTCTGATCTTGTTTTTCAACTTCTGCCTGAGAGTGAGATCATCCCATATTCATCCTTCTGTTTCTGACTTATTTCATTTAACATGAATGTTTCTTTTTTATTTTCTTTTATATTTTTTATTTTATTATTTTTAATATTTATTTATCCCCTTTTTTGCCCTTCTTTTTTATTGTTGTTGTAGTTATTATTGTTGTTGTTATAGATGTCATTGTCATTGGATAGGACAGAGAGAAATGTAGAGAGGAGGGGAAGACAGACAGGGGGAGAGAAAGATAGACACCTGTAGACCTGCTTCACCACCTGTGAAGTGGGGAGCCAGGGGCTCAAACAGGGATCCTTACACCAGTCCTTGTGCTTTATGCCACGTGTGCTTAACCCAACATTACTTTTTCAAGGTCCATCCAAGATCGGCTGAAAATGGTGAAGTCACCATTTTTCATAGCTGAGTAACATTCCATTGTGTATATATACCAAAACTCGCTCAGCCACTCATCTGTTGTCGGACACCTGGGTTGCTTCCAGGTTTTGGCTATTACAAAATGTGCTGCCATGAACATATGTGTAAACAGATATTTTTGGATGGGTGTGTTGGGTTCCTTAGGATATATCCCCAGGAGAGGAATTGCAGGATCATAGGGTAGGTCCATTTCTAGCCTTGTGAGAGTTCTCCAGACTGTTCTCCACAGCGGTTGCACCAATTTACATTCCCACCAGCAGTGTAGGAGGATTCCTTTGACCCCACAACCTCTCCAGCATTTGCTGCTGTTACCTTTCCACAATACCTTTTCATTAAAGATGTGTTTATTTATGAATGAGATAGCCAGAGCATTAATCTGGCTGACGCAATGACTGTGAATTCTGTGCTCTACTGCTGGCCATTCTACTTTGTCTTTCAGTGCCATTTAACTCTACAAATTTATGGAGACTTTTTTGCCCAGTTGACATTCTGCAACTCCAAACTATACACTGATAAAGATAAAACTGAAAGCCAACCCAGTAATCTTTTGATAAACTGAGCCTGTCTTGAACCTCTCAAAATGAGTGTTTTTTTTTTTTTTGAGGGAGATGGGGGAAGAAGGGGCATGTAACTGTAAGTCCAGCTTTGCCCTTTCATTAACAAACATGTCCATGGTAAAATGCACAGATAGCTGCACTTCTCTGTGGCTTTCCAGAAAGCTTCTAGAAAGTAGGATTGAGTATTTTCTCCCTTATTTTGCAAAGGGGGTCATTGTTCCTCACATTCCTTGGGAGATTTGGATTGTACCATTTGAGTTCTTTATCATCTCCATTCTGAAATAAAACCTTTTGGGTATCAGAAGGGCAAAATCTTGGCTGGTAGCATTGGTAGAATCAACCAGCCTCTATCTAGCTCAGTGGTGTGTGGATTTGCAGCTCATGGAGATAAGAGTCAATGTAGTTAGACACTGTCAACAAGTCCTGGTGCAAATGCAGAGCCTGGCTTTGACGTTCTTCTGGGAAAAACAGGACTCACGATAATTTTTTTAATTTTTAATTAATTAATTAATTTATTGGGTAAGATGGCCAGCAATCAAGAAGAAAGAGAGAGAGAGAGAGAGAGATGCCTGCAACACTGCTTCATCACTGGCAAAGTTTTCTCCCTGCAAGTGGAGACTGGGGGCTTGAACCTGGGTCCTTGGGCAGAGCAACATGTGCACTCAATCAGGTTTACCACCACCCGGAGCCAAGACATTGATTTTTTTTTTAAATCTCTATAGATCTCTGAGGTTTCTTTTCTCATAGTGGAATTTGAGATGTGGGTCTTTATCACCTCTGGGTGCATTCAGGAATGTCATTTGACATGCAGATTAGCCAGAGGTGGACTTGATTACAAATGTACGTAATGGGATATAGTCACAGAACATGAATGTCTGTCACTGGTTGACATTAGCATCTTTGATTGTATGACATTGGTTCAAGGGTACATACATGTGTTTTGACAGAAGAAATGAGTGAAGCTCCAAATATTCTATAGTACCACTCCAGTACATGTAGTGCCAAGGAATGAGCTAGGAATCTCAGACATACAAGTCCTGTGTTCTACCAGTTGAGATATTTCCTGGTCTCCCAATGTATGTCTTAATAGTTTTTCTTTTCTTTTTTTTAATATTTATTTATTTACTCCCTTTTGTTGCCCTTGTTGCTTTTTATTGTTGTAGTTATTATTATTGTTATTGATGCTGTTGTTGTTGGACAGGACATAGAGAAATGGAGAAAGGAGGGGAAGACAGAGGGGGGAAGATAAAGATAGACACCTGCAGACCTGCTTCACCGCTTGTGAAGCCACCCCCTGCAGGTGGGGATCCAGGGGCTTGAACCGGGATCCTTATGAAGGTCCTTGCACTTTGTGCCACCTGCGCTTAACTCACTGCCCTACTGCCTGACTCCCGTCTTAATAGTTTTATATGCAGTTAGTATTATAATTATCACTGTTATTTTTTTGCTACCAGAATTATCACTATGGCTCAATGCCTGTACCACTCCACCTCTCACACAGTCGTTCCCCCTCCCCTTTCTTTTCTTTTTGATAGAGGGTAAGAGGGAGAGCACGATACAGAGCTGAGAGATGCCTGCAGCATTGCTCTACTGCCAGTGGGGACTTGGGACTTGAACCTGGATTCTCATGCAGGGTAACCTGGATCCTCATGCAGGATTCTCATGCAGGGTTACATGTCCATAACGTGTCCATACTACCAGATGAGCAACTACTTAACCCTATAAGTTGTTTTTTTTTTTTTTCCTCCAGGGTTATTGCTGGGGCTCAGTGCCTGCACCATGAATCCACTGTTCCTGGAGGCCATTTTTTACCCCTTTTGTTGCCCTTATTGTCGTAGCCTTGTTGTGGTTATTGTTGTTGTTGATGTTGTTTGTTGTTGGATAGGACAGAGAGAAATGGAGAGAGGAGGGGAAGACAGAGATGGGGAGAGAAAGATAGACACACCTGCAGACCTGCTTCACTACCTGTGAAGCGATTCCCCTGCAGGTGGGGAGCCGGGGCTCGAACTGGGTTCCTCAATCCGGTCCCTGTGCTTTGTGCCACGTGCGCCCAACCCTTGGAGCTACTGCCCCACCCCCAGTATTATTTTTAATAAAGTTTCTTAGGGGAAATCATCCTCTTTACCAGGATTGAACTTGTCTATATATGAAAAATAATCTGTCCTTTAGAAAAGAAAACACAAGTCGAACCTGAAATGGAATTGGAGTATTGCACCAAAGTAAAAGACTCTGGGGTGGGTGGGCGGGTGGGGAGAATACAGGTCCATGAAAGATGATGAATGACATAGTGGGGATTGTATTGTTATATGGGAAACTGGGGAATGTTATGCATGTACAAACTATTGTATTTACTGTTGAATGTAAAACATTGATTCCCCAATAAAGAAATAAATTATATATATAAAAAAACCACAAATAAATAAATAAATAGCTAAAAAAATAATCTGTCCTTCATTTTCATATTATTTAAAGTGACTTTAAGTAGAGCCCTCCACTAGCCTTGTTACGGTTATCCCTATGTATACATTCTATGTATATTTTCTTACTGTGATTGGGATTTTAAAAAAATTATAATGAAGAATTAATTATATGATTTGTTATAAAAACCTAGTAGTTTGGGACCTCCTTTCCTTTCCTTTCCTTTCCTTTCCTTTCCTTTCCTTTCCTTTCCTTTCCTTTCCTTTCCTTTCCTTTCCTTTCCTTTCCTTTCCTTTCCTTTCCTTTCCTTTCCTCTTCTTTTTCTTTTAACCAGAGCACTGCTCAGTTTTGGCTTATGGTGGTGCCAGGGACTGAACCTAGTACCTTATAGCCTCAGGTATAAAAGTCTTTTTTGCATGATCATTATGCTATCTCCCTGGTCCAGGCACTTACTATTTTTTTCAGAGAGATCACCAAACAAATGAAAACAAAGGACCAAAGAGTTCCCTCACATTTACTGAGTGCCTTAGGTCAGGTTCCCCAGGAAGCAGATAAAGATCTATTGTGTAGAAGTTTGTTGAAGCGTTTCATTAGGAAAACATGTGGGAGGAAATACAGGAACCAGGCGTGGGAAAGAGAGAAATGGAAATACAGTAGGTTGCGATACAGACCTCAGCTGATGCCACAGGCCTTTCAGGGCCTGGGTGGCCTGTGGGCGTGCCCTGAATTGAGGTGTGAGGATTGAGCATTTGACTGTTGACATGTTGATTGTTTCATGGATATGGGATGCTCTAAACTGGGACCAAACAGTTTTTTTTTTTTTAAATAAAGCATGATTCCAGAAGACTTTGGAAGTTCATGCTCCCTGATTTTAGGTATTATAGAGTATCTTGACCCCCCCCCCCCCCCCCCAAAGGAGTGATGGGCAGTGTTCCACCACACCCAATGCATGAATGTGTTAGTCTTTCTGATTACTGTCAAGGACGCCAATGCTGATCAACTCAAGTAAAAAACATAGGGAAGGTGGACGGGTGTTGGTACACCTGGTCGAGTGTAAATATTACAAAGCACAAAGACCCAAGTTCAAGCCCCCAGTCTCCACCTGTGGGGGGTTGGGGGGATGGGGAAGAAGCTTCACTTTCTGTGAAGCAGTGCTGCAGGTGTCTTCTTTTTCTCATTGTCTCACTTTCCACTCTCAATTTCTCTCTTTCCTAGCAAATAGACAAATGAAAAATAAAACGCGTAGGGAGAAACCCCTTCTTTCACCTTCATAAGCCTTGCCATTTGGGATTGGCAAGATAGCTCACTTAGACAACCCGCGGCTCTGTCATGTGAGCAACCCAGGCTCAAACTTGACCTTCCACTACATTCAAGGATGCTTTGCTACTTTGGTCTCTTTCACTCTTACTCTGCCATCTAAACAAACAAATGAAAAAACAACCAAACACACACACACACACACACACACACACACACACACACACACACACACGTTATTTAAACTACCTTTTGAAGGTTTTAAAGGCATTAGTTTTCTGGGAATATGGATGGACCTATCAACACCCATGTTCGGTGGGGAAGCAATTACACAAGCCAGACCTTCCACCTTCTGCATCCCACAATGACCTTGGATCCCATACTACCAGAGGATTAAAGAACAGGAAAGCTATCAGGGGAGAGGATGGAATATGGAGTTCTGGTGGTGGGAATTGTGTGGAGTTGTACCCTTCTTATCCTATGGTTTTGTCAGTGTTTCCTTTTTATAAATACATTAAAAAATAAAGGCATTAGTTTCACATGAGGATGATAGAGACAATAATTTTTTTTTTTTAGGAAAATAGTCAAATTCCTCTTGAACTCATTTGATGTTCTTTGGAGAATGAATAATATTTATACTCAATACAGATAGTTTTAAGAAAAGAAAACAGTGGATCTTCAGTCTAAATATTGTTGGGTAGATATCTAAATGCCTTGACCAGTCTAGACCTGCTGAAAGAAAGATAAATAAGTAAATAATAAAAGCTCACCTCTTTCCCACACAATTCAAAAGAGGACTTAGGGACCAGGTGGTCACATACCTGGTTGAGTACACATGTTACAATGTATAAGGACCTAGTTTCAATATTCTGTTCCCCACCTGCAGGGAGGATGCTTCAGGAGTGGTGAAGCAGATCCATAGGTGTCTCTCTCCCTATATACAACTCCCTCCTCAATCTCTCTCTCTCTCTCTCTCTCTCTCTCTCTCTCTCTCTTTCTCTCTCCTATCTCCAAGGTTATCACTGGGGCTCAGGTGCTACAAATCCACTGCTTCTGGTGGCTATTTTTTCAATTTTATTGGATAAGACAAAGAGAAATTGAGAGGGGAGGTGGAGATAGAAAAATAGATAGACACCTGCAGACTTGCTTTGCCACTTTTGAAGCATTCCTCCTCACCCTCCGCAGATGGAGAGCTGGGGACTAGAACCAGGATCCTCGAGCTTAGTACTATGTGTGCTTAACCAGGTGTACCATTGCCTGGCCCCCAATTTCTCTCTATCTCTATTCAATAAATATACAACTAAAACATTTAAAAAGTATTAACTTTTTTTGTTCAATCCTTAGCAATGTAATTTACATAAAATAACATTCATTTTAAGTATAGAGCCTGACTAATTTTGAAAAATATATGCACCATGCTATCACTGCTACAATGAATGTATCAATAATTTCCATCACATCCCATTCAGTCCATCCTCATCCCCTTTTTTCACTCTGACCCCAGCCAATCCTTTCAAGTCCAGTGATCTAGCCACTATGTCACTCCCTGGGCTGCATCCTGTGTCTCTGTTAAAGATGCTTCATTCATTGGTTTTGAGTCATTTGATTGCAATGGTATTGATGGAATATTTTATAAAGAGGATTGCTTGAGTTCTGTCGTTTATAGTTCTCATCAAATATGGAGTTTTTTTTTTGGGGGTGGAGCCAAGATGGCGATTTGCAAGCAGCCGCTGGTGTGAGCTCCAACAGACAGCAGCTTGTGACTGGGGATTCTCTGGAAAGGGTTCCAGATGCTAGCATGATGCCAACCAGACTTCCTTCGACAGACAAACCCACCAATGTGTCCTGGAGTCCCACTTCCCCAGAGCCCTTCCCCACTAGGGAAAGAGAGAGGCAGGCTGGGAGTATGGACCGACCTGTCAATGCCCATGTTCAGCTGGGAAGCAATTACAGAAGCCAGACCTTCCTCCTTCTGCATCCCACAATCACCTTGGGTCCATACTCCCAGAGGGTTAAAGAATAGGAAAGCTATCAAGGGGGCGGGGGATGGGATACAGAGTTCTGGTGGTGGGAATTGTGTGAAGCTGTACCCCTCTTATCCTATGGTTTAGTCAATGTTTCCTTTTTATAAATAAAAAAATTAAAAAATATATGAAGTTCCCCCCCCCCCAGTGTATATTCTTTCTGTATACATCATTTTCTGGATGGCTTGGTCACATGCACACAGATCAATTATATTGCCCCAGAGGTCACTGATATTCTGTTCAACTTAAAAAAAAAAATCTTTGGGCTTTGCTTTGGTTTGTTTTTGCGGCTATGTTCAACTTTATCAATTTTTTTTCTACAGTAGTTTTGTAGCCTCTACTGCTCACTACATCATGTTCATATTTTTCTTATACCTGGCTGTGATTATAATATTTGTAGTAACAGTTTAAAAATCCTTGACTACTATAATTAGAGAAGTGGTCCAGTAGGTAGAGACTTGCATGCACGAGGCCCTGGGCTAGATCTCCAACATATGTAAGAGCAAAATGGTACTCTGTCTCTCACAAGATAAATCAAATGTTAAAAAAAAAAAAAAGCAAAAGTCTGGGGAAACAGCATAATCTTTATGCAAAAGCTTTCATCCCTGAGATTCCAGTCCCCAGAACCACCATAAGCTAGTGCTGAGCAGTACTCTGATGTGCCTCTGTGTGTCTCTGTGTGTGTCTGTCTGTCTCACACTAATGTTCTTTCTGTATCTCACTCAAATAAAGTAAAATAAGATATATATTCCATTTCAGTCACTTCTTGTTTTCTTCCTATAGATTAGTTGTTTTCCTGGTCATGAACTGTAGCTTTCTTTTATGTGCATGATAATTTTTGTTGCTGTTGTTTTTATCAGGGCTTCACAGTTCAGGGTGACATTTTCAGTCAGGGGCAGAGACATAGACAAAGAGGAAGAGAGAGAGAAAATAAAAGAAGGTATAGCACTGAAGCTTCACCCAATGAGGGTGGGGACTGGGTTTGAATCTGGGTCATGCCCATGGCAAAGCAGGGTTCTATTATACAAACGATCCATTTCACTGCTGGTCTAAACTTGGTCTCTTTTTCACTGAGTACTAGACATCCTGGATGTTTCATTGCTATGTTTGGGTTTCCTTGTAACCTCTAGTGAGTGTTGGACTTATGGTAGACAACTAAGTTGTCCTCAGATTGGTTCACTAACTTCCTGTTGTATTTGTAACCTTTTTCAGGGTAGGACTAAATAAGCCTTTACTCTAAACCCAAGTTAGTTATATTTCAAAGTCATGGTCTCCCTATGACATTTACTAAAAGTCTATGTGTGCAGTGAAGTTTCTCTCCTTTGCTTTTTGAGAACCGGAAGTGTTATTATCTGAAATGGTGCGGCTGTCTGCAGACGTTCTCTGGTGATTGTTCATTCCCTGGAATCTGTTCTTGCCTGGTCTCATAGTTTTCACATAGAAGGAAACAGACTGGTACTCAGCTAAAGACAGCAGACACCTCTCTGAAGATTGCTGGAGTTTATCCCCACATATGCAGGGGTAGTGCTCCAGTCTGTCTCTTACCAATAAAATAAAATAAATAAAATAATTTTTTTAAAAAAATAAGGGAGAGAACTGTGAGGATATCTCAGTGCCAGGATTCTTCCTTGAACCCTGAAGAAGTTACCCAAGCAGTGATCCAAGGGGACGACTGGATTCTCTTGATGAGAGAAGAGTTCACTCTACCTCATTATTCACTATGCAATTTACATGCTTTGCCTTTGGCTCCTGCTCCCATCTGACCATAACAGACCTTCAGAGATACTTGTAAAATAAAGGGGGAAAATAATCAAATTAGTGATCTGACTGAATGGAGAATTATTCCCTGGACTAAAAAGGACAAACTGGAGATAGCAAGTATGTGTTGGTGGGGTGAGAGGTGGGTGTGTCAGAAACAGCTATTGCTATGGGGGCTGGTTGATGTTGACCTCTGAGATGAATTCAAACACTTGACAATCCTATAAATGGACTACTGTACAGTTAAATGCATGGCACACTTAGCTTCTAGTTATAAGGTGAGAAATCACTGCATGAAAAATGAAAGCGACCAGCCATCAAATGGTTGTTTTGCTTATGTGAAAGTCAAATAACCAATTTGACTGTTTTTTTTTTTCCCTCCCATGAATCAACACTTTGTTTTTTGACTCAATTTGAGGTCTGATTATGGCATTCTGCAGTCTCCTGTGTGAAAAATGAGGCAAAGGTAACTCACAAAGCCAAGACGCTGGCTCAGTGAATGCTTGTTAAAGTCAGTGGAAATCACTGGGATGATCAGATGACTGTTTCTGCTAACTGGGTAGAGAGGCCTCTAAAGACAGAAATGAAGAGACTACATGTAGGTTCCACTCTAGGCATAAGAGCATTCCTTTTTGAGTAATAGTAAAGACACATTATTATATCTGTGTCAATATGCCTTTACTTAAAACCTACTGGTAACTGGATCAGTGATCATCTGGGGACATTCAAGTTCTAATACCAAAACCTAAGAATATGCTATTTTATTATTACTATTTTTTATTTTTCTATTTATTTTATTTTTGAGAGAGATGCAGAGGGAGAGAGAAACAGAGAGAAACACCAGATCACAGATCAGCTCTGGCTTATGTCTGTGTGGAGGATTGCACCAGGGACTTTGGAGCCTCAGGCAAGAGATACTGCTTGCATAACCATTATGCTATCTCCCCCACCCTATTTTATTATTTTTTAAATGATTTTTTTTTTTGGCTGATGAGAGAGAGGATCAGAACATCATTTAGCATGTGCAAATCTAGGGATCAAAATTGGGTTCTCATATATGCAAGTCTTGTGCTTTACCACAGAGCTGCCTTCCAGCTGGTCACTAAATATGCTACTTTGCGTCATAAAAGTCCTTCTCCTTCCTCCTCCTCCCTTCACATCCCTACTTATTTCCTCCCTTTTCCTCTTTTCTTGTTCTCTTCCATTCCAGCGTGTGTGTGTGTGTGTGTGTGTGTGTGTGTGTGTGTGTGTGTGTGTGTGTGTCTGCCTGCTGTGAGGCATCACTGGGGCTTCACTGCTGAGTTTTTCAAGAGATAAACATATAGATAGATGGGCTTCATTCAGTGTAGCTCAAATGTGAGTCACGTTTGGCAAAACAAGGGCATTATCCAGGTGAGTTATTTTGCTGACCCATTCTCTGCCATTCTTTCATTAATAGATTTATCTGTTCAATGAGGGAGGAAGAGGAAGAGACCAAATCATAGGATCTCCAAGCAGTGCCTGACATTAACCAAATGCCTCACATATGCAAGCCCTGTGCTTTAGCTGCTGAGTCATTTCCTAGCTATCCTTCCTTCTTTGCTAGCAACCAACATTTACTCAGCGAACATTCTGGCACTTTCTATGGTGCTGGTGGGATGAGGGCAGCAATAGCAAATGGAACCCATTTTGCTTCTTCTCCACTCTTGCATTCTCTCCACCCTCTCAGGCAGGTAATATCTGTCGGGCCTTAAGCTAGTGGCTCCCTGCTCTGCTCCATCCTCCATTGCTGATACTATTGTCTGTTTACATGATCATTGTTTTGCCTGAGACCCACCCTGCCTGCAGGGTACTAATTAATTCCACCAGTTAAAACCTTCACAACAGTTGTTAAGGGAGTTTCTACTATTAGCCTGCTCTTTCCTTTTCTACACCCCATTTCCTTTTCCTACTTCCCACTTCCGATTTCTAAGATATAAAAAGCGTTGTCTCTGATCAATAAAGGCATTGTGTTCCTGCTCCACCACGAGTTCCTGGTCTCTCTCCCGTGTTGCTGAATAAGCAGCAGCACAGGTTGTCTCTGGTCAAGTTCTCTCCAACCCAGAGAGCACGTGCCTGGGAAGAGACACACTCACGCTAGCCCAGCAATATCTTTGCAACATCCCTACATGCAAAATGTCTTCTTAGAGCTCCTGCCTTTGGGGGCAGAGGCCAATGCCATCCCAGGATCCCCCAACCCTGGAATACAGATAGTTTTCCTAATATTGTGGCAACAAATTGTCAAAAATTGAATGAGAGACGTGTAATAGCAGGTAGGTGAGGAGCATATCTAGGTCTAAGTAGAAACTATTTGAATAGGTACTTTCTGGTGTCTTTTTAGATCTTTCTGCTTGCTTGCTACATTTATTGACTCATTGCAAACTACTGTGCACTTTTACTTTAATGTATATGCTTTTCCCCAACTCCTGGATATATGTACTTATGCGCCATCTCATGGACCCTGGTATATTTCTAGGTTTTGGGGGTTTGTTAAGAAGTGTGCCACCTGAAATGAATTTAAGGCCTCCTATGAGCTAAGAAAGGTTTCACCAGAGTGATGAAGCTGGTGGGTTCACATTCCACACCAGATGTCTCTGGTTGCAGTCCAAAGTGAAACATGCTGAGGTGGTACTGGTTGCATTGATTAGGTTGGGATCAGCAGGTGCAGTATCATTTGGTATAAATTGGGAGAAGGATGCAGGAAAGTGAGCTTTGCCCTAGAGGTTTCAGGACTGGGAGAAATGTGGACTTTATAGAAAAAGGGGAGGGTTCCTGTTGTCTTATGGTTGTACCCCTCTTATCCTGTCTTCTTTTCAGTGTTTCCATTTTAAAAAAAATTTCTTTATTGGGGAATTAATGTTTTATATTCAACAGTAAATACAATAGTTTGTACATGCATAACATTTCCCAAGTTTCCATATAACAATACAACCCCCACTAGGTCCTCTGTCATCCTTCTTGGACCTGTATTCTCCTCACCCCAGAGTCTTTTACTTTGGTGTAATACACCAATTCCAGTTCAAGTTCTACTTGTGTTTTCTTTTCTGATCTTGTTTTTCAACTTCTGCCTGAGAGTGAGATCATCCCATATTCATCCTTCTGTTTCTGACTTATTTCATTTAACATGAATTTTTCAAGGTCCATCCAAGATTGGCTGAAAATGGTGAAGTCACCATTTTGATAGCTGAGTAGTATTCCATTGTATAAATATATATCACAACTTGCTCAGCCACTCATCTGTTGTTGTACACCTGGGTTGCTTCCAGGTTTTGGCTATTACAAATTGTGCTGCTATGAACATAGGTACACACAAATGTTTTTGGATGGGTGTGTTGGGTTCCTTAGGGTATATCCCCAGGAGAGGAATTGCAGGACTATAGGGCAGGTACATTTCTAGCCTTCTGAGAGTTCTCCAGACTGTTCTCCACAGAGGCTGGACCAATTGACATTCCCACCAGCAGTATACAAGGGTTCCTTTGACCCCACAACTTCTCCAGCATTTGCTGCTATTACCTTTTCTGATGTATGACATTCTCACAGGAGTGAAGCGGTATCTTATTGTTGTCTTTATTTGCATTTCTCTGACAGTCAGAGACTTGGAACATTTTTTAATGTGTTTCTCAGCATTTTGGATCTCTTCTGTGGTGAATATTCTGTCCATGTCCTCCCCCCATTTTTGGATGGGGCTATTTGTTTTCTTGTTATTGCGATTTGCAAGTTCTTTATATATTCTGGTTATTAGCCTCTTGTCTCATGTATGGCATGTAAAGAACTTCTCCCATTCTGTGAGGGGTCTCTTGATTTGGGTAGTGGTTTCTTTTGCTGTGCAGAAGCTTTTTAATTTTATGTAGTCCCATAGGTTTATGCTTGTCTTAGTCTTCTTTGTAATTGGATTTGTTTCATTGAAGATGTCTTTAAAATTTATGGGGGAAAGAGTTCTGCCAATATTTTCCTCTAAGTATCTGATAATTTGTGGTCTAACATGCAAGTCCTTGATCCACTTGGAATTTACTTTTGTATCTGGTGAAATATAGTGGTTCAGTTTCATTCTTCTGCGTGTTTCAACCCATTGTTTCCAGCACCATTTGTTGAAGAGACTCTGCTTTCTCCATTTAATAGTCTGGGCACCTTTGTCAAAGATTAGATGTCCATAGATGTGGGGTCAGTGTTTCCATTTTATAAATAAAAACTTTAAAAATAATTGGATGATTGAAAATGTTTTCTTTCAGTTCAAGAAGTCTGAAAAAAAGATCGTGGCAGGACCATGATCTCTCATAAGATATGCTGAGAGGAATCTGTTCCCAGCTTTTCTCTCAGTTTCTGCTGAGAAGGAAGAATAAGGGAAAGAGAAGGGAGAAAAAGAGAGGAGAAAGAGAAAGAGACCAAAACCCCACTCCACAATTCATGGAGTTCAACTTGTCTCTGGTTTGGATGCTCTCATATGATGTCAGGAATTAAATTCAGGACCTTATGCATGGAAGACATGTATTCTACCTGCTGAACCAACTTTCTGATCTGATCTGTGACCTCATTTTAAATTAATTTGATTACTTCTGTAGAGATCATATGTATTCCCAGTAAGGTCCTATTCATAGGGTAAGGACTTCAACAAAGTATATTGTGAACCATAATCCAACCCATAAGGACCTTCTTTGCACAGGCTCTGTTCCCAGATGGTTTAGCCTGGGAGAAACTTTGGCTTATTATTATTATGCTATGTTAATATATTAAATTATTTTGTTATTATTGCAGGTTTATTTGCTTTAATTATTTATAGTCCACATATGAGTGAAACTATCCTCTAGTTGTCTTTCACTTCTCACTTCACTTCACAGTCACTACAGTTCCATTCATTTTGTCCAGAATAATATAATATCAACTTTTTAACTTACACATTGATTAAAAGCACATGTCCAGGAGGCTGGGTGGTGACACACCTGATTGAGAACACAAGTTACCATGCATGAGGATGGGGGTTCAAGCCCCAGGTCCTCACCTGCAAGGGGAGAAGCTTCATGAGTCATGGAACGGTACTGCAGATGTCTCTCTCTCTCTCTTTCCCTCTCTCTATATCCTCCTTCTTTCTCAATTTCTCTCCATCTCTATCCTACAAAATAAACACATATCTTAAGAAATGTGCCCCACAACTTATTACCCTAGTCGTCTGTTGAGGGGCATTGACGCTGCTTGCTTGTTTTGGTTGTTGTGAACAGTGAAGCTATGAACATGGGGGGGGTGCATATATCCTTCTGAATTAGTGTGTTATGTTCCTTGGATATGTGCCTGGGAGTAGGATTGCTGGATCATAAGGTATTTCCATTTTCATCTGTTTTAAGGACTCTCCATAGAGTTTGCCATAGGGGCTGCATCAGTTTGCACTCCCACCAACAGAGTAACAGGGTTCCTTGTTCTCCACATTCTCAGTTTTGGCAAGTCTAGATGCCACCTCTGTGCCAGTGAAGGGGGGTTTGTGCCTTTTGCCTTGAAGGTAAGGTGCCTTCGTGGAGAGAACTGATAGACTCGGGGTGTTCACTGTAACTCCCTCCCCAAGTGTGAAAGCCAAGTCCATAGATGTATGTTTGTTTGCTTTGTTTTGTGTTGGAAGCTGCTGAAACACACATTCTGTTTCATGATGCGGGGCGGCAGCCAACACATGGCTCAGAGACCTCCCTTGTTGAACCGTGTCCAGCTCTGAGATGCAGGAGTCCTTCCACAAGTGGAAAGAAACCCCTTTGCTCACGTAACTGAAATTTTAAGTACCGCTCAGGTCTGGTTACACATCTGGCAATAAAACAAAAATCCTTCTCACCATTTCATAGATTGGGTCTCCCTGGTATATTTCAAATAAGCCCAGTTCCCTGAACCCCTCTAATCTTGCTGGATGAAATGAATAGGGGTAATTCAGCCTCGCCTGTCCAATGGCATCTTGTTTGCTTCAATTTGATCACAGTTGTGGAGATGTTTTGGCTTCTCTTCATGCATAAGAAAGCTTGGTTATGGCAGGATATGGAAATATGCTGGACATACATGAGAAATAACATTGACAAGGCTATATATAGGCCTATCAATCTTTGAAAGTCATTCACGGGTAAGAGCATGTCTATTCAAATCCTCTGATTTTCCCCATTTAAAAAACAGCTCTTCATGTTAGAGTTTCTGTGTGTTCTAGGTCCCAAAACAAATAGAACTGAGGGTTTTAGATTACTATAAAGTAGTAATGCATTATGTAAAACAATGTTAAATCACTAATAAAAATGCTTTGTGAAAAGGAGTAATGCACATGGCATTTACTTACTTCCTGTTTTGTCTTGCTTTCCCCCACTTAACTGGGTGGGAGTGGGGGGGTTAATGGATTACAGTACAACCTCTCATCTCCCCCATGATACGTGTCTGCAAGACACTCTCCCAACCTCTTTTCCCCCTTCATGCACCAGGACCCCAGAGCCCCTCTGTTCCATCCTGCTCCCTCCATCCCCAGAGTACTTTGCTTTGATGCAATGTGTCACAACCAGTCCAAGTTGCACCTTCTGTTTTCCCTAACTATACTTGCTTCTGAAATTCCACATATGAGTGAGACCATTTGTTATTTGTCCTTCTGACTCAGCATGCACTTAGCATTTAGGGAAAGTGTATATGACGTAGAAAAATGGGCAGTGAGGGGTTAAATGGCAAAGGTCAGACATCACAGCAGTTAAATTACTGAGTTCTCAGAAGGTTACAAAAATAAAAGCAATCATGTTAGGGCAGTAGAACTTGCAGTTCAGTTAAGGAGATAAGATGTAACTCTGGGGAGTCGGGCAGTAGAGCAGCAGGTTAAGCACACGTGGTGCAAAGCACAAGGACCGGGGAGTAAGGATCCTGGTTCAAGCCCCCGGCTCTCCACCAGCAGAGGAATCACTTCACAGGCGGTGAAGCAGGTCTGCAGGTGTCTATCTTTCTCTCCCCTTCTCTGTCTTCCCATCCTCTCTCCATTTTCTCCATTTCTCTCTGTCCTATCCAACAAAGACAACATCAATAACAACAACAGTAATAACTACAACAATAAAACAACAAGGGCAACAAAAGGGAATAAATAAATAAATATAAAAAAGAGATGTAACTCGGGTAAAGAAACCAGCACTGAAGTGTTTTAGTGGCATTTTTTAAGTGGCATTTTTAATAGGAGCAGTGGAAAAATGATTTCATGGTAATCCTGGGTTAATTGCCAAAGCCATTCTATCAACAGTCATTGTTCTCTGTTGCAAGCAAGAGCCATGACTTTGGCCTGTGACGGTCACAGAAGAACAAGAGTTTGACTGTGAAAGTGGGCAGACTGGCAGAGGACAGGATGGGAGGTACAGGTCAGCATAGTCTCTCCAGTCAGGTAAAGGGCGAAGCAGAAAATTGAAAGATCTATTTAGGAGAAGTAGAAATTGTGTAGAAAAGTTAGGAGAAGCTCGGTCATTTGGATTTCATGATTTACAGATACTCTGAGAAGCAGGAGGACAAAGTCAGAGTTTCCAGATAACTTACTCTGACTTAATCTGGATTCACTTAGGATGGAAGCAGTTAAATGCATGTTTTACTGGAAAATTTCCCATAGAATGTTTTATACAGTGAGACTGAGATAGAAATTATAGGGTCAGTTTTATAATTGTCAATTCTTTTTTTTTTTTTTTTTAAATAATGTACTGAGGTAACATTGATGTGCCAAACTCTATGTTTTAGATATTTTATTTTTTAACAAATATTTTTATTATTTTTATTTTTTATTTATTGGACAGAGACAGCCATAAATTGAGAGGAAAGGGGAGCTAGAGATGAAGAGAGACAGAGAGACACCTGCAGCCCAGCTTCACCACTTGTGAGGCTTGAACCTGGGTCCTTGTGCACTGTAGTGTGTGTGCTTAACCAGGTGTGCCACCACCTGGCCCCTGTCCTAGATATTTTACATGTCTTCATGTGGCGTGCTACCACACCATGTCCACAAAACCAAAATACTAGTAGCTTCCACTGAAGTCCGTTGGAGGAGGACGCTACCCTATGTGAACCATAGCTCTTCAGTTAGTGTTTAAATGTTTGTTTTCATTTGGCTTTGCTTCCTTGTTTTGTTTGTTTGTTTCTTTTTTTTTTTTTTTTGCCTCCAGGGTTATTGTTGGGGCTTGGTGTCTGCACCATGAATCTACTGCTCCTGGAGGCCTCCCCCCCTTTTGTTGCCCTTGTTGTTGTAGTCTTGTTGTGGTTATTATTATTGTTGTTGTTGTTGTTGATATCATTCGTTGTTAGATAGGACAGAGACCTAGGACACTGGCTATTATAAACAGTGCTACATCAAATAACATGTGTATAGATCTTTTCAGATTAGTGCTTAGTTTTCATAAATACCTAGCAATGAAATGGCTGGACCATATGGTAGTTCATTTAAAAAAATGTTTAAGGTACTTTCATACTGTTGTCTAAAGTAGCTGAACCAATTTACATATCTCTTTCTTTCTTTCTTTCTTTCTTTCTTTCTTTCTTTCTTTCTTTCTTTCTTTCTTATTGCCACCAGGGTTATTGCTGGGGCTTGGTGCCTGCACAATGAATCCACTATTCCCAGTGACCATTTTTCCTTTTTATCTGATAGGACAGAGAGAAATTAAGAGGGAAAGGGGAAATATAGAGGGAGACAGAGGGAGACACGTGCAGTTCTTGTTTTACTACTCATGAAGCATCCCCCTGTGCAGGTAGGGAGAAGGAGTCCTTGTGCGTTGTAAAGTGTGTGCTTAACTAGATGTGCCACTGCCTACCTCCTCCCCCCCGTTTACATTGCTAATGACACAGAAGTGTTCTTGTTCCTCCACTGACATATGTAAAGGCCAACTTAAAACATTTAAATTTCTTTTCTTTTCTTTCTTAAAATTTTATATTAATTAATTAATTAATTAATTCCCTTTCGTTGCCCTTGCTGTTTTATTGTTGTGGTCATTATTGATGTCATTGTTGGATAGGACAGAGAGAAATGGAGAGAGGAGGGGAAGATAGAGAGGAGGAGAGAAAAATAGACACCTGCAGACCTGCTTCACTGTTTGTGAAGTGACTCCCCTGCAGGTGGGGAGCCGGGTGCTCCAACTGGGATCCTTGAGCTGGTCCTTGCACTTTGCGCCATGTGCACTTAACCTGCTGCACTACCGTCCGACTCACCTTTTTTTCTTTTCATTTGATAGGACAGAGATAAGTCAAGAAGGAAGAGGGAGACAGATATAGATAGATAGATAGATAGATAGATAGATAGACAGACATATAGTAACAGACAGACAGATAGATACCTGATTGATAGATACCTGCAGCCCTGCTTCACCTCTTGTGAAGCTTTGCCCCACAAGTTGGAGGCCAGGTGCTTAAAACATGAATCCTTGCACACTGTACTGTGTGTGCTCAACTTTGTGGGTCACTACCCATCCCACTTTTAATTTCTTTTAAAAAGAATTAATTATTTAAAGAAAGAGAAAGAGAACCAGAGCATCACTCCGACATATGCAGCACTGTGAGTCGAACTCAGGTCTGCACACAACCAAGTCCTGCACCATAGAGCTACCTCTTCACCTGCAAGGCCAGTTCTTGTACCAATTTCTCTGATAGGTGATATTTTCAATAACCACAAAAGGAGCACTGCTTTGTTTGAAGTGATATGAAATATTTCACAGACTCATGTTTTCTGAATGAGAAAACAACCATGTGATTGTACTGTGTGCCTTACTTCATTTAAGTTCACCAGCAGTGAAGTTTCTAGCTATGAAAGATTCCAGAAACTTCCTCAGATCCAAGACCTTCTGAACTTTGGGGGAATATTGAAAGAAGGGTGCACTGATGGTTTTAGACCATTAGATGGTCCATTTAGGAAGGACAAATAAAAAGGAAGCATAACTGCATTACACTCATTCCGGGTAAACAGATGGAAGGGGCAGGCAGTGGCACACCTGGTTAAGTGCGTGCAGTGCAGTGCACAAGGACCCAGGTTCAAGCCCCGGGGCCCCCACCTGCAGAGGGAAAGCTTCATGAGTGTTGAAACAGGGCTGCAGGTGTCTCTCTGAATCTTTCTCTATCTCCCTTCTCTTCTCAGTTTCTGTCTCTATCAAATAAATAAATGTTAAAAAAAATAAAATTAGAACACAGATAGACAAACCTGCCTGGAGAGCCCTGCAGAACTCTGCATGGGAACAGCTTGCTCCAATTGCTCTAAGCCTTTGCCTTTCTTCCACTTCAATTTACAAATGACCTCCATGGAGCTTTCCAGTTCTACAAAATGAAGAATCCAAATGATATCTCTGGGGGGGGGGTGTCCCACCTTGGGGTCTCTGGATGCTTCTGCCTAAGCTGTTATGACGCAGAAATGATTCAGTGGGCTTCATCCAAGCCAGAAACCATGTAGGCTCTTTGCTCCAAAGCTGAGCCTGCTCAGCCTCAGATCTCTGCCCTGGCTCTGCCCTTTCAGGACAGGCTCACTGACAAAACCCATTGAAATGACAGTGCTCAACCGGAAGCTAGAGTCTGACTGATAAATATCTCCATTATGCAGCTGCAGGCAACCTTGCTGCCTGTGGGTATTCTGCAAAAGGTCTGTTCATAGATGCTAATCGCAGGGGTTGAAATCTGACACAGTTGCTGCTTTCTGGAAAGCCTGGATTGAGAGCTTGTCTGGCACGTGAGCAGTAAGACCTGAACCTTGATATCAGGTGTTTGAAGAGGATGGTGGGAAGTGGTGAGCAGGAAGGGACACAGACCACAGAGAGGAAGATGTGGTGAGGAGGAAGCAGTAGGTCATGGAAGGCCCTGCTGGAGATGCAGGCAAAGAGGGAGGAGAGAGAGATGTGAGCCTGGTTGACAATGCCTGTGCACCCGCTTCCCTTCTTCTCCCAGAGGGAACCAGTCCATGTTTTACCAGGTCTTTTTCTGTTTTTGGTTGTTTTGATTCCTGGGGTCTGCTGACCCTGCAGAGACTGACTCTCCTGATTCCCTTCTAGAATCAGCCAATTTCTAGAAACAATGAACAGCACATATAAGAATGTACTTTTCGGGAGCCGGGCTGTAGCGCAGCGGGTTAAGCGCAGGTGGCGCTAAGCACAAGGACTGGCATAAGGATCCCAGTTCAAGCCCCCGGCTCCCCACCTGCAGGGGAGTCACTTCACAGGTGGTGAAGCAGATCTGCAGGTGTCTGTCTTTCTCTCCTCCTCTCTGTCTTCCCCTCCTCTCTCCATTTCTCTCTGTCCTATCCAACAACGACGACTACAACAACAATAAAAAGACAACAAGGGCAACAAAAGGGAAGATAAATAAATAAAATTACAAAAAAAAAAAAAAAAAGAATGCACTTTTCAGAAGACCGGGTGGTGGTGCACCTGGTTGAGCGTATATGCCACAGTGAGTAAGGAAGGATGAGGCTAGCAATCGAAATATATAAAGAGCTCACTAAACTCAGCAGCAAAGAAACCAAAATGGGGAGAGAACAGGAACAGAACATTCTTCATAGAAGATATACAATTCAGCAGGGAAGCAATTACAGAAGCCAGACCTTCCACCTTCTGCACCCCATAATGACCCTGAGGGTCTCCATTCTCAATAACTCATTACCACCCAGATTTCCTACCACAAATACCATCACATCAGATTTCAACATTCTGAAGAGTCATAACAATTCAGTCCCTGTCAATACTGCAGTTCAAAGAAATCAAGTGGAATCTTCTCTACTCCCGCATCATTTCTAATTACTTGACAATTCACTGTAGTTTTTCTTTTTCTTTCTTTTTTTTTTTTGATGGGTGGATTATCTAAGCTCTGAAGAGTTAGTGTAGTTCCATTAATGTCCCAGGGTATGCTAACACAACATGGCTGATCTCTGTCCACACTGAGATACACCACAGAGATAATTAAATGAACCACGTGGCATTGCCTTTTTCTGTGCTTGTCATTGTACAGCCATCTTTCAACTCTCTGCTTATCTCTCTCAAGAGGGAAAGATCATATCAAAAAATCATAAGGGTCCCCAATTTACTGGGAATCATTCCATTTATTTATCCTTTTATGGACCGTTCCAATTGTAACCCTTGGTCAGTCATCCACGTGACTTGGTAATCAATGAAATCTGACAGTTTGCATGACTTTTGATTAGATAGAATTGCATAATATTCCAAGAAATTTGAGTTTTTCATTGCATTCTTGAAATAGGTCTTGAAGCCATGGAATGAAAGCAATAGGAAGTGAGTTTTGGAAAAGACACACTGGTTAGTGAGTCCCTGAGGTCAGGAAGTAAGGATTTGGTGATGGAAATCACAGACTTGAGAGGGCCGTGGAATAGGGAACCTATGAAGCCCCTATTTTCAGCTTTGATTTATGTTCCACTCAAACAGAAGTCTTTACTTCCTGATTGCTGCCTTGGCTTCATTTCAGTAGAGTAGCAATTCTTAATCCAAAGCAATCAGGAAGAATTTGTCAGTGGTCAAATAGCACTGTTTTCTGAATGGCTGGAAGTCAGAAAGGACCACTGTTGCACAATAGCTTCTAGCAAAAAAGAAAATGGGATGAATGTGCTAGAGTCAGCCCTCATGGCCTTGAAGCTGACCAAGACTGAAGTACATATCTCCATTTTCTCAGCTGTAAAATCAGAACAGAACACAGTTCTATGCTGCAATCTGAAAGTACACTGTGAGTGTGTGTGTATCATTCATTCACGTAATAATAACCATTCCAGTTTACTCTAAAGTTAAAACTTTCTTTGTCAATTTTTCTTTTCCTTTATTTGACTGGAGCACTGTTCAACTCTGGCTATTGATGGTGGGTGCCAGGAATCAAACCTGAGACTTCGGGCACAGAACTCCTCTGTGTGATGACTGTGCTGCTTCTCTAGGCCATTTTCAAGTTTTCAGGTCTATTTTATCCCCAAAATAATGTGGACATTGACACTAGAACTAAGGCCACCTAAAAGGAAGAAGTGGAAAGGAAAGTATGTAGGTGAGGGGTATAAGAAAGTGGTGGGCCCAGTACACACACACACACACACACACACACACACACACACACACGGCAAATAAGAAACTTTACCCCCAAACTCGGTTATGGGAATATAAAAAAGAATATCTTCATGAGTATTTGAACTCACTGAATAGTAGAGACATGCAAAGTAAAACAACTCAATACTAAGATACATCTTAAAATTGGCAAAAGTTTGAAAGCTGGTAAAAGGTAAAATGTCTTTTTTTTTTTTTCAAGCCAGTAAGAAGAAACTAAATCAAACTGATGAGATTTTAGGGGTGGATCTTTAGACCATTGGGCCTATTGGTTAATATTTTGGGGGCAGCTGAAAGTAATGGGCGTATAACTCCTAGCAAACAGAGAATCCCTGAGTATATGAATACTTTTTCTTAGTCTAAGATTCAGTACCAACAACACTGTGTTGCTCAACGAGATAGTCTGGGTGTGTGGTGGTGGGAGCTCACCAGAGAAGGCCGGGGTTCAAGAGAGTGAGATACACTCAAGGTCACACGATTCGTGCTTCTTAGATGTGATGGTGACAGTATTAATGGGGGGGGGGGAAGAGCTGTGTCCGTTTCTTCTCTGATATGAACCAATCTCTCCTTGACAGAGAAAAGGGCGGAGCTTGAGAAATGAGGCTTAGAAAAAACTGAGAGCTGATTTTAGGGGGATCAGCTGAGCTCCCTTCACCCCCAAATTTAGAGGTGACTTGAAAAATGAGAATACCCTATGTGGCAGCCCTTAAGTTCCCAGAGGGACTGAGACCTCCATTCAAAACAAGGTGATGCTTTGTGATATGATCAATGCCTTAAAAAGGGGGGGGGAGATTTACTTACTAAAAGGGGGGCAGAGGACAACTATAGCATAGCTGTTGCTGGGGACTGAACCTGGGGTCTTGTCGCTTTGCGGCGGCGAAGGAGAGAGAATCCAAGCGCAGAGAGAACACATATCTTTATTGTTGGGTCAGACAGGTGGTTCAGGCCATGTGGAGCCAGCCAAAAATGGCCCTCCCCTGCTACCTCACCAAGAGAGAGTGAGGCGGAAGTGGGAGGGATTTATAGGGCAACAACCAGTAGTGACATGTCGGGACAGGATTGGTTGAAAAAGGCACTGCGAGAATATGGCGGGAAGTGGCAAAACCTGAGGGCAAAGACTGCATCTGCATAATTCCCCAACAGGGTCTCAGCATGTAAGTCATGAGGCACTGCCCCAGCCTTTTGACTTGTGCTCTGATACTCCCACTGCAATAGAATCCCCCTCCCACACTCCTACTTAATTAAGGATGGTGTCTGCTGGTTCTAACTGGGAACTGAGGAAGTGGGCATCTCTATCACATTGTGAGTAAGGCCTTGAAGATAATTGGAATGAGTTATTTACAACTGAAGAAATCTCGCCAGAATGTTCACTTTCCTACCTTGCTATGCTGACACCATCCTTAGTATCTCAATCATATTGGTTGAATGAAACTGCGTTAATTTTGACCTTTCCTGAACTATTGCTACTTTTTTGTTCCCCAAGGAAGAAAATCTGGGACACCCCTCAAGCAGTAATTGATGTTTCCACAGTTACTGACATTTGTTCTGAGTGTATCCTTCTGAGATAGTTCAAATGAACATAATTCTACAATGGCATTTCAGATCACATTTTAAATGTTTAAAATCGGTTCTGTGGAGCATAGAATTGTCACACAGAGCTATAGAGGAGATACACAGCCTAGTGTATGTTTGCTTCTTACCCTTACAATCTACTTGTTCTCAATCCTACTAACCCCCTGAAAGAATGCTAAGATTTTTGTTTGCTCCTTTTCTTAATTCAGGTTTGCCTGATCCTGCAGGCCCAAAGGCCCTGTTCAGAGGTAGTAAGCTAGAAAACTGTAAATTCATTTCAGTGATTCTGCCATTATTCGAATCCTTTATGGAACTGTCTTATTGGAACTCCTGTCTAAGACCAAGGCATGTGGTTTTGACAGATTTATTGGTGGCAAACTTTGCTTTTGTGAGAGGACCCAGGACCCACTATTGAGAAAATGCGTAAAGCATCCGGAGCCCCAGCTGTAAAGAAATTGAGCAATCTAGTTTTTTATTCTCATTCATATGTGACTAGAAACTAAGGGGACATGGTCCAGTAGATGGCACAGTGCATAAAGCATTGAACTCTCAAGCAGGAGGTTCTGAGTTCAGTCCCTGGCAGCACATGTACCAAAGTGATGTCTAGTTCTTTCTCTCTCTCTCTCTTTCTCTCTCTCTCTCTCTCTCTCTCTCTCTCCTCCTCCTATCTTTCTCATTAATAAATAAATAAAATAAAATAAAAACCTAAGGGGGCCAGGTGGTGAGTGCACATATTGAGTGACCATATTACAATGTGCAAGGATCTGGCTTCAAGCCCCCAGTCCCCACCTGCAGGGGGAGATCTTTACAAGTGGTGAAGCAGTGCTGAAGGTATCTCTCTGTCTATTTTCCCCTTTACCTCCCCCTTCCCTCTCGATTTCTGGAGATCTCTATCCAATAAATAAATAAAATTTTTTTAAAAAAGAAACTCAGGAGACTGACTTTTGGATGCATTTCATAAATCATATCAGAGAGCAGTTCCAAGTGGGAATTCCACAAATGTTTTGAAAGAAGGTAACACCACTGGAATATATATATTTATATTTTATCATTTTAAATTATTATTTATTACTATCTTTTTTTTTTTTTTTACTGCCACCAGTGTTATTGCTGGGGCTTGGTGCCAGCACTATCAATCCACTGCTCCTGATAGCCATTTTTTCCCATTTTGTTGGATAGGACAGAGAGAAGTTGAGAGAGGAAGGGGAGGTAGAGAGAGAGAGAAAGATAAACACCTGCAGACCTCTTCATGACTAGTGAAGCAGACTCCCTACAGGAGGGGAGTGGGGGCTCAAACCCAGGTCCTTAAGCTTGGTAATTAATATGTGTGCACCACCACCTGGCCCTGGGGAAAACTATCTTAAATGGAAGTACACTGAGTCCAAACTTCTTTTAGAAATCTTACCAAGTTTTGTCACATCAGAAGAACAAAATTCCATTTTTTTTTGTCTTTCCATATTTGTAGACAGAGGCTGAAGATTTTTTTTGGCGCCAAGTGTTGCCAGTTCCTCCCTGTGGTCTGTGGTCACCTGGCTACCATGCTAGATTCGAGTTCATGACCAACCTCATGCATCCTTCAGATCACCAAGAAGAATGGTCTTAGTACCGTGCATTAGTTATTTATTTTATCATTATATTTTACATGTGAAGTATAGTTTGAGATGCTGAAAACACTTAATTCCAAGCTGCACTATTCACAATAGCCAAAATATGGAAGCAACCTAAGTGCCTATGGACAGAAGACTGGATTAAGAAGCTATGGGACAGGGTCGATCGGTAGCCCAGCGGGTTAAGCACACATGATGCAAAGTGCAAGGCCCGATTCAAGCCTCCGGTTCCCCACCTTCAGGGGGGCTCACCTCAAAAGCGGTGAAGCAGGTCTGCAAGTGTCTATCTTTCGTTTCCCCTCCTCTCTCCATTTCTCTCTGTCCTATCCAACAACAATGACAGCAAAAACAACAATACTAATAACAACAATGATACACCAATAAAGGCAACAAAAGAGAAAAAAAAATAGCCTCCAGGAGCGGTGGATTCCTAAGGCAGGCACCGGAGTGCCAGCAACAACCCTGGAGACAACAGCAACAACAAAAAGAAACTATGGGACATATACATATTGGAGTACTACTCAGCAATTAAAAACAAACAAACAAAAACCAATATTGTGTTCTTAGGGGCAAAATGGCTGAAACAACAAGTCATTCTGCTTAGTGAAGTAAGGCAAGAAGTGAAGGACAACTACTGAATGTCTCACTCAGATGTGGAATATAGAGAACTGAAACACAGAGACTTGAAAAATGGCAGTCTTCCATCTCTGGAAGCTGGGGACGACTATGGTGGTTATCATTGGGAGGCAGGGGGCTTAGAACTTTGGTGGTGGAAGTGGTGTGAAACTACACTCCTATTATCTTACAATCTTATAAATCACAACTAAGTCACTAATAAGCTTCGCAGCCCCTTATTAGCTTCCTTCATGGTGAAATGAGAAGAGCTGGAAACTGGGAAGATGCTGATATGCTTAAAAGAAAGAACCAAAATAGCCATAAAAACAAACCTCAGCAAATGTGAACCAAGAGATCACTGCCAAACGAATGGGTCAAGAGAACGGGAACATCCAGTTTGAAAAGGAATTGCATTTTTAGTTCCTGCCATGCTGTCAACACCCTCCCATAATGATAAATTTAACCAGTCATATATTTTTTTTTTTTTGTAATGATGGAAGTGATTCTCACAAACCCTGTTGGCTTCCCTTATGTATTGGTGGAAGCTGAAATGGACAATTGACTCCTGGCCATCCCAGCCATGAGATGGGGCCTTTGTTGCTTCTGGTGAAGACTGAGAAAATAAACAGCTACTGTCGGAGGGCAGTTCCGTAAAAATTGCTGGCTTCCACGGGGCTCTTCCCACAAGAACAAAAGAGGGACTGAAACAGAAAAACAAACTTTGGTCATGTGTCACCGTTGTTCACTGAATTCTCTCTCTCTCTCTCTGTCTCTCTCTCTCTCCTCCCATCCTTGCTCATTTTTATTAAATGCACTGCTTGAGGTGGCAGGTAATACATTTAGATGATGAGACTATGTATACTAGACCTATTTAATAGGCTTTTTCCCAGTTGCACACATCTGGAAAGCATACTTTCCTCTCTGACATTTTATGTGAGGCTATGATTGTTTCTTAACATGGCTTCCAAGAAGTGGATCATTTCCATCACTTTAATTCATATAATTCTTTTTTTATTTGCCACCAGGGTTATAGCTAGGACTTGATGTCTTCACGGCAAATCCACTTCTCCCAGCAGCTATTTTTCCTTCTTTTTAAAATTCTTTTTGACAGAGGGAAACAGAGAGGCCCTTGTAACACTGCTCCACCACTCATGAAGCTTCTCCCTCTGCAAATGAGAACTGGGGGCTTGAACCTGGGTCCTTGAGCATGGTGTGTCACTGCCCAGCCCCCATATAATTTTGGAATTTGCTAAGAGGTTCATGCATGAATACAAAAGTGTGGTAAGCTTGCCTGGGGGTGCCTACAAAAACACCCCTTCATTCTTACAAGGGCCATCGTATGCTCTGTGGAAGAGTGGGGCTGGGTAACTATTTTTATAGCAGGATGACATTTAATGTAATCCAGAGAATTCAAATACAACCTACAAATGTTTGAGGGGGCCAGGCAGTGACACACCTGGGCTCAGGTCCTGGGCCCCCAACAGCAGGAAGGAAACTTTCTGAGCAGTGAAGCACGCTTGCTGGTGTCTCTTTTCCTCTCTCTTCTCTACCTATCCTCTTCCTCTTGATTTCTCTCTGTCTCTATCCAATAAATATACATACATAAAATAAAAATATTCAAATTGCAACATTTGATGAAAAAACAAAGCAGGTCTGTTATTCCATGTAGAGTCTCTTGACGAGAAGTCTGGACCAAAGTAGCATTTATTTTAGTTCTGAGAACCAGTGAGTAAGCAGACAGTCTTCCAAGAAAAGCCAGAGGACGGAGCACAGGAACAGAAAGATGTTGTGAGGGGACCCTTCCTGTGTGTGGGTGGGTGGGGAGGAAAAGGTAGCAAAAAGAGTGAAGCAAGCATCTTGAATCTTGACTCACAGCTTTGTCTTCTAGGTCTGCATCTTCAAGGTTTTTTTGTTGTTGTTGTTTTCGTTTCAGTCTAGGTAGCTGTCATGCATTTATTTTATCTGTTGATAGAGAGAAATAGAGAGGGAAGGGGGCAGATATAGGAGAGAGACAGAAAGAGACCCATGCATTGTTGTTTCAACACTCTTGAAGTTTCGTCCCCCCTGCAGGGGCTTGAACCTGGGTCCTGCATCTTCAAACTTTAAGGACTCCTTTTCTCTTCTTTCAGTAAGCCTTTCCATTCATGTTATCTTTTGAGCCTTTTTTTTTTTTTTTTTCAAGTCCAGGGCTTTATTGCCCTGGGCCAACTTTTTCAGAGAGAAAGAGAGACAGAGTAGCAGGAAGAGGTAGAGGAACCGCAGAACCCCAAGCTTCACCCATGCCATGGAGGTGGGGCTCGTGGCAGAGCTGCCTCCTAGGTGAACTGTCTTATTGATTCTGGGTTTCTGCTTCTTTATGGTCAAATCGTCCTGACTAAAAGGATAGGGCTGATACTGAGCAATCGCCACAGGAACCTCATAGGAACCACAGGCATGTGCTCTTTCTTTATGTGGCCAGGTATTCATCAACAGTTCTAAAACTTAAAACATAAGATACTGGGGCGGCTTGAGGGCAAAGCTGGGAATATTCAGTATCACTGTTAATTGTCAGAGCCATAAACAAAGAGAAAGGGGGGGCACATGAGTTGTGATTAGCAGATGTCATTTTAGCATTAGCATACGACGTAATAACACGAGATCTGAACGATATTAAAGAGCGATGTTGCGGAAACAGCTCTCCTGGGACCCAGGTTCTCGCTTGGTGTCTGGTCTCTCAGTTTGCACCCACTTAGGAGATGCTTGCTGAAGGGTGGACAGTTAAGGACATCTGACACTATGCGTTCCTACTGCTAGACTTGTTCTCTTTCACCTCTTCTCAGTGTAACTTAGTTTTCATTACCGGCCCATAGACCTGAAACTCAGCTGCTACTGCAGCTTCCAGGAACTAATAAAACTGCAGTTTTTACCTACCTGAACGGCTGCCCCAACTCTTTCAACAGGCTTGGGATCAGGTCCCCCATCCTTACCTGCAGGAAAGAAGCTTCCTGAGTAGTAAAACAGTGCTCCAGGTGTTTTCTCTCTTCCTACTCTTTTTCTCTTGCACCCTTTATCATAAAGAAAGAAAATGGGGGGTGGGTGGGAGCGCAGAGAACTGCTGCAAGAAATGGTAGAGTTTTGCAGATACTGAGCCCCAGTAATAACCCCGGTAGCAAAATAATTACAGTAAATTGCAATATCTATTTTTATGAGGGAGTGTGGAGAGAACAAGGAGGCTAGAGTTCTTCTCTGGCATATGTGAAGCCAACAATCAGATCTGGGACCTCACACATACAAGTTTGGCCCTCTACCCACTGAACCACCTCCCTGGCCACTGGTCAAACATTTTTTTAAAAAATAAGGAAAAAATTAAACCAAGAAAGTATGAGTGCTGAAGATACCTTAATTTGAAAATGTTATGTTTATTTTTTTCCTATGGAGAGGTCATACTGGTCAGACCACATGCTGACATGTGAATTTATTTCCACCAAATGAGTCAGTTGAAATTTAAAAAACAAGCAAACAAACAAAAAACCCTCTAAGCTCAACACCTCCCCATTGTTCTGGAAGGTTACAAAACAGGGAGCTAGTCGGTCTTACTGGCTTGTACTGACAAGAAATAACCTCTCAAACCTGGTTTCAATATATTTGAAATGGCAGCATCAGCTGTTTCTGCATCCCCGGTGGGAACAGAGTGGTAATAAACTGCCAACTGGCTTGGTGTGATCATAACCCAGCAGGGGTCTCAACAGTGACAACAACTAAAGTTAAAAGTTGAACTAGGGACCGTCTGAAGATTTCTCAGCACTGTAAAGATGGACTTAACCTAGACCTATCAATTCCTCTCCTGGGGATAGACCCAAAGGAAGCTAATACACCCGCCCAAAGAGATCTGTGTACCCTTGTGTTCATAGCAGCACAATGTGTAATAGTCCAAACTTGTATCCAAAGACAGATGAGTAGCTAAGAAAGTTGTGGTAGACAGACAATGTACTACTGCTCAGCTGTTGAAAAAGTATGAATTCGTCTCTTTCTCCTTCTCTTGGATGGAGCTTGAAGGAATCATGTTAAGTGAAATAGTCTAAGAAAAAGAAGGCTGAATACCAGATGGTATCACTCATAGGCAGGATCTTAAGAAACAAAGATGGAAAGAGAAGATACAAAGTAAGACTTGGACTGGGTTTGATGTATTACACCGAAGTGTAGGACTCTGGGGAAGGTGGGGGGGGGGATGGGGGGTTAGGATCCTGGTGCATGATGGTAGAAAAGGACCTAAGCTGGACATGAGAGTGTGAGAGTGTTTTGCAGACACTTATTATGGAAAGGGAAGACATTAGAAATTGTACATACCCCTGTGTCAGCAACCATTAACTCCCCAATACAACTAGCTTGCCATTTCTCTCTCTCTCTCTCTCTCTCTCTCTCTCTCTCTCTCTCTCGGAAGTGAACTAGGAAGAGCAAGATTTTTTTCCCTTTAAAGAGTTCTCCAGAACATCACTGTGGCATATGTGGTACCCAGGAATCCAACTGAGGACTTCATGCTCTTAAGACCTATATTCTACCACTGAACACCCCCTGGGATTTAACCTATTCACGCTGTCCTGAAGAAAGGCATTAAACAAGGCTTGGCAGCTGAGACATACTTCTGAGCATGTGTCCATTTTTCTCCACTGACACCTGGGTGTCATATGCATTTGGAGCTAAGAGAACACTGTGCTGAGCAGAGACTTTTGCTTAATTTTGGAAAGTTTGCTTTATTTTGGAATGGTGACATGTAGATAAAGAGGTGACGTGTGATTGTGTTAGGATGAAAAACCCAACGGACAGGGAAAGGACACAAGTAGGAGGTGTCACTTTCTCTGCCTTCTTCCAAAAATGAAATGCTGAAGGAGCTGTAATCTGCTTTCCTGAATGTCTCCTTTTGTCTGAATTCTTCAGAAGAGGAAGAAAAAAAAAACAGCTCAAAGAACTATTTTGTAAATTGAAGACAGAAATTCTAGGGGATCCAATTATCCCACTTTTGGGTATTTATTCCCCAAATACAAAACCACTAATTTGAAGAGCACTCCTATGTTGACTACAGCATAATTTAAAATGGCCAAGGGCTGAAAACAGTCTAGGTGCCCAAGAACAAATAAATGGATAAAGAGACAGAGAAACTCAGGGTTCATCTAGCAAATGTTTTTTTTTTTTTTCCTACAGGGTTACAGCTGGTGATTGGTGCCGGCACTACAAATCCAACTATGAATCCACTGCTCCTGGCGGCCATTTTTTCCATTTTATTAGATAGAGACAGAAAGAAATTGAGAGGGGAGGAGGAGGTAGAGAGGGAGAGAGAGATAGACACCTGCAGACCTGCTTTGCTGCTTGTGAAGTGCCCCACCTCCCCCACCCCCACCCCTGCAGATGTGGAGTTAGAAACTCCAACCCAGATCCTTGCTCCAGTCCTGGTGCTTCTGTACTATGGGCACTTAACCTGGTGTGCCACTCTTTGCCCCCCTCTCTAGCAAATTCTATAACTGTCCACTCCTGATCTATTTTGCAAATTGTCTGTCCCATAACTGGGGATGTACTTGCTAGCTGATGATGATGATGGTGATGATATTTATCATTGGTGTTCTACTTGGTTGGGCATACATAGCAAAAACAGAACATGAAAGACAGGGAAACAGGATGCACTGGAAGATGTATAGCATAGTGGAAAGAAGATGTGAGGTAAAAGCAGAATCTGCTGGCCAGTATGTGGTCAGCCTTCACATGTCAGGTCTGGGCACTTTCTTTGATATCATTAAACTTATCCTTCAACAGTAAAGACTACCATTGATAGTACTATATATACACTTGCAATTTTCTAAGAGAGAAGTATACTAATTTTAAAAGGTTTACTTTTTATTACTTATTTATTTATTTATCTATTATTGGGTAGAGACAGAGAAATTGAGAAAGGAGTGGGCGATAGGGAGGGAGAGAGTCAGAGAGACACCTGCAGCCCTGCTTCACCACTTGTGTAGCTTTCTCCCTGCAGGTGGGGACCAGGGACTTGAACCCATATCCTTGAACACTGTGGTGTGTGCACTTAACCAGGTGCACCACCGCCTGGCCCAAAAAGGTTTACTTTTTTAATTAGATAAAGAAAGAGACAAGAGTATTTCTCAGATGAGGCATAATGCATATGAGCCGGGGGTGGGGTGGGGCGCTGGAGCCTTAGATGTGCAAGTTCTTCACTCTAACAGGCTGAGCTGTCTCTGTAGTCCTCCCAGATATTCCTTGATGTTATTGTTTTTTTAATCTCTTTTTGTCTTTTTTTGAGCCACCAGGGTTATTACTGAGGCTGCCTCTCTGCATGATGCCACCACTCCTGGTGGTCACTTTCCCCTACTTTTCTTTCGTTTTGATAGAGGGTGAGAGAGGCAGAGAGAAAAAGAAAGGGAGAAAGGGAGAAATAAAAAACAGAGAGAGATTAATGAGAGACATGTACAACACTGCTCCCTCTCTCTTGAAGCTCTTCCTCCTACACAGGTGGGTCCCTGGGGCTTGAACCCATGTCCTCATACTTGGTAATGTGTGTACTTTACCAGGGGTGTTGCCACCTGGCCCCTCCTCTCAGATTTTCTTCACGTGTACACACACATGCACACGCACACACTCACACACACCCAATCATAACTTTATAAGGTGATGAATATTTTAATTAGCTTGATCTTGGTAAGTATTCATAATATATAGTAACCTGAGATAGGAGAGGAGAAAAGGAAGGACACTTGGAAGTAGTAATAGGTGTAGATGTGGCTTAGAAAGGAAGACAAGGCAGGACCATACAAAAAGTGAGTATATCTATCTATATAAATATTTATAGAAATAATAGTCAACCCGTATCTGTGACCTTGGAAAAACTACTGCAGTTTTCCAATGGAGGGAATGGGGACACAGAACTCTGGTGGTAGAAACGGTGTGGAATTATATCCCTGTTATCTTATGGTCTTGTAAGTTAATATTAAATCACTAATAAAACATATATAAACATAGATTGAATATGTACAACTGGAATTTATCAGCCATGCCTCAATAAATGTGGAAAAAGAAATAATACAAGGCACAGGACTTGCAGGCATGAAGTCCCAGGTTCAGTCCCAGGCACTATATCTACCAGCACTAAGTGATGCTCTGCTTTCTGTCTCTGTAAATGTAAGTGTGCTCTGAAAGAATAGATTGAAAGAGTTCTTTGTAGGCTCACTGAAAAAAAATCTGCAAGCTAGATTGTTGGGATAAAAAAAAAATGTTGCAATCTGGGTGGGGCAAGGAACTGGAGAGGAGTGTGGGTATGCAGAAAAATATTGTGAAAGAATTTCAGTAAATGATTGGGAAAGCAGATAGTCTAAGGCTACAAACCAGGGCTTCCCTTGTTGGTCTGTTCTTGGTAGTATCCTTGGGCATAGTTCAGTGGCAAGATCTATCCATGGATTCCTCCCCCCACCCTCACCCCAGTCACTGTAGCCAACCAGAGGTGCTAATGCTGGTCTTCAGTGGAAAGACTTGTAAATTCAGGGTTAAGGATTAATGCAGTATTGATGTCATGCAAGCCAAGATTGTATTTGTGAAGGTCATAAGAATATCGTAAGTTTTCTCATCAGTGGCAGCATTTTGAGTATGCGTTATTAGAGTTTATGATGTATGAGCTTAGAAATATTGGCTTGACTATAGTTATTAAACTGACTTCAGTCATGATAGTTGAATAAGTGTTAGCAAAAATGTGCTTAGTGCATTTGGTACACTTATTTGAGAAGATATATTTTTAAATATTTTTTATTTTATTTATTCATTCGATAGAGACAGAGAAATTCAGAGGAAGGGGAAGAGAGAGAGGGAGAGAGACAGAGACACCTGTAACACTGCTTCACCACTTGTGAAGCTTTCCCCCTTCAGGCAGGCTTCTTGTGCATTGTAACATGTACACTCAACCAGATGCCCCACCACCCAGCCCCAAGAAGAAGAATTAAGTACATACATATTTATAGTATGAGAAGTTGAAGGTGATTTTATGAGTTTCTAAATGCAAAAGAAACAATATTTGCAAGCTGATGAACTCACAAGATAGATTCAAGCATTTATAAAAGCTAAGATTCTGAATTTGTAGCTTAAATAAATTGAATGCTATTTCTAAGTGGTTTTATTAGAAAAGTAATGCTTTATAAACCAGTTGTCACATGAGTTTGACTTCCCATTTTTCTGGGATAGGTGTCTTCACATCACTTCTACCACCAACCCAGGTTTCCTCCCACTGCTGTGCTTTGGGTCTTCAGTGCTTTTCCTTATTTATATGTAGTTTATTTATTTATTTATGAGAAATATAGGAAGAGAGAGAAAGAACCAGACATCACTCTGGCACATGTGCTGCTGGGGATCAAACTTGGGACATCATGCTTGAGAATCCAAAGCTTTGTCACTGCGCCACCTCCCGGACCACTTCAGTGCTTTTTATTTCTTTTTTTTTTTCTTTTTTCTTTTCTTTTAAGATAAAAGAATCTTTTTAAAAATATTTATTTATTTCATTTTGTTGCCCTTGTTTTATTGCTCTAGTGATTGTTGTTGTTGTTGGATAGGACAGAGAGAAATGGAAGGGGGAAGACAGAGAGGAGGGGAGAAAGACAGACACCTGAAGACCTGCTTCACCACCTGTGAAGCGACTCCCTACAGGTGGGAAGCCTGGGGCTTGAACCGGGATCCTTATGCTGGTCCTTGTGCTTTGTGCCATGTGTGCTTAACCCACTGCACTACCGCCCAACTCCCATTCAGTGCTTTTTCAATGCTCTCCCCACACATCTTCATGTCCTTGGCCTGGCTACAACAGATCATGGCTAGTTCAGATTTCACCAGGAGCTTTGCCTTGCTCTCCTTGTTTCTTAAGTTCTGTCTGGATGTGAGATCATCTAGTATTCATCCTTCTCTTTCTGGTTGATCTCACTGAGTAAGATATCTTCAAGCTCTATCAAAGATGAGACAAAAGGGGCTATTTTATCTTTTTTTTTTATTATTATTATTTAAGAAAGGAGATACTAACAAAACCATAGAATAAGAGGGGTACAATTCCACACAATTCCCATAACCCAATCTCCATTTCCCATCCCCTCCCCTGATATCCTTCCCATTCTCTATCTCTCTGGGAGTATGGATCCAGGGTCGTTGTGGGTTGCAGAGGGTGGAAGGTCTGGCTTCTGTAATTGCTTCCCTGCTGAACATGGGCGTCTCTTTCCCTAGTAGGGTGGGGCTCTGAGGAAGTGGAGCTCCAGGACACATTGACGGGGTTGTCTGTCCAGGGAAGTCTGGTCAGCATCTTGCTGGCATCCGGAACCTGGTGGCTGAAAAGAGAGTTAACATACAAAGCCAAACAAGTTGCTGAACAATCATGGACCTAAAGACTGGAATAGTGCAGATGAAGTGTTGGGGGGGTATTCCCTTCATGGTCTTGTGTACTTCTGCTTTCAGGTATATATTTTTCCCTAGTTTATGGGCACAGGTGAACATATGCTCTATCTCAGGGGACCTGGACTATATCTAGGTTTGGGGACTTTATTGGGGAGTGGAACACCTGGAATAGAATTAGAGAATACTATGAAAGGAAAGGTCTCAACTGAGTGATGAAGCTGAAGGGTTGTCATTCCACACCTGAAGTCTCTGGACACAGTTTGAAGTGAAGCATGCTGGGGTGGCACTCGTTGCTTTGATTAGGTTGCGATCCGCAGTTGGAATATTATTTGATTTGAATTAAGAGAAGCATGCAGGAAAGTGAGCCCCACCCTAAGGTTCCCAGGACTGGGGGAAATATAGGCTCTATAGTGGAAATGTGAGGTTCCTGTTGTCTTAGGGTTCAAGAAGACAATGGATAGTTATTGTTATCGTCACATTATTTGGTGATAGGGTTAACTTTGGAAAGTCCCTTTGTTAGGCTTTGGGGTATAATACCCAGCATCTTGTATATAGCTGTGCCACCGGTTGCTTCTGTTCTCCCTGGTCTAGGCTTTTGGGAGAGACAACATATCAAAGACTCAGCCTATTTATTAAAAGGACTCAGTCTGTGTTTTAAGAAGTTCTAGACATATCATCAGTTTTTTCGCCTCTCATATGAATTAAATAGTGGTTTATATGTTTACACTTTAATAGGATTGTACATAAACACCACTCCCACCACCAAAAGACTGTGTCCCATCCCCACCACCCACCCCTGCCCCACACCCCATTTTTAATAGTTGAGTAATACTCTCCTTTGTATATATACTACAACTTTCTGAATTCCTCATCTGTTGCTGGCCATCTAGGTTGATTTGATGTTTGGGCTATTATGTATAGTGTTGCTATGAACCTAGATGGTCACATATCTCTTTAGTTTATTTACTTGTTTTTTGACAGATCCCCTGGAGAGGGATTACCAGGTCCTTGGATAGGTCCATTTCTTATGTTATAAAATATCTCTAGTCTTCCACAGGGATTGAATCATTTGACATTCCTACCAGCAGTGGAAAAGTAGGTATAAACTTAGTAAAAGAGGTGAATGACTTGTACAGTGAAAATTACGGGTTGTTATTAAAGGAAATATAAAAAGAAAAAATATAAATAGAAAAATATAAATATATTTATTTATTTTATTTTTATATAAATAGGAAAAGAAATGAAAGGGTATTGATTGTTCATAGTTTGAAAGAACTAGCATTATTAACAGGACCATTCTACCAAGAGCCATATACAGATTCATTGTAACCCCTACCAAGGTTCCACTAAATTTCTTCAGGGGAATAGAAAGAACTTCAAAAGTTTCTGGAACCAGGAAATAACAAGAACTTTCAAAACAATTCTGAGAAAAAAAGAACAAGAGTGGAGATACCATGCCTCCTGATCACAAATTATATAATAATTTATATAATTTTATTATAATAGCTATAGAGCTATTATAATAAAAACAGTTTGGTACTGGAACAAAAACACACAGAGAGATCAATAGAATAGAGCTGAGAACCCAGAAATCAGTCCACACCTAATTTTTGACAAGGAAGCCCAGAACACTAAATGGGAAGAGGAGGTTTTTTTTGTTGTGTTTTTTTTTTTAATTTTTATTTTTTAACTTTTTTTTTAAACTTTTAAAAAATTTTTAAAAATTTATTTAGTTTATTTATTCCCTTTTGTTGCCCTTGTTGTTTTATTGTTGTAGTTATTATTGTTGTTGTCGTTGTTGGATAGGACAGAGAGAAATGGAGAGAGGAGGGGAAGACAGAGAGGAGGAGAGAAAGATAGACACCTGCAGACCTGCTTCACTGCCTGTGAAACGACTCTCCTGCAGGTGGGGAGCCAGGGTTCGAACCGGGATCCTTATGCCGGTCCTTGTGCTTTGCGCCACCTGCGCTTAACCCGCTGCGCTACAGCCCGACTCCCTGTTGTGGTTTTTTTAATACGGTGCTGGGAAACTTGGGTTGAAACATGCAGAAGAATGAAGCAAGACCACCACACATCATCACACACAAAAGTTAACTCCAAATGGATCTAAGACTTGGACCTTAGGCCAGAACCATCAAATGTTTTCAAAGAAAATATTGACTGAACACTCTATGCTACTTGCTTTTAAAAAAATTATGTATTATTGGATAGAGACAGAAACTGAGAGGGGAGGAGGAGGTAGAGAGGGAGAAAGTCAGAGAAACACCTACAGCTCTACTGCTCCTAAAACTTCCCCCACTGCAGGTCGAGACCAGGGGCTTGAACCTGGGTCATTGCACTGTAATGTGTGTGCTTCTCCAAAAAGGCGCGCCACCGCCTAGGCCCTGATGCCTATTTCAGACATGTCTTGGAAGAAGTGAGTTCAACAGCAAGAAAACAAAAACAAACCAATGGAACTACATCAAACTGAAAATCTTTTGCACAGCAAAGGAACCCTTATCAAAACAGAAAGATACCCCATTAAATAGGAGGGTTTGTTTTTTTTTTTGTATATTGTTTCATTTTTATTGCCACTACAATTATCACCGGGGCTTAGTGGCTGCTTGATGAATCTACCACTCCTGGTGGACATTTCCCCCTATTTTATTTTATGTTGATAGGGCAGATAGAAATTGAGAGGGGAGGGGAGAAAAAGAAACACCTGCAGTATCTACATCACTGATTGTGAAGCTTTCCACCACGCTGGTGGGGAGTGAGGACTCAAACCTGCGTCCTCACACATGGCCATGTGTACACTTACCCCTCGTTAGAAGTGATAAAGCCTTGAACTTTCAAGCATGAAGTCCTGGGTTCGATCCCCAGAAGCACATGTGCCAGAGTGATGTCTGGGTCTTTCTCTCTCCTCCTATCCTTCTCATAAATAAATAAAATCTTAAAAAAAAAAAGGATTTTTACATCCCATATATCAGACAAAGGGCTAATAGCTGACATATATAAATAGCTCACAAAACTTAGCAACAATGAAACAAACAACCCCAGGGAAAATGGGGAGCGGACACAGGCAGACTCTTCCTCACCAAAGAAAAAGGTCTAGAGGGCCAACAGACATGAAAAAATGTTCAGTCATTGATTGTCAGGGAAATGCAAATGAATGCAACTTCGTATGTATGAGGATGTCACACATTAGAAAAGACAGAAACAGCAAGGGCTAATAAAAATGTAACTAGGAATTTTAAGTCCTGCTAAACAAATCTTTCTGTCAGGACTGCCGAAATTCTGTAAAAGCACGATTGATTTCCTTCAGAATCTAAAAGTCACAAGAAATCTTAAGCCCTTGAGATGGGGAAAGCTCAAAGAAAACCTTCCTCTAGTTGGGTTTGACTTTTAGAATTTCTCTGAAACTTCCAGCTAAACATAGTCTCCCAGTCTTGTGGTTATCTTTACATTGAAGCATTCCATGCTTCATTGTCCTTGACCCTAATTGTTTTCCCTCCGGGCATGTCCCTGGAGGGTAGGTTACCTGCTTCCCTGAGAGGTAGGAGTTCATTGTAAACTTCTTTATTCCTTTCTGGAACCCTCTACCTCTTCTTACAGATTGTTAAGCCACATTCTTTTCCTTCTGTAGCTATTTTCAAGAGCCAGTTCACTTTTTCCTGCTTCTTGGGAAGGGATCCAGGCTGGATTTGTATTAAGCAGAGTTCCACATGGGGTTTAGCTGGAGGCATTAAGTATTTATATTTCCTAACTGGGCTTGTTTCTTCCTTGTCTTTGTAACTTGAGTGTTTTTTTTTTTTTTTTTTTTTAGAACTTATTTATTTATTTATGAGAAAGATAGGAGGTGAGAAAGAACCAGGCATCACTCTGGTACATGTACTGCCAGGGATAGAACTCAGGGCCTCATGGTTGAGAATCCAAAGCATTATCCACTGTGCCACCTCCCAGTGACTGGAGTGTTCTTTCCTCTACTTCATTCCTTATTTTCAAACACTGCTTGATTGTGTTTTTGAGAGCTGAGACTCACTAATGTTGTTTGAAGGAACTATTTTGTCTTCCATTCTATGACTAGATCACATATTCACTTCACTGCTGACAGAAATTTCAGGTTGCTCTCTGCTTTTTCTTTCTTCTTCTCTCTCTTTTTTTCTTTTTTATTTAATACAAGGCTACCATGAATCATCTTATTATAGTCTGGGGATGTACACTGGCAAACATTTTGCTGCTGTCTTCAAGTACGTAGGATTAGGTGATGCTGAAGGTTGTACTGGCTTCACCTGCACTGCACATATGAGCTGAGACATCTCCTACTTCATGAGACAGAAAGAGAATCAGAATATCACCAGGGCATCTGTAGTGGTGGGGATCAAAGCAAGGAACTCAGACATGCAATTCCTGTCTGCTCATTACGATGTTAATTTGCATTTCCTTGACTGCCAATGAGTTGAGTAATTTTTACTGTTAAGGAATATTTGGCATTCTTCCTTTGTAAAATATGTGTTCACTTAAAAAAATTTTTAATATTGATTCCCTTTTGTTGCCCTTGTTGTTTTATTGTAGTTATTACTGTTGTCGTTGTTGTTGGATAGGGTAGAGAGAAATGGAGAGAGGGAGGAAAGACAGAGAGGGGGAGAGAAAGATAGACACCTGCAGACCTGCTTGACACTGCTTGAGAAGTGACTCTGCTGCAGGTGGGGAGTCAAGGGCTCAAACCGGGATCCTTACGACAGTCCATGCACCTTGCACCACCTGAGCTTAACCCGCTGTGCTACCGCCCGACTCCCCATCACGCACTGTCTTAACTACATAATACTGTACCGAATTCTGAGAGATGGTTAGGTCTTCTCTTCAAAAGAACATGAATAGAACAACTGATAAGTACAAAAATTGTTTTTATAAATTGGTATCTGTGAGCACCTGTGGCAGTAGTTTTGTACTCTTTAGGTCAGCTCCTTGCAGTGCTCGCTAATCCTCCAGCAGAGACCCTCAGACTCTTCCTCCTCTCCTTATTTAGGCAACAGGGAGCTCTGTGAGCTCTGAAGCCCAGCCCAGGGGCGGAGGAGACTGTTCTGTGGCAGGTATAAAAGATGGGAGAAGGCTGAGGGCTTGCTGCTGCCTGACAGCCACTGTTGGTGGTGCGCTCTTTTGCAAAAGAATAAATGCCTTGCTTCAACTCCTTATTTTTTGCCTTGACAAGCAATTTTAATTGGATGTCATTTACAACACCAATCTTGCTATCTGGTTGAGGAAGTACCCCCCAACATATTATTTATTTATTATTTAACTACAAAAAACTCTGCCTTTTCATACAAATTTCTAAAGTGATTCATCAAGTTCCTAGAGAAACAGTTTGGAGATTTTACTTGTAGTCTCATTAAATCTATGAATTAATGCAAAATGGAGCCTTCTGATCAATGAAGTAGGATAGTTCTCATTTATATTATTGAAATATCTTTTAAAATGCCGACATTTGTTAGGGACAGGGAGAGAAAACACAAAGTAAACTTGGACTGGGCATGGTGTATTGCATCAAAGGAAGGGACTCTGGGGAAGTGGGGAGGAGAGAGGCTGAAGAACATCTTGGGGTCCTGGTGCATTGACGATATAAAAGGACCTAGGTTGTGGGTAAGAGTGACAGGGGGTAAATAGCGTAATGATTATACAAACAGACTCTCTCTCATGCCTGAAACTCTCAAGCTCCAGGTTCAATCACCTGCACCACTATCAGCCAGAAATGAGCTATGCTCTGGTAAAAAAGTAAAAAAATTATATATATATATATATATATATATATGACATCTGGGTTGCTTCTGGCAATTGCAAACTGTGTTGTTTGAAACTTGAGGACATCATATTGAGTGAGATAAGCCACAAATAAATGGACAAATATCAAATGATTTCTCTTAATAGCAGGACTTAATAAAATAGGGACAGGGAGTGAGAAGACAAAGTGAAACATCAACTGGACATGGAATGGACCAAAGCAAAGGACTCTGGGGAGGGAGGGGGAAGGAAGATAGAAGAAAACTTTGGGGGCCTATTATAGAGCGAAATTGCATGCATATGTCAATGAGTGCTCTGTAAAGCATTAACCCCCTCAGAAAAGAAAGAGAAAAAAAGTACCTGTAGACTGCTCTACTACTCCTGAAGCTGGCTGTTTCCAGGTGGGGGCTGAGGGCTTATGCCTGGATCTTTTGACACAGTGGCATGTGTCAAAGGATATGTTTCTTAGCATTTCAGCATTAAAGAAGACATAACTAGAGAGTCCCTTGAATGATTAAGGAAATTCTATTCCTAGTCTTCTGCATATTGGATTTCGTGAACTACTTTTTATGAATAGATTATCATATCATTTCCTCCCTTTAAACTGTTAATAGATTTTCTGAGTTTGATTATTATTGCAGTCCTAGAACTAATAACTTCATCTGATTATGGTGCAATCTATGTTATGCGAATTCAGTTGATCAATATTTTGGTTAGGATTTTTACCGCCATTTTTATGTGAGTTTCTTTTTTCTTTTTTCTGGTTTTGGACAAATGATCTACTAGTTTTGCAAAATAAGTTGAAGTAATATTTCCTTTTTCTTGCATTAGGAAAGAGTTTGTTAAGATTGAAAGTATCTGTTCCTAAATGTTTGGCGAACATACCTACCAAACCACCTGGACCTGGTGTTTGTGTGCGAGAAGATTTTAAACTGTATATTTAAGGCGTCTGTAATTACCAAACCATTCTTTTGCTTCTTGAATAGTTTCTGTAATTACATGTTTTCTAGGGATTATTTTGTCCATTTCATTTAAATTGTCAATTTAATTTTATAATATTAAAAAGATTGGAATCTATATAGCCTTTGTGGTTTGGTCTTTTTTTTTTTTTTTCTCTCTCCCTTTAGTCTTCACACTACTTATACTGTTTTTCTTTTCACCAAACATATAGTCACTTATTCATAATTTTACAGTAGTCCACTTTTGGTATCTCTGTCCTCTTTAATGCTCTTATTTTTCCTCCAGCATCAGAGTCTCTTTGCCTAACCATTATGCAATTTACTCTGGCTGCTTTTGTTTACCCTATTTCATGAATGTCTGCTATTGCCTTCTTTATTATTTTTTTAGATCTTTTTATTTATTATTGAATAGAGACAAAAAGATCAGAGAGGGAGGTAGGGAGGGAAAAAGACAGAGAGAAACCGACAGAACTGCTTCCACATGTAGGTGGGACCCCAGGTCTTGAACCTGGGTCCTTGCGCATTGTACTGGATGTGCTTGACCAGGTGCGCCACTGTCTGGCCTTGCTGTCTTCATTCTTTCCTCTCTCCTACCCACTTTGGGTAGATTATGTGTGTTTTTTCAGAGTAAATTTTAAAAGCCAATGTCTAGTTCAGTCATTTTCCCTTTTTCATTTAAGTAATATCATACCTACATACATCTGTGAAATAAAATTTCTTCTGTATACTGCTTTTCTTCCCTCTACTGGCCTGGGAATTATGCACTTTATAATTAGTCATTCCATAGCCTCCCTAAATGTTTAATTAGAAATGTCTAATTAACCAGTCCGGTAATAACATTTTATCCTTTGGATATTTAATATGAATATGTCCATATGTTACTATGTACAGTTGTCTCTCAATCAGTTTAAATGGTATGCTTATCTTATAGGAATTTAGTTCTGTCTTGTTTATATTTTACAACCCTTACAGATAAGATGCCATTGTCTCTATGTTTATTCCTGATCATGAATTTGTCACCACTTTGGGCCCCAAGTTAATTCTTTCAAGTCCTAAGTAAGCCCACTGACTTACACTGGTCTTTGGAACCTGAAAGAGTGTGGACTTTCAGTCCAGACTCCATTTGGAGGAGACCACAAACATTTAAAAAATCAGCTTCATGAAATGATTGCTACTTCTGAGAACTGTTTACCTCAGAAAAATTTCCCCTTGACTCTTCTCTCACTCCTTTCCTGTTTTCATACCCTGACACGTACCATGTTTTCTTTCTAAAGAGACAACTCTGGGGGAATTTTCTTTCACCCTTATAAGCCTACTTAAAAAAGAAAAAGAACTTAATAAAATATTTCCCCTTTCACTGAGATTTCACTCATTTTTACTGGTTCCTTTCCCCAGCAGCTGAAGTTTGAATTTTTTACTGACAAAATATTCGGGTCAAGGCATGAGATATCTGATACCTGGAAACAAAGAGCTTCAGTAAGCAATAAAAATGTGGGCTTTCTTTGTCAGAAAGCATTCCATGCACTTCTGAGTAAACATTTCAGAAAAATCCTTTATGACAAACAACAGACTCTAACTGGGTCAGTACAGCACAAAAAGAGCCTAGTGGACATCTGAGGACCAGAGGGAATTATGGGTATTCTCGACAGAGAAAGTTATATTCATGAAATGGCCTCTGTGGGTCCCCCAGCCCCCTGTAAAAAAATTAATTCTTTGTCTTTACTGTCCTGTTTTAAGTAAAACTGGTTGATCACAGATTTAGAATGGGAGCAGGGACTAGACCTCTGGTTGACCCACTCTTTTAAAAAATTTTTTTTTAATATTTATTATATTTATTTATTCCCTTTTGTTGCCCTTGTTGTTTTATTGTTGTAGTTATTATTGTTGTTGTCGTTGTTGGATAGGACAGAGAGAAATGGAGAGAGGAGGGGAAGACAGAGAGGAGGAGAGAAAGATAGATACCTGCAGACCTGCTTCACCGCCTGTGAAGCGACTCCCCTGCAGGTGGAGAGCCGGGGTTCGAACCGGGATCCTTATGCCGGTCCCTGTGCTTTGCGCCACCTGCGTTTAACCCGCTGCGCTACAGCCTGACTCCCTGACCCACTCTTAAACCCTTGGTCTAACTCAAATGTTCCTCTGAAAAGATCCACAGTTAATCACACTGGACTTCTGATTTTGGTTTATTCCAGAGCTCACTGTGTGTCCAAGTCATGAAAGGAGTGAGAGCTAATCTTTGACCAGATGAAGAGGCAAACACAAAGCTCACCTGGCTGTGGCATCAGGTCACAATCAGACCTCACCCTAGAGGGAACATGGCATCTTTGCAAAAGTCCTGATAGAGAAGATAGCAGAAGTCTTGAAGATGCATCTGCAAAACAGCACAGTGATGACCTCTGCCTGAGAACAAGAAGACAGGGTAGGGTCCAGGAGATAGTATAATGGCTACGCAAAGAACGCTCAGGTTCCAGGCTCAGTCTCTGGCACCACTATAAACCAGAGCTGAGCAATGCCTTATACTTGCTTCTTTAAACAAAGAAAGAAAGAAGACAGGCAAGGGTCTGGCTGGGAGACTGGTATACCAGGCTTCCATTTCTGAGGTCCTAGAATTCTCTTTGCACAGGGCTATAGGCCTGCCTGCCCTCTAGAATAGCCTGTCTTTCTTTCTTTCTTTCTTTCTTTCTTTCTTTCTTTCTTTCTTTCTTTCTTTCTTTCTTCCTTTCTTCCTTTCTTCCTTTCTTCCTTTCTTCTTTCCTTCCTTCCTTCCTTTTCTTTTTTTTTTTTTTTTCCATCAGGGTTATCACTGGGGCTGGTTGCCTCTGCTATCAATCCATTGCTCACAGCGGCCATTTTTTTCCCCTTTCTATTTTTATTTCACAGGACAGAGAGATACTGAGAGGGTAGGGGAGAAAGGGGTAGAGAAGATACACACCTGCAGATCTGCTACACTGCTGGTGAAGTGTCCCTGTGGCGGGCAGCCTGAACCCAGGTCCTTGCACACGGTGATATGTGCAGTTAACTGGACACACCACCTCCCCAGGCCCCAAATTACCGAAGGCTAGGAGGTGGCAGTGGGTAAATCACTGGAGAGTCAAGCATCAGGTCTTGAGGTTTTGCTTTGTTTTATCAGAGCTCAGCTCAGCTCTGGTTTATGGCCGTGGTGGGGGGGGGGGGGGGAGCAGGGTGGTAGGATTCAGCCTGAGACTTTGAAGCCTCAGGCACAAGAGCCTCTTTGCATAACCATTATGCTGTCTGCCCCAGCCTGGTCCTAGAGTTCTAATTCAGTCCCTGGTACCATTATATACCAGAGTTGAGCCATGCTTTGGTCTTAATGTTTTTCTCTTTCTCTCTCCCATATGAAAACATGTAAATACATTTTTATAAAAGAAAGTATACAGGGCAGAGAAAATTAATATGTGGCAAAAAAAAAAAAAACAACAACTGTGTACAAAATCTATCATCAAAACAAACACTTTGGCTTTGTTGAATCCAGAAAATGAGCTTTTCTGAGATAAGCAGCCATTTCTTTGTTGAATAATAAGGGACATTTCTTCTACAAACATGCAAGGATATAGAGTTTCTCCTCACTTAACATATTGACTATTAGTAATATCTCTATCTCTCATCCTCTGAATATGAGTTTGCTTCTCACCAAGTGTTTCAAGCTTTACTTCTTTCTTTTTTTAATTTAAAGATACTTAAGATTTGTTCATGTATGTAAATTGATAGACTGATCCATCGATTTGTTCCTAGGGTTGTCTACATGGTCAATTGGCTTCTTGCTGCAGCAGTTTTTTCTTTCTTCTTTTCCTTCCTTCTTCCCCCCCCTCTTTCCTTATTATTATTATTTTTTTATAGAGAGAGAAATGGCGAATGATGGGGGGATAGAGAGGGCAAGAGATATAGTGAGACACCTGCACCACTACTTCTCCAGTCATGAAGCTTTCCCCCTGCAGATAGGAGCTGGGGACTTGAACTTGAGTCTGCAGGCACTGTCATTTGTGTTTTCTACCAGGTGCACCACCTGGTCTCCTATGAATGATTTGTAAGGATGTTGTGGTGCAGGGGGTGAAACCCAGGGCTTCAGGCATGCATACACCTACCTCACTTCTTGAATACGACTTGCTTGATCTGCCCTCCTAGTTATGGTGTCTGTTAAGTGGTGGTTTGGGAATTAGTTTTCATTAACCTTTCCAGAGTCCAGTCAGACCTTAACTTTTGTTAAGATTGAGAACTGTCACAATTAACAAAATTTTACTTTTGTGTGTGTGTCTAAAATATAGCCTTCCTCTTTAATGTCTGAGTACACAGTCATCTCTTATATCTCTTTCTTTCCAAATGTTTAAGAATTTTATGGGAATTATCTTTCATAATTCTTACATATAGACATACATTCATGTGTGTGTCCTTTATCTTAATTTTTATTACCATTTAATCAGGAACCAGAGAGACAGCTCAGTGTTAGAGCATAGGATTTTTGTGCTTAATGCCTCAAAAGCCCCAGGAAAAAATACCTGTCATCACCATCTCTTAGAGCTGAGTAATATTCCTCTCTCTCTTTCTCTCTCCCGCTTATATTAATCCTCTATCTATCTATCTATCTATCTATCTATCTGTCTATTTACTTTTACCAGAGCAGTGTTCAGCTTTGGCTTATGATGGTGCTGGGAACTGAACCTGGGACTTTGGATCCTCAGGCAGGAAAGTCTGTTTGCATAACCATTATGCTATATTTCCTGCCCAATTTTTGAAAAAAAAAATTAAAGGAGTTTTATTTTGTGAGTGGGAAAATCACTCACTACCTGCCTGAAGCTCTCACTATGCAGGTGTCATAGTGATGCTGTGACCCCCACCCTCATGTGAAATTCGACTCTATATGAAATAAATGAAATGTGCCTTTTTAAAAATAATTTGTCTGGTGTCAACAATGTGCCACACATTGTTGTGTTTTAGATTTATAGTAACTTACTAAATCCTCACAGTAGACCTTTGCAAATACACTACCATGATTCCCACTTGACACATTTGGAAAACCCAGCCACAGAGAGTTTGAACAACTTGCCCTAAATCACACAGCTCATTCTGCTAGGCTCAGGCTTCCAGCCCAGGCAGTCTACCTCGCTTGCCCATTTCTGTCACGCTCTGTTGTGTTACCTCTCTAGCCAGATGTGCTCTGTATTTAAACAGTTTCCCAGACTCAGACACATATGGAAGCTGCATTAGCTCCTAAACGCTACTAGGACCTTATACTCAGTCCAGGTGAAGCAGACACCATTACTACTTGAATCCACTGACAGAAGTCCAAACTTTGAAGAGTGGGTTCCATGGAATAGGGTGCAGAGTTTTCATTCTGTAAGAGGAAAGGGGTCCCTGAGGAGGGATGATGGTTGTGCAATGATAATGAATGTACTTAGTGACAATGAACCGTGAGCTGACAAATGGTTCAGATGCTCAGTATTGGAGGAGACACTGCGGGCACCATAACTAAACCTCAGGAAAATTCACAAAGCTTATCTTTAAGAAGCCCTTCTCTGGTATATGGATTAGTTTAAGCCAGAAATGTAGGCCAAAAGAAGACTGTGAGTTGTGATCTCTCCCTCATCAAATCATAGTTTTTTACCTTCCCAAGGGTAATAATTATTGATTTTTCTCTCTCCATCTGTCATTCCCAGATTACCGTCCCACACTTTGAATTCTCCGAAGCTGTGAATCTGAGTCTAAACAGTTATGTATAGAAGTAAGATATTGAAAAGGGAAAGAGATAGAAAGAGAGAGAGAAAGCGAGAGCTGCAACACTACTTCACCGCTAATGACAATTCTCCCCTGCAGATGTGGAGAAGGGTTTGACCTGTGGTCCTTATACACTGTTGTAACTTGTGTGCTCTACTTGCTACGCCACCACTCAGTCCTCCTCTGTGCATGATGGTATTGATATTGTAGTGTCTTCTTTTGCATATCTCTCTTACGTAGTTTGGAGTATTTGTCCTGTTTCAGAAAAACTGATAGAGGTCAAAGGCTTTTCTTCCAGCACCCCAGCGGTATGTTTGACCCCAATAAAATATGCAAAAACAAAAACTTCCCAGAATTCTCTTTAATAGGCAGTGATTCAGTGAAGGCAGAGTATCGGGAAAACTATATACTGTTGCTTGAATACTTCAGAAGTTGGGGATTCACTTGAAAGTTTTAATTTGAAAAAATACGTCCTACATGTCTCACCAAAATGTTTCAAGCGGGGCGGGGTGGGAGTGGGGAAGGTGGCGCACAGTAGTGCAGTGGGGGGTTAAGTGCATATGGCACCTAACACAAGGATTGGCGTAAAGATCCTGGGTCCCCCTGCTCCCCAACTGCAGGGGTTCGCTTCACAAAAGGTTAAACAGGTCTGTAGGTGTCTATTTTTCTCCCCCCCCCCATGTATTCCCTTCCTATCTCGATTTCTTTCTGTCCTATCCAAAACAAATGGCAACAATAACAATAACAACAAGGCCAACAAAATGGAGAAAATGGCCTCCAGGAGCAGTGGATTCGTAATGCAGGCTGATTCCCAGTGATAACCTTGGAGGCAGAAGAAAAAAAAAAAGTGTTTCAAGAGGGTATAAGAGTGGAAACGAGGGAGTCGGGCCATAGCGCAGCGGGTTAAGCACATGTGGCACAATGCGCAAGGACCGGCTAAGGATCCTGGTTGGAGCCCCTGGCTCCCCACCTTTAGGTGAGTCGCTTCACAGGCGGTGAAGCAGGACTGCAGGTATTTTTCTCTCCCCCTCTCTCCATTTCTCTCTGTCCTATGTAACAACAATGTCAACAACAATAATAACTACAACAATAATTTTAAAAAAAAGGACAACAAAAGGGAAATTAAAAAAAAAGGAAAAAAAAAAGTGGAAGAGAGGCCAAATCCATGTCTGACCTGGCATTCAGGAGATCTGCAGCAGTGTTAGCTTCCTGGCCCAGTGTGGCCTATGCACTAGTAGTTGCTCCCATCCAGTGCTCCAGCATTCAAATGCTTTTGCTTCTGGGCAATGGTTCATGCTTCCTGTGTTCGCCCATGTGGCACAGCTTAGATACACTTCTGCCATTTATACCAGCCCTTCTGGGGTTCTGCTTTCCTTCTGTCTAACAGAGAAGACACTGGGCTTCAGTGTAATGTTCCCCTTCCATAACCCAAGCGGATAAGCAGCCCTCTTTAAAAATACTTTGTTGTTGTTGTTGTTGTTAATTTCAAAGAAAGATACTAGGAATTTGAAAGATACCCATGCTCATGGATTGAGAGAATTAACATCATTAGGATAACCTTCTTTACCCCAAACCATATATTTATTCAATGCAAAAACCTATTAAAATCCCAAAGAACTTGATTCTTCAAAGGAATATAACAAGTGCTACAGAAGTTTATATGGAGCCACAAAAATCTTAGAATAGCCAAAGCAATCCTGAGGAAAAAAAAAAGAACAAAAATGGAAAAATCATACTTCATGACCACCCAACTATATTATAAAGTCACACTAATCAAAATAGCACAATAATAGAGTACACACACACACACACACACACACACACACACACACATCAATGGAATAAAATGTGGATCCAGGATTAAGTTCTTACACATGTGAACAGTTAATTTTGGCAAAAATTTCCCAAAGAATTAAGTGGAGCAAAGAAAGCTTTTTCAATAGTGGTAGTGGGAAAACAGTAACAGTAACAGAAGAATGCAACAGGATAAAAAGTGTCACCATAGCAACAGTCAACTCTGAACGGATAAAACGCCTAGGTGTCATCTTGGAAAACATCAGACAAGTAGTTGGCAATGCTAATAGAACACTACACAAAGTTTGCCTTAGAAATGTATTTTGGACTGAAGTCAAATGGCAGGGAAAACAAAAACAAACCAATGGAAATATAGTAAATTGAAAAACTACTATACAGCAAAAGAAACCATTACCAAAAACCAAAGAGACATTCTACTGAATGGGGGAAGACATTTACACACCATTAAGAAGACAGAGGTCTAATAAAGAAAATATATTGAGAACTCACAAGATGCAACAATAATAGAACAGATACATTAAAAGTCAGGGGATGACTTGAACAGACTTTTAAAGAAGAGATTCAGAGGGCTAAGAAGTATGTGAAAAGAATTCTCAGGCGACTTATTATCAGAAAAACTCACATGAAGACAACACTGAGATACCATCTGTGAGAAAGTCATACATGAAAATGACAGAAAGAATAAATGCTGGCAAAGATTTAGTGGGAAGGGAGCACACTGTGAGTCCAACTTCTGTGGGAAACAGTCTGGAGATTCCTCAGAACACTGGAAATGGACTTACCACATGACACAAAAATTCTTATCTTAGACATCTGTTCACTAAAGAACACTAAACCTTTACCTGAAGAAACACATGTATACCTGTGTTCACAGCAGCACTCTTTGTAACAGTCAAAAATTAGAAGCAACCCAATGGCAGGTGATGGGTCAGGAAGTTCTGATCTATCCACACAATGGAATACTGCTTATCTGTGAGAAGCAATGACATATTTCTCTTTTTCTACCATTTGGATGGAGCTGGAGAGAATTGTGTTATAGAAAATATAGCAGAAAGAGAAGGATAAATACCAAGTAATCTCACACAGATATGGGACCTAAGGGACAGAGCAGGCCGGAATCTTGTAGAGGAACATCCCAGGGAAGATGGTCCAGGTATTGGTAACAGGCTTATGCAACCCATGGCCTAATGATTCTGCATGGCTGCAAAGATATTACACTTTACATACCAATCAAGCCAATGTTCCAAGCCATAGCCAGTTTGATACTTGCTGACATTGTAGGCATAAATCTACTGATAGTCCCTCAGGTGTGTGAGTTAAGATAGAACTTAAAACAAATGAATGTTAGTTAGAAGAGACTCACACAGATTTTTCTATTCTATTTTATTCCTCTTTAACATCATTTGTTCTCATAAACAAGCCATTCTGCTTGTTGCTAATTTACTCTGTCTTAGAGTTCCTTTGATGTATTTTGTAACTAATGAACAGAAGACAAGAAACCCCAGTGTTTAGTGCTGTATCACAGTCTATTCAGGCTGCAGGTCAGCATTAGCTACTACTGGGTCTCTTGAGATTATGCTGTCTTTTTTTTTTTTTTTTTTGAGAGGGAGAGAAGGGACACCATAGCACCTCTCTCTCTCTCTCTCTCTTAAATATTTTAATTTATTTATTATTGGATAGAGACAGAGAGAAATTGAGTGGGAAGGGGGATATATAGATAGAAAGATAAAGGGGGAGTTGGGCAGTGGCACAGCGGGTTAGGCGCAGGTGTTGTCAAGTGCAAGGACCGGCATAAGGATCCTGGTTCAAGCTCCCAGCTCCCCACCTGTAGGGGAGTCACTTCACAGGCGGTGAAGCAGGTTTGCAGGTGTTTGTCTTTCACTCCCCCTCTTTGTCTTCCCCTTCTCTCTCCATTTCTCTCTGTCCTATCCAACAACAATGACAACAATAACTACAACAAGGGCAACAAAAGGGAATAAATCAATAAATATTTGAAAAAAGAACATATTTTTTTTTTAAAAAAAAAGAAAGATAAAGAGACACCTACAGCACTGCTTCACCAGTTATGAAGCTTCCCCTGCAGGTGGGGACCAGGGGCTTGAACCTGGGTCCTTGCAAACTGTAATTCATGCACTCAACCAGATATGCCACCTCCTGGCCCCTATGCTTAGTCTTAAGTAATTATTCATTGGTCCTGTGTTGGAGAAGCTGAGTTATATACAAGCAACCTCAATGGACTGTGGCTTCTTGTTGCACATTAGGAAGCCCAGTGCAGAATGGCAGTGGTGGTAGGAGCAGGAGAGGTAGGAGGAGGACTTAGGGAGGCTGGTAATCCAGTGTCCTATGGTGGAAAGAGATGATGCTTGATGGAGGGGAGGTATAAAAACATCCACCTTGGGGAGATATAGAACCATACCCCTGTGACGACAATCTTATGAATCAACATCTCAGTGAAACGATTATAATAAAAAGCTTCTTTGTGGGAGTTGGGTGGTAGCACAGTGGGTTAAGCGCAGGTGGTGCAAAGCACAAGGACTGGAGTAAGAATCCCGGTTCAAGCCCTCAGCTCCCCACCTGCAGGGGAGTCGCTTCACGGACAGTGAAGCAGGTCTGCAGGTGTCTGTCTTTCTTTCTCCCTCTCTGTCTTCCCCTCCTCTCTCCATTTCTCTCTGTCCTATCCAACAACAACAACATCAATAATAACTACAACAATAAAAAAAACAAGGGCAAGGGCAACAAAAGGGAATAAATAAGTATTTTTAAAAAGCTTCATTGCAAAACCCTGTAGCTTTTAAAGTGACTTGTGTTGCCTGTGTGAATGAATGCATGTAGCTGTATGAAAATGACTAAACACTGTGAAGAAAACTCCCTTTCTAATGGAGATGACATTCTTAAAACCACTTGGTGCTTTATTTTGAAGAAAAATGTAATATTTAAATAACTACACATGCAAAATTACTTTTACTTATTTATTTATAATCCTTTTCACATTGGTTTACAGTACTACAAAAATTTAGTTATACCTCTATAGTCACATAAGACTCAGTGTATCCATCGCCAAATCTAGTGCCATTTCACTATTCAAAAAGGCTCCTCTATGGACAACATACTCTATGCTACACCTGAGGAAGATGGGTCCTGAAATTGGGGCAGCTTGGAACGTTCCTACTCATGACCACAGAATGTGAGCTCAGATCTACAGGGACGCAGAGGTCACATAGGCTCCTAAGCTGAATATGGGCCCCAGATCACATCAAATCAATGGGGTTAACAGTCAACAATATTTATACCCCTTTCCCATATTAGGGAACTACTCTTTTCCCTGATCCAGCTTTCTGTTCCTTTTCCAGCCATGACATCGTCTCCCCAGACCATAATTTGGATCCACCTGCATATCAGATTTCAGGCTCAGGGGAAAAAAGAAAAAAAAAAAACTAGTATAGCCACAGGCTCTTTGGAATATAACTAAAATATGCCTACTAGCTATCCACAAAATGGAGGATTCCCCCCCCAACTCTTCATCTGCACTATTCCAGCCTTTATGTTCATGATTAGTCAATAATTTATCTGGTTTTGTATGTTATCTCTCTTTTCAGTCACCAGGCTCCAGATGCTAGCATGATGCCGACCAGTCTTCTCTGGACAGACAACCCCACCAATATGTTCTGGAGGTCTGCTTCCCTAGAGCCCCACCCTACTGGGGAAGAGAGAGGCAGGCTGGGATTGACCTGTCAATGCCCATGTTCAGTGGGGAAGCAATTACAGAAGCCAGACCTTCTACCTTCTGCACCCCACAATGACCTTGGGTCCATACTCCCAGAGGGTTAAAAAATAAGAAAGCTATCAGGGGAGGGGATGGGATACAGAGATCTGGTGGTGGGAATTGTGTGAAGTTGTACCCCTCTTATCCTATGGTTTTGTCAATGAAACATTGAAAATAAATAAAAATAATAATAAAGAAAGAGAAAAAGGCTCCTCTATCCATTTCTCCATCCCTCCCCTCCCCTTTGAAGATACATTCTGGAATATTCCATCTTCAACACAATAATACTAACACATGCTATTAATATAATAATAGCCATGGTCTTATCTGACATTGTCATAGTCACACCAGCATACTGAGAAACATAACTCCCAAATACATATTCATATACATGAGGAACATTTGATTCAGTACTTCTCCATGTGTAGATACAGGCTTGAGTGTTTTGTTCAAATGTCTAGTATCCCTATCAGACACTTACATTTCAGTTTCATTGCTAGAGTCACCTCCAAGCAGCATAGTGGCAGACATCATTTTTGCAGACGTGTAGAATGAAGAAGTGACAGCTTAATAAAGAGGATCCAAATAAAACCTAGTAACCTATCTTCCATGTGCTTTACATCTACAAAATTATATGTAAGCAGAGAGGGAGGAGAGGGAGAGGGAGAGAGAGAGATACAGAGAGAGAGATGGAAATATATATATATGTTTATTATACAGGGTATGAAGAAGAGGAAAGAGCAAGGAAAGGAAGAGTTTTATTTCCCTAAGGGAGTGAACATACAGGGCCAAGGGCACCCAGACTTCTGGTAATATCATCCTTCACTGACAGGCAAGAAATGTCAGAGGATCAGTGCCCAGGCTTTTTCCAGCCTGGGGCAGGAAACCTGGGAGCTGACAACCCTTCTTCCCTGGGCTGTGCTGTGTTCAGAGCCACCTAGAACCAATGCTTTCTATCAGCACCCATCCAGTAAGTGCCCATTTTCTGAAGCTCAGTGTCCCCACTTCTGAGGATCCCTTATTTGACCTACCAACTTCTCATTTTGATTACTTGACTTAAGCACACTTGACATGAAGTGTAAGGACTGGCATAAGGATCCTGGTTCGAGCCTCCGGCTCTCCATCTGCAGGGTAGTCGATTTACAGGTGGTGAAGCAGGTCTGCAGGTGTCTATCTTTCTCTCCCCCTCTCTGTCACTTCACAGGCGGTGAAGCAGGTTTGCAGGTGTCTGTCTCTCACTCCCCCTCTCTGTCTTCCTCTCCTCTCTCCATTTCTCTTTGTCTTACCCAACAACAATGACATCAATAACAACAACAATAAAACAACAAGGACAACAAAAGGGAATAAATAAATAAATTTTTTTTTAAAAAAAAGATTACTTGACTTCCTTCATTATGTCTTAATTCTTCAGGGGCATCTTGCATACTGCTTCAAAGAGTCGAGTGCTTCAGGGAGTAAAAAGTTTGCCAACTCGAATTAATCTCTAGCAAAAGGTTAATTTAAAAAAGTTTTATTTATAAAAAGGAAACACTGACAAAAACCATAGGATAAAAGGGATACAACTCCACACAATTCCCACCACCAGAACTCCATATCCCATCCCCTCCCTTGATAGCTTTCCTATTCTTTATCCCTCTGGGAGTATGGACCCAGGGTCATTATGGGATGCAGAAGGTGGAAGGTCTGGCTTCTGTAATTGCTTCCCCACTGAACATGGGCATTGACAGGTCGATCCATACTCCCAGGTTGTCTCTCTCTTTCCCTAGTGGTCAGGGCTCTGGAGAAACAGGATTCCAGGACACATTGGTGGGGTTGTCTGTCCAGGGAAGTCCGGTTGGCATCATATTAGCATCTGGAACCTGGTGGCTGAAAAAAAAGAGTTAACATTTAGAGCCAAAAAAATTTTGACTAATCATTAACCTAAAGGGTGGAAAAGTTCATATGAAGAGTTGGGGGGGGGTCTCCATTTTTCCATTTTGTAGATAGTTAGTAGTCCTATTTTAGTAGTATTCCAAAGAGTATAGTCCATAAACTAGTATATACTATACTAGTTTTTGTTTATTATTATTTTTTTTTCCTAAACCTGACATCTGACATGCAGGTGTATCTCAGTTATTGTCTAGGGAGATGATGTCATGGCTGGAAAAAGGGCTAGAAAGCTGGATCAGGGAAGAGAGTAGTTCCCAAACATGGGAAAGGTGTATAAGTATTGTTGACTGTAAACTCCATTGATTTGATGTGATCTGGGGCCCATATTCAGCTTAGGAGCCTATGTGACCTCTGTATCCCTGTAGATCTGAGCTCACATTCTGTGGTCCTGAGTAGGAACGTTCCAAGCTGCCCCAATTTGAGGACCCATCTTCCTCAGGTGGTACATAGAGTATGTTGTCCAGTCTCCCTTCGGAGGATGCAACATTCTCTACCGTTGTAATCCATATGCAGCAAGCAAGTAGAAAGAACGAAAAAGACGCCATAAAGTTCCTAATGCAATAGTGTCCACTTAGACTCAGATACCCTCCTCACCTACTTCCTGTCACACTTCCCTCACTCACTCCAAAGCTAACCTTATCAAAGCAAGGACTGCAAAAGCTGAATAAGGGCAAGACACTGGCATACTTTAACGATGACTCTTTAGTCACTATCAGGTCACCCCATCAGCTGGGGATCTAGTCAGGGAGTCCTGAGATTCCCAAATAGACATGATGGGCCTAGATGTCAAATAGATTCCTCTCTCCATTGTTACTGTTCATCTCTATCAGGAACAACATAGTAGACCCCTTTGTAGGCCCCCATAGGACCTTACCCTCAACGTGGATCAACAATGGCAAAAGGTTAATTTTATAGGAAGGGCCCTGAAGGTAGGACAAAGGTGGCCTTTGAGAGATATGTTTATTTATAAATTCTGCCTATACAGGCATCTCCAGGGGAGGCGCAATCATTAGAAGATATGAAAGTTCAAATCTACATACTTTTGTTTTCCTGAGTCTATTATTAAAATAATCTCCCTAATGGACCGTTCCTTTCCCTTCCCAATGGCCTTTGCTTTAGGGAAGCTATTTAAACATAGTGTCTGAGACCCCAGATAAGTTACTCAGGATAACTTGCTGAGTAGCTCTTGTGTACTCAGGAGGTAACATTTTACTACAAAATTTCTCTTGACTTTTTCTCTTATCTGATACTTGTTTTATTTTGTGTCCAGACTCTGGAGCACTCAGAGGGGTATAAGATGCTTTTTTGTGCTCTGCCCACTGAGTATCTTGCATGGATTAGGTGATTGGAAAGTCCATCTACTCCTCTGAGATAAAAACAAAACAAAACAAAACAAAACAAATAATTGTGTATTTTTATTGTAAGTGCAGAGCAAACCAGGGCCTCACAGATGCATGGCACGAACTCTACTCTGGAATCACTTATGGATCCCCTCATTTTTTCCCCATTGCTTGGTAAATTACTGCTCATAGTTTTTTATTTGTTTGTTTTTAGCTCAATGTAAAACATTGAGTTTTGAAATGTCTTTGAGGAAGCCATTTTAAGTGTAAGTGCTGTCTGATAGGTATAGTACATTAAACCAGCAACTTATGCTCTTGTTGAGATGAGTAGGCCTTTCTTGGGTTGTTCTTAGGGGACCAGTACCCCCACAGTGGTGTCAGAAAAGGTCTGGTTTATAGCATCATAGTTCTCAGTGGGAAGTAGGACAAAGCAGCTAGGTCAGAAGATGAAAATGAGAAAGTTCTAGGGGGAAAAAATGGGTTCACAGATGGAAGGGGATAGAGGTTTAAAAGACTATGTTGCATCATCATCATCATCATCATCATCATCATCATCATCATCATCATCATCATAATAAACCAGAGGCTGGAAATACATCACCTGGTCAAATGCACACATGCCCAAAAATGTGGGTTCAAACCCTTGTCATCACATGAGACCACCAGGTGGCACCAAGGGAAGCTTCATGAATGATGGAGCAGTGCTGTGGTGTCTCTCCTTCTCTCTCTCTGTCTCCCTTTATATGAAGTAAGACTTTGAAAGAATCTGCTAGGAGTGGTGGAACTGCACAGCCATTGGCCCCCAGTGTCTGCAAATATATTAACTAAATTTAAAAAGTCAAAATATTGCCTTGACTTGGCATACCAAGCCAAAGCATCAAAAGTGAAATAAGAGGTTCCGGCAGAAGGGTTTTCCACCATACTTCCATTGCATGTGGTGAATGAAGCACAAATTCTCTCACTTCGCAGTTCGGTGACTGCTGCTCGGTGAGTCTGTTATTATTAAAACAAGGTCTCCCTCATGAATAACATATCAACTTTATACACACTGCCATGCCTTATGAGCTGTTTAGAGGAAAATGTCTATCCAAGTGAAAAAATTGCTACTTTATTACTTTCAAATTCAGCCGAAGCTACTCGCGGAGGCCACTGGGACATCTTAACATGTGTTGCTTTGATCTCCACATTATTTATTTTCCTATCAGCGTGAGGGTTTCTGTCCCGGGGAATCTCCAGTTCCTGGCTCAGGATTTCCTTGGCAGCACAGATGCTGTGTCAGAGTGGGGCCCTGGGATTTGCCATTTTGGGTCAGCATGTAAATTTCCCTTTAAAGGCTTAGAAACTATCCAAAGCAGGGAGTCAGACAGGAAAAGCCTGATTTTTTCCCCTTCTTCCCTCTGAGTCCAGTTACCTAATAAAGATTCATCATTGCTTTTGTCCCAATAGCTCTGTGACCTAATTTTGCTCTTTGCCTCATTTTAGATATCACAACCTATTTTTAAGCAGTCAATGCACCTAATGAAATCCACATGTCTTAAATCAATAAAGCTATTGTTTATCTCCTTTCTCTTTTTCTCCAGTGCTTTTTGCCCTTTCTGTTTAGTTTCCAAACTTGTTTGTAGGAAAGATGACTCTTTATCCAAAATCCCACTTCCCTTCCCCTTTGGGAGGTTGTCTTTTTCTTATCTTTCCTTTCAATGATTATCAGTTTGTTGGCATTCATAAGTGTACAGAATTTTCTTTAATAGGCTGGAATAAAGGCAATTGTGTTTACACAGGTTTTCTTTCTCATGGGTTGTTTGTTCTAGGTTAATTAATAAATCAAACAGTGGAAACATGTAACTTCTTTGTTCAGTAGATTTGTAGGATGAAAAATATCACTCCCCACATCCCCAAACCTGTGCAAACTTCAGAAACTCAGTTTCTTTTCTTTATAGTTTATTGGGTGGGGGTTAATGGTTTACAGTGCGGTGGTTGAAACACAGGATAGGTGCAATCCCTCATCTTCCTGTGATAGGTGTCTAGGTGTCTGGAAGGGACATACTCCCGTAACTTAGGAGCCTTTCCCCCGTCATACAGCAGGACTCCAATGCCTTTCCATCCCATTCCATTTCTTCTTTTCCCAGAGTCCTTTCCTTTGGTCCTTTATGCTTGAACATATCCAGTTCAAGTTTCATCTTATAATTTCCCTTACTGTCCTTGTTTCTTAAGTTCCACATATGAGTGAAATCATTTGGTATTAGTCCTTCTCTTTCTAGCTTATCTCACTCAACATAATACCTACAAGCTCTGGTCTAGATAGTGCAAAGGAGATGACTTCATCAAGAAACTCAGTTTTTAAGAGCCTGTCAATATTCTCTTTTTACTCAGAAACCTTTCTTTCTGTCTCTTCTTTCATTCAAGAACCAAACATCACTGGGTATGCAGATATTTTGCTATTTTAGAGGCCCCCCAATTATAGCCAAGACTCTCTTTTATAACTTTCTCCTCCTAATGAACTGTGGACTCAGAAAAGTTGTCTGATGGTTAGTCTGGCTACTTTTATATCTGAAAATATAGGTATTAAAACAAAACCTGTCAGAAAAATCCTAGAGATCATCCCAAATATTGTTATGCTTTCTGAATGATGCTCTCTCAGGCCCCTTGTAAATTCTAAGCCATTCTCTAGCCCATTGTTGAATTTCAAGAGAGGCAGGCAAGTACTAGCCCAGCAGTGTCTCCTGATACTTATTCAGGCTCTTTGCTGACTAACCTCTCCAAGTGGTCATGTAGGCTGTGGACTATGTTAGCAAGTAGGCACCTGAGGATAGAAGAAAATGATGGTGGAACCCCGGTCCTCTTCAGGAGTTAAGCTACTAGTGTCAGCGCATCCTGGTCACCAGGGATTCTCTTGGGTTCAACCTTGCTGAGTGGGAGAGACAAAAAAAGGAACCAACAGATTAAGTTTTATGCTTGTTCCCCATGGTCCTATTCTTTCATAATCTTTCTTGGTCCCTTCCATCCCCTTTGATATTTCCTTCTTTTCTCCTTCATTTATTTGAGGGTCTTTCTGAGATCTCTTTCTTCTTTTTTAATTGTCTCTAACTTGTCCTCGATCTTGCTAATTCTGTCTTCAGCCTCATTTATTTTATTCTCTCTCCCCTCTACTGTTTTCTGGAGTTCATCTACTTTGTTACCCTGTTCTGATACTGTCTTAGCTTGTTCAGCTAGTTGTGTTCTTAGCTCAGCTATTTCAGCTTTCAGCTCTCTAATAACCTTGAGATAAGTAGTGTTTTCTTCCAGAGTCTCATTGGTTGTTTCTGCATTTCTGATGACAATTCTTTCAAACTCTTTACTCACTCCTGTGATTATTTCCTTAACTAGTGTTTGGATGTTGACCTCATTATTTTGTGCTTCAACCTTTGGGGGGCTTTTAGCTGGACTCTTGTCCTGGTTCATTTCTTCAATATTTCTTCTTGTTGTTTAACCATTTTATATAGTATGTTATGAGGTACCTCTCTCAGTACTTTCCAAATTACTGATCACTCTTGCCTGGATTGACTTGTGTCTAGGTAAGGTAATTAAAGGGTTCATGGTTGTGGAAATTGACAGTTGTTTCAATATTATTTTAATCCCTGAGTTGGAGCACAGTGGTTTAAAAGCCTCTTTTGATCTTTTTCTTGCCTGTAGGCTATGGAAGCCTGAGGGCTTTTAAATTATAAATTGGCTTCTTAGCTTAATCACTGATTCCTGTCTAAGAGATAAAGCAGGGTGGGGCAGAGGTAACCCAGTGGTTATACAAAGAGACTCTCACAGCCCCACCACTAGGCCACAGAAGTATAGATCTTCTCCTGAGTTTCCTGGTTAGTTCTCTATCCCCTGGTGTCAGCACAAGGCCTCCCCCACCCCACTCCAGATTCTGAGGATTGTAGCAATGGAGACTCACAGTTGCATTTGATGAGTCTTAGGGGAGTCCTCTCCTCCCATCAGCAGTCTTTTTGTTGGTGAAACAGACTGGAGGTGGTGTCTCAACTGGTAAACTGCCAGACTGTTACCAGCCACTTAATCTCTCCCTAGGCTCCTCTCTGTCCATGAGCCACATGTGTTTGTACTCACTGTGGTTTGGTGGGTTCCTGAAGTCATTCTAGTCCTGCCTTGTTGTGGTCCCAGGTGTTCTCCTTTGGTATTCCTAATTGACCCGGGAGAGGAGAGGTGAGAAACACAGCTGCTGCTGCTCCGTGGCCCCCTTATTTGAGGGTCTTTCTGGCATGATGGCTTTTCCTACATTATCTTTATCTGAAGTGCTATTTAACTTATGTCCTAATGGTGGAAATTTATCATTTCTTTTCTTGAAAACTCTACTGTTATCATTGTGGATTTTTTCAGGAGCAGTTGAACTCAGAATGAAACTTCTTGTAGCACATACAGCTAACTAGTCACTTAGACAAAAAGAAAAAGAAAACCAGGGAAATAGCTTAGTGTCAGCACACAGAACTTTCATGCCCAAGGCCCGAGGTTTGTTCTTGGTATCATATGTGTCAAAACTCACTGGTGCTCTGATCTCTCTCTTTCTCCACCTTCTTTCTTTTCCTCTTGTGAAAATAAATATTTAAAACACACTCAAATTTATTCACACTTTCTTTTATCCTCCAGGGCTACCACTGGGGCTTGGTGCCAGCACTAGAAATCCATGGCTTCTGGCGGCCAGTTTTTTTTCTTTCTTATAAAATTGGGAACAACAGAGAAAACTTGAGAGGAGAAGGGAAGACAGAGAGGGAGAAAGAAAGATGCAGACCTGCTTCTCCACATGTGAAGCTTCCCTCTGCAGGTGGGGAGCCAGGGGCTCAAACCTGGATCCTTGTGCAGGTACTTGCACTTAGTACTATTTGCATTTAACCAGATGTGCCCCTACTCGCCCCCCCATTGACACTTTTATTAATACTTTTCTGAGGGAAAATAGATGAAAGATAAAGTGATGAACAACATTGCTATGCTTTGTCTAAGAAATACCCTCAGCTTCCAGGACTTTTAAATTTCTTTAAAATATTTTTTATTATTATCTTTATTTATTTATTGGATAGAGACAGCCAGAAATTGAGAGGAGAGGGAGAGAGAGAGAAAGAGAGGGAGAGAGAGAGAGACCTGAAGCACTGATTCACCACTGTGAAGCTTTCCCCATGAAGGTGGAGACCAGGGCTTGAACCTGGATCCTTGTGCACTGTAACATGTGGACCTGGCCCCCATTTTAATTTATTTAGAGGAAGACAGAAAAAGAATCTTATTGACTCACTGTGAGCAAGATCAGTTGCCAAACCTTTTTGTCTTCCACTACCTCTCTGTTCAAGACTCTTATTTCTTCTGACATATTTCCTTCTAGATGTCTTCTCAGTCACACCTGCAAAGCCATTTCACAAACCACTTTCTTTTATTTATTTATTTATTTATTTAAGAAAGGATTAATTAACAAAACCATAAGGTAGGAGGGGTACAACTCCACACAATTCCCACCACCCAATCTCCATACCCCCCCCCTCCCCTGAAAGCTTTCCCATTCTCTATCCCTCTGGGAGCATGGACCCAGGGTCATTGAGGGTTGCAGAAGGTAGAAGGTCTGGCTTCTGTAATTGCTTCCCCGCTGAACATGGGCATTGACTGGTCGGTCCATACTCCCAGTCTGCCTCTCTCTTTCCCTAGTAGGGTGTGTCTCTGGGAGAGCTGAGCTCCAGGACACATTGGTGGGGTCTTCAATCCAGGGAAGCCTGGCCAGCATCCTGGTGGCATCTGGAACCTGGTGATTGAAAAGAGAGTTAACATACGAGGCCAAACAAATTGTTGAGCAATCATGGGCCCAAAGCTTGGAATAGTGGAGAGGAAGTGTTAGGGAGGTACTCACTGCAAACTCTAGTGTACTTCTGCTTTCAGGTATATATTTTGCAGTAGTTTATGGATACGTGTGAACATAAGCTCTCTGTCCCAGAAACTGGTATATATCTAGGTTATGGGACTTTGTTAGAAAGTGAACCACCTGAGATGAAATTAGAGTGTACTATAAAAGGAAAGGTCTCACCCGAGTAATGAAGCTGAAGGGCTGTCATTCCACACGTGAAGTCTCTGGACACAGTCTGAGGTAAAGCATGTTGAGGTGGCAATCGTTGCATTGGTTAGGTTGTGATCGGCAGATGCAATATTATTTGGTATGGATTGGGAGAGGCATACGGGAAAGTGGGCCCTATCTAAGGGTTCCAGGACTGGGGGAAGTAGGGGCTCTCTAGTGGAGATGTGAGGTTCCTGCTGTCTTAGGGTTCAAAAAGACAATCGATAGTTAATGTTATCATCACATTATTTGGTAATTGAAAAGTCCTTTTGTTATGGTTTGCTGTACAGTATCCAGTATCTTGTATATAGCTGTGCTATTGGATGCTTCTAATCTACTTGGTCTAGGCTTTTGAGAGAGTCCGCATATCAAATACACAACTTATATATTAAAAAGATTCAGTTTGTGTTTTGAAAAACTTTGAGACATACAATTGATTTTCCCCCTCTCATATTAATTAACTACTGATTTATACGTCTACATTTTGCTAGGAGTGTACATAAACACCATTCCCACCACCAAAAGACTGTGCACAAACCACTTTCAAGCCCTTTTGATGTTCAAACATTTTTCTGACCACTGACATTCTTTTATTCTTCAAAAAAAAAAAATCTAGGGAACATAGGAAGTTAAGAAGAAAGTAAAGGAGGAGATTGAAAAAGTCCAACTTGGGTTCACTGGTGCTGAACAACCTTTAAAAGGGGGACCAGTATGTCTGAAGTTGTGCAACACGTTACAGTGCACAAGGACCCACGTACAAGCCCCCAGTCCCTACTTGCTTGGGGACACTTCATGAGCAGTGAAACAGTGCTACAGGTATCTTTATCTCTATCCCTCCCCTCTCAATTTCTCTCTGTCTCTATCCAAAGTAAATAAATAAATAATATAAAAAGAAAGAAAAGTTGTACAACTTTTCTGGAGAAGGATATTAGACGTTCTACCTGTGACTGGAGACAAGGTCCTTGGGTTGGAGTTAGCATGGGAAATTCCACAGTAAGACTCTACTTCCTCTTGCATCCCTAGTTCCATAGCAGTACCCAATACCAGCTCACGATCTAACACCCCACCCAGTGCCATCACCTTCTTCTGTTGTCTGTGTATTTGCTCTTATCTTTATTAAGTGGTCCAAGCAGAGAAGGGAGGTGTTCTTTGAAATAATTGCTCTGTAGCCCATTACCAGGAACTATACTGTTAACCATTATTCATACTCATAATACTATCTTAGTGAGATTAGAAAACTAGAAAGACAATGTCCAGGCATGGATAAGTCAGATAACCAAAGATCCAACTTGTCTGACATCTCTTGCCATCTTTCATCCCCTGAAACTTAAGGGGAGGATCTCCAGAGACTTTGTAGGGGAATGTTAGACTTGAATTCAGGAATGTGCATGTGATAGTCCCATGAATGTACTGTCCAATCTGCTTTCCCTTCTCTGATTTTGTTTCTGCATAGCTCCTGTTTATTGCTGAAATACTAATTGCTTTAGTTTAGTCAACAGCACTAGGAAATGACAGCTGCAATTCCATCTTTTTGTGTGTGTGACCATCTGTTCACACCCTGTAGTCATTGTTATGATTTACTGATTAGGTAGTTCTACAATTATGAATGTTATGCCCTGGGGGTAGTCGGTAGCACACCTGGTTAAGTACACACATTACAGTGCTTAAAGACTCAGGTTCAAGCCCCTGTCCCCCACCTGCAGGGGGAGGGGGGAGCTTCATGAGTGGTGAGCAAGGCTGCAGGTGTCTCTCTGTCTCTCTCCCTCTCTTATCTCCCCCTCTCCTTTCAATTTCTCTCTGTCTCTATCTAATAATAAATAAATAAAAATATCTTTAAAAACTGAATGTTATTTCTTAGTTGTAAGTAGGTTTGAGATGTCTTAAGGGGAAAAAGTTGTGTGTAAGGACAGATAGAAAAAAATGAAAGGTCCCTGTTGATTGTCAATTCCAGCACAGTATTGACAAAGATTTTGAGGTTCTGTTTGGCTCAGTGAGAAGACATCAGTGTGCAGTGGGCATGGGAAAGAGGAGTTACAGAAAGAGTTCTGGCCCCTTAGTTCTAACTCCTTCTACTACCAGAAGAGATAACTATGGAAAGTCTAGGAACAGTCTTTGCTGTCTGAAAAAAAAAAATGTTACAAGAGCAGTTCATAAAAAAGAAGAACACTAAACAGGCGAGAAAACAACTTAGAAGCTGGGTGGCTGATGTGACCAGAACAGACTGCAGAACAAGTTCTAGAAAAGAGAGAGAGGCTCTGGTTTAATGCCGAGATGACTTGGCACGATGCAACAATCTATACATACTTAGGAGTGTTCCAGGCCTATTTGTGAGGAGGAACAGTAGACATGTGTGGTTGAGAAACATGGAATGAACACACATGATCGACTGCATAGAAAATGACAGAGAAACACCATTGGGGGCATTAATTAATTAACTGTATGGGAACGAGGAAATAAGTCAAAATGGTTCTAACCAGTCTCCACTGATCAGCTCTGTCTAGTGAGGAATCTAGATCCTTAAAAATGTGTTTTTAATGTTCTATCTTGGTCCAGTCAGAAGGTACCAACATGGCCACTCCCAGGGAGACATAGTGAATCCTCCAAACTGAGAGTGTCGGGCCAGTTTGCTTTTGCTTTCTTAACCCCGAGGTCTCAGTTTTGATGAGAAGGGGGCAAGAAGTTACACCGAATTTTGGCTGTTTGATGATGTCAGCTCTCCTGATTTCCAGAACGGAGCTGACCTTAACTTCTCCCCCCTTTACTTTGGTGACTTCCCAGTACTCTCTCTAGTCTGGAAAGATACCATCTCACCATCAGACTTATTGGTAAAGATGAGAATCAAAAGAGAATCAAAAGAGAATCAAGTGAAGCAAGAAAGAGAAAGTAGAGTTTAGCTGACACACTCCCAGTAAGTGTCGTGGTTGTGTGGCTCTTTTACTTACCAGTTGGAAGAATTTGCCTCTTAGCATAGCATCCTTGGTACCCAAGGATGTGGTGAGGATTAAATAAAATAAGGGGCCGGTGGTGGCACACCTGGTTGAGTGCACATGTTACAATGTGCAAGGACCCGGGTTTGAGCCCCCAGTTACCACCTGCAGGGGGAAAGCTTTGCAAGTGGTGAAGCAGTGTTGCAGGTATCTCTCTTCCTCTCTTCCTTTCTATCTCCCCCTCCCTACCCTCTTGATTTCTGTTTAAAGGATTAAATAATAATGATTTTTTTTAATTTTGGAATTTTTATTTATTTATTTTGTCAGCACCAGGGATGCACTGTTCTGGGTTGACTTTTTCAGAGAGAGAGAGAGAGAGAAAAAGAGAGAGAGGCACCACAGCACCAAAACTGCTTCTAACAGGTACATATTAAGTTCTCCATAAATGTTAACTGTGGTTATTAAGTTCAGTATAATCTCTCTACTTCCTTATTGAAAGCTACACTCTTAGGTAGCTCAACACCATAAATCCCTTTGTAATTCTATTTTGCCCCATCTACACCAGTGTGCCTCCTCTTGACCTCTCTTGAAGATAGAGCATCTGACTTCTGGGGAAATAGAGGCATCCAAAGGTCAAAGAATGAGATGTCTAGAAGGAGTCTTGACAGTGTGCTCGTTCCCACATTAGGAATTGATCATGTAGGGCGAGAAAGGGGCAAGAGAGGGTTGTCATTGCCCCTCAGGCACCATGTGGGTGGTTAGAAACCATAGGAAGAAGCTGGCTGGTGAGTGATGCTGGGTTCAGAGTTCATCCTCTCCACACTCATAGCTTCCTTTTTTTATTTTGACACCCCAAGGTACACTTCTGCTTGTAGTCAAGGATGAGCCTAGGTCTGTTCTCCTAGACTCACTCAACCTCATTTCCTGGGAGAAGCACTGTGGGTGGTTCTAGAAGGTTATCTGATTCTGGTGACTCACACTGGTTGGAATGGCTGACATATGAGACGACTTGGCTATCTTGCTGGCCTCATGCTTTAATTTTTAAAAGATTTATTTATTTATTTATCACCAAGATTATCGCTGGAGCTCAATGCCTGCATGATGAATCCACTGACTCCTGGCAAGCATATTTTCCTTTTCTTTCTTGTATTTAATAAGACAGAGAAATTGAGAGGGGGAGGGGGAGAGAAACAGAGATCCCTGCAGACCTGCCTCACCGCATGTGAAGCTTCCTCCCTATAGATGGGAAGCAGAGGCATTGAACCCAGGTCATGCTCACAGTAATGTGTACACTTAGCTGGGTATGCCACCTCCTAGACCCTGTTTATATATGTTTTTTATGAAAGAAGGAGAAAAGAAAATGAAAGACTCTATAAACTACAATGGTAAGGACTGCCTCCTGTTTGAAGGGAGACTGGCTTATCCTACTCTGCAACTGGAGGAAGACTGGTCCTGAAATGAGTACAGTCTTGAAGCTTCCTAGATGTGACCGTGGACTGTGAGCTCAGACTGACAGTGACTCAGAAGTTATGCAGGCTCCTGTACTAAATAGGAATAGACATGGGACCCAGGCCAAATTGATGTGGTTATCTGTATCTGTATCTGTATCTGTATCTGTATCTGTAGCTGTATCTATTTCTATTTCTATTTCTATTTCTATTTCTGTATCTATTTTTCAGGTTTGGGAGCTACTCTCTGCCCTAACCCAGCTTTCATATTCTATTCTCAAATCTGATACCATACTCCAAGACAATATTTCTAGTTTACCTTCATGTTAGCTACCAAGCTCAAGCAAAAATTACTAAAGTCGTAAGCCCCTAGAAACATACCTAAAATAGATATCCTGGTTTTTTTTTTTTCCACCCCAGGGTTCCTATTCTCATCTGCTCTATTCTTATCTGTTAAACTTTTTGTCCTGCTTCATACCTTAATTGCCTTTCAGCCACCAAGTTGTAGATGCTACTATGATTCCATTCTGACTTCCTTGGCCAGATGACCTAGCCAACATGTTCCAGAACCTCACTTCCCCAGAGCCTTACCCCACCAGGTAAAGACAGAGAGACAGGCTAGAGGTATGAATCAACCGACCAACATCCTTATCCAGTGGAGAAGTAATTACTGAAGCCAGAATTCTTTCTTTTTGCATGCCAAAAAGAATTTTGGTCTTTACACCCAGAATAGGGGGAAAGATAGAGGAAGATGACCAGAGGGCTCTGAACCCCAACTTGAGTGGAACCTAAAACATTTATCACCAGGACACTTTGATTTTACATCATCAATGAAGGGGAAGCAAATCTGGAAAACAACAGAGGAAGCCAGGCGTTGATTCTCTTATCTGAGAGACAATAGGAAAAAGAGAAAGATGCTTGGAAGTAGTAATAGGTGCTAAGTGTGACTTGGAAAGGAAGTGAAGGCAGGACCATAGGGAAAAAATAATCAAAAAATAGATGGGAGTCGGGCTGTAGTGCACCGGGTTAAGCGCAGGTGGCGCAAAGCACAAGGACCGGCATAAGGATCCCGGTTCAAACCCCGGCTCCCCACCTGCAGGGGAGTCGCTTCACAGGCGGTGAAGCAGGTCTGCAGGTGTCTGTCTTTCTCTCCCCCTCTCTGTCTTTCCCTCCTCTCTCCATTTCTCTCTGTCCTATCCAACAATGACAACAACAATAATAACTACAACAATAAAACAACAAGGGCAACAAAAGGGAATAAATAAATAAAATAAATATATAAAAAAAAATAGAGAGAGACATATAGATAGAGAGATAGATAGACAGACAGATAGATGATGGATAGATAGGCAGATAGCTAAGTACATAGATAGATAGATGGATAGATAGATAGATAGATAGACAGACAGACAGATAGGGTCAACCCCTATCTGTGACCTTGAGAGAACTGTTGCAGCTTCTGCCAGAGGGGGATAGGGACACAGAACTTTGTTAGTGGGAATGGTGTGGAATTTTACCACTATTATATTATATTTTGCAAATCACTGGGACTTCATGTGAACAAATCCCGTGCTCTAACACTGCATTATCTCCCCCAATTCATCTTGACTTAGGAAAGGGGTCCTATGCATCCCCCCAAAGCTCATCACTAATTCTCACTTGCCTTTGGAATCTAAGCTAAGTCCCATCTGTGCTTTTGGATCAATTTCATTTTCTCTACTCTGCCCTCAGTGGAAACTGAAACCAGCTGGGGAGTGTTTTGCACACAACAAAGGATTCTGGCTACTAAGGATATTTGATTAAAAGGTGACTCTCTAGAGCTATTGCCTCTGAATGCAGACCTCTTGGGGCTTGAGCTGGGAGGCTGAGTTAGTCTTGTCTGCACATCAGAAAAAAAACAGGGCACCACCACACACCAGTTTAATGTCATTACCGTGTGTGTGTGTGTGTGTGTGTGTGTGAGAGAGAGAGAGAGAGAGAGAGAGAGAGAGAGAGAGATCCCATGTTTAACTTGGGAACACTGCAGAAGGTTCTCACTGCACTGCATTCCCCTTAGAGCCTGCCAGGAAAGGCCGCAGTTTGAACCCTACTAACATTCCCCTTCCAAACGTTCCCCTTCCAGACTTCCCTAGCAGAGCCAACCAAGTAGCCATCCTGATGGACATGGAGAATATCAGAAGTTGCATTAATCCACTTATGAAGAGCAGCAGCCTGCAGGGTGTTGACATCCGAGACTGCAAGGCTCAGACTCCTTGCTGTTATTCTGTTTCATGGGGCTCAAATCCTGTGGGGGGTGAGTGTGAAGAGATGGGGGTCTTATTACTAGATGGGTTCAGAACTTCCACCTGGCTTATTTACTTAGAGTTGTATTTATTTATTTACCAAGAGACTCCAGAGCACTAGTCCACCATGTCTGGTGCCCTGGATTGAACTGAGGGCACAGGCCTGCATTCTGTTGTTTGAAAACCCTTGATGATATATACTGCCTCTCTTCCAGTTCTGGGGGAGGCATTTTGATAATATATGTAAGAGGTACTCTGGTGTGCCCTGTCCGTTCTTAGTCTTTGGCCTTCTTTATTTCCATTAAAAATGTGTTCTATTATTGATGAGGCTTGGTGTGGTGCCTGCACTACGAATCCACTGCTCCTGATGGTCATTTTTTCCCTTTTTGCCTTTTCTCTTCCTTCTTTCTTTCTCCCCTTCCTTCCTTCCTTCCTTCCTTCCTTCCTTCCTTCCTTCCTTTCTCTCTTTTACTTTTTTCTATTTTTATGTGACAGGACAGAGAGAAATTGAAGGGGAGGGGAGATAGAGAGGAGGAGAGAAAGAAACTTGCAGACCTGATTCCCCACTCATGAAGTGTTTCCCCTGCAGGTGGGGAGCGGGGCCTTGAACCCAGGTCCTTGCACATGGCCAAGTGTGCCCCGCCTGGCCTCTGGGACATGATGATTTACAGGACAGTTGTGGCATGGGACTAATCTCTTATCCTTCCATACTAGGTATCTATGCATTCATCTCACTGCCCATTTAGTTTCTTGTATACCGTTTCGCACCAGGTCCCCAGTGCCCACTCAAACCACTTCTTCCACCCTCATGTCCTTGGCCTTATTTTCACAGACTACATCTGACCCAAGTTTCACCCTGTGCTTAGCCTTTCCATCTTTGTTTCTTCAGCCTCACCCTTAAGTGTGATCAGCTGTTATTCATCTTGCTCCTTCTGGCTAACCACACTTAGCATGATTCCTTCAAGTTATATTCAAGATGAGGCAAAGGAAATGATTCCACGATTTTTAATAGCTAAGCAGTATTTCATGGTGTATGTGTACCATAACTTTCTTAGCCACTCATCTGTTTTTAGAATCTGGGTTGCTTCCAGTTTTGGGTTATTCCACATAGTGCTGCTAAGAACATTGGAATACATAAATCTCTTTGGATAGGTGTTTGTGTGTTCTCTGGACACTTCTCTAGAACAGGGATTGCTAGGTCATAGGGTAAGTCCATGTCTAGTGCTCTGAGCTATCTCCAGACTCTGTTCCACAGGAGATGAACCAATTTACATTCTCACCAGTAGTATGAAAGTGTTCCTTTTCCTCCTCCGCATCCTCACCAACATCTGTTGTTTCTGTCTTTTCTTATTTATGTTGGTTTTAGTTCTTTTGCAACCAAATCATAAAATCAAAGGTCAGGCATTAGGTGTTGAGAATAGACTCTTAGTCATTTTTCTTAGACAATTGCTCAACCTTCTTTCCCACTGGCAATGCCAAGCATAGAGAGGACCAGTCTCACATATAGGGTGAGAAAGAAGCATTTCCTGTGAAGTTGAGACCAACATCTGGGAAGTGGGCTCACTCCATGTTCCTTTCTTTCTTTTTTATTTTTTTGGTTATTTTCTCTTTCGTTGCCCTTGTTGTTTTATCGTTGTTGTCGTTGTTGGATAGGACAGAGAGAAATGGAAAGAAGAGGGGAAGACAGAGAGGGGGAAAGACACCTGCAGACCTGCTTTACCAACCTGTGAAGTGACTCCCCTGCAGGTGGGGAGCCAGGGGCTCGAACTGGGATCCTTACGCTGGTCCTTGTGCTTGGCACCACCTGCGCTTAACCTGCTGCGCTACCGCCCGACTCCCCTATGTTCCTTTCTTAGAGAAAGAGCAGCTTTGATGAGCTGTTCTTCCTCCCCTTTGTTCTGGGCAGAAAAGAGGAACTCTGCTCCTCTTCCTCTTTCTGCTGATGAGACTGTGAAATTGGGCAGAAATCAAAAGTTGAATTCCTCCCCACCCAAGAAAAAAGCAAAGATAAGGCAATGAGAGATAGTTCAACAGGTAGGGTGCATACCTTGGTATATGAAAGAGCCTGGACTCAAGCTCCAGCACTGCACAAGGGCTGTCATGACACCTGGGAAAATTCTGGTTTTATGGTGTCTCTCTTTCTCCCTCTCTCTCCCCCTTTCTGTCTGTCTGTCTTGAAGTGTTTCTATGCCACTCTAGCCTTCTTTCTGGGTATCAGTGGCACAAGACTGAAGGCAGCAGAGCTCCTGTCACCTCTCCTCTCACTGCAAGCTTGCAGGATGCCCCCACACAGCTGAGGGTCTCTGCACCACCGCTGGACTGCAGTCTTTCATCACTGAAGGGACAGCTGGTGGCAAACAATGAGTTTCTGTGAGCAAGAACAAGTTCACTCTCTTGGACTCACATTTTTCCTTTTGCTTCCATACTGCATTATTATAAACAAACTTCTAAGAATTGTGGTGTCCATAAAAAGCACCTGGCTCACAGTTAGTATGTAGAACCAGTCTGTTTTGAGCTTTCTTCTTATGTTGTTTTCATGACCTTTCTCTCTAGTTTTTTTTTTTTTTAAGACTTATTTGTTAGAGAGAGAAAGAGAGAACCAGAGTACCACTCTGTCTTCTGTGGTACTAGGTATTGAATCTCAAGATATTATGACTGCAAGTCCTGCACTCTATCATTGAAATACCTCCCTTTCCTTCTCTTTCTCTTCTTTTTTTTCTTCCTTCATTCCTTCCCCTATTTCTCACCTTCTTTCTCTCCTTCCTTCCTTCCTTCCTTCCCTCCTTCCTTTCTTCCCTTCTACCTTTCTATATGTTTGTATTTCTCTTCTTTCTTTCTCTCTTCATAGCTGGGGCTTCACCACTACAGGCTGACTTGTTCAAATAGAGAGACAGACAGACAGTGATAGGCAGAGAGGCGGTGGTGGGGGGTGGCAAGGGAGGGGGAAGAAATCATAGCACTAAAGTTTCCTGCAATTCAGGGGAGGCCAGGCTATAAGCTGCTATAAAGATTGCTAGCCAATTTTTTTTTTGTCTGAACATAAGTTTCATTACTCTGTGATTGTCCCAGGAGTGTAATCACTGAGTCATATAGTAGTCGCAAACATTATTATTATTTAAGAAACTGTCAGACTTTCAGCATTTCCACTGGCAGTGTATGAGGGTTAATAATGCTTGGTCCTTGCTATGCAGACTTGGGTGCTGTGACATCTCTTAGTGTTTTCATTTGCACTTTCCTCATAGCTAAAGACATTGCACATGTGCGAATTTCTTTTTTTTAAATATTTATTTATTTATTTATTCCCTTTTGTTGCCCTTGTTGTTTTTATTATTGTAGTTATTATTGTTGTTGTTATTGATGTCATCTTTGTTGGGTAGGACAGAGAGAAATGGAGAGAGGAGGGGAAGACAGAGAGGGGGAGAAAAAGATAGACACCTGCAGACCTGCTTCACCGCCTGTGAAGCGACTTCTCCGCTAGTGGGGACCTGGGGCTCGAACCAGGATCCTTAAGCCAGTACTTGCACTTTGCACCTGTGCTTAGCCCACTGCACTACTGCCCAACCCCTATGTGCTAATTTCTTATCTGTATGTCTCTTCTGGGAAATAGCTCTGCAAATCTTTTGCCCATTTTCTAGTGAGTTTTTTTTTTACTGTTAAATTCACTCTAGATACAAGTTCTGTGCTGGGTATGTGGCTTTCAAATGTTTTCTCACCTTCTGTAACTTGTCTCTTCACCCTGCTAAAATGGTCTTTGTTACTATAGTAGTTTAAAAGCTCATGAAATGCTATTTACCAATTTTCTCTTATGAACTATGCTTCTAATGTCAAGTCTAAAATCTTTGCATGACTCGAGATCTCAATGATTTTCTCTAAAATGTTTGTCATTTTTGCATTTGACTCTACTGGGTCTTTTTTCAGTTATTTTTTTTTTCAGGAAGTGTGAGACCGAGGTTCAGGTTCATGAATTATTTTTATTACCACAACATTGGTTCAAACAGAATAGGGACTAGGCAGTGGTGCACCTGCTAGAGTGGGCATTTAACTATGTGTAAGGATTTAGGTCCATGTTCCTGGTTCACACCTCCCACCTGCAGTGAATCAGTAGTACAGATCTCTCTCTCTCTCTCTCTCTCTCTCTGTGTGTGTGTGTGTGTGTGTCTTCTTTGTCTCTATCAGAATAAAAGGGGAAAACAGGTGTCAGGAGCAGTGGAGTCATTGTGTAGGCACTGAACCCTAACAATAAGCCTGGTGGCAGGACAAACAGAGACAAAGTCCCATGATGTGGGTTTCAGGTGTATGGCATTATTAACCTGTATCTAAAGTAAGTGCTTTTTTTTAAAAAAAAATCTATGGCTATCCAATTACTCTAGCACCATTAGTTTAAATTGACTCTTTTACTGGGCCACCTCCCTGGCTAGTTACTTGATTTTTTTTTAAAAAAAGATAAAGTAACATTTATTTTTAACACTGCACATTTCAACCTCTGTATATATTACATAACAGTCACCACCCAAACTCTGGTTTCCACCCACCACCAAATAATTAACCTCTTCACCCATTTTACCCACTCCTCTAAGAAATCATTCTGCAATTGAAATATAAGACTTTGTTTTTTGTTTGTTTCCTTGTATGTTGTATTTCTGTATGTACTCTGTGCATGAAGTCATGTGGGTCTAGTTTTCTTGGTATAACTTCATTCACTTAGCAACTTCAAGATGTAGATGGAAGGATTTTTTCTTATTTATTTATTTATTTATTTATTTATTTATTGTCATTGCACTGCTCAGCTCTGGCTTATGGTAACACCAGGAACTGAACCTGAGGTTTTGGGGCCCCTATAGGACCTTGCCTTCAATGTGAATCAACAATGGTAGGGAATGTTCCATTCTCTGAAGGGAGGTTGGACAACATACTCTACCTACTACCTGAAGAATATGAGTCCTGAAATTAGTGCAGCCTGGGATGTTCCTAGCCATGACCACAGAATGAGAGCCCAGACCTACAGGAATGCAGAGGTTACATAGGCTCCTGTGTGGACTATGGGCCCCAGATCATATCAATGGGGTTTACAGTTAATAATATTTAAATACTTCCCCATATTTGGGAGCTATTCTCTCCCCTGATCCAGCTTTCTAGTCCCTTTTCCAACTACAACATCATCTCCCCAGACAATAACCTGAGTCCACCTGCATATTAGATGTCAGGCTCAGGCAAAACTTGTAAAGTCACGGGCCTTTTGGAATACACCTAAAATAGACCTACTAGCTTTTTCCAAAACGGAGACCCTAATCTTCCAGCCTTTAGGTTCATGGTTAGTCAACAATTTGTTCTGCTTTATATCTTAACTCTTTTTCAGCCACCAGGTTCCAGATGATACCATGATGCCAACCTGATTTCCCTGGGCAGATGATCCACCATGTGTCTTGGAGCCTCATCTCCCAAGAGCACTGCCCTACTAGGGAAAGAGAAAGACAGGCTGGGAGTATGGATCAACATGTCAACATCATCCATGTTCAGCAGGGGAGCAATTACAGAAGCCAGACCATCCACCTTCTGCACCCCACAATGATCCTGGGTCTATACTCCAGAGGTATAAAGAATAGGGAATCTATCAAGGAAGGAGATTGGATATGGAACTCTGGGGGTGGGCATTGTACCTCTGGGTATGGAAATGTACCCCTCGTATACTATATAGTCTTATCACTATTTCCATTTTATAAATAAAAATTTAAAAAAATATATAAAAAACAGGAATCATCAAGTAAGAATAGAGCAGATAGAAGTAAGGACTTTAGCATGAAAGGAGGCTAGAAAGTATGTTCCTAGGAGCCTATGTCTTAGTAATCTTTGCTTGAGCTTAACAGCTAACATGGGGGTGGACTAGAAATATTGTCTGGGAAGATGGTGTTAGAGTTGAGAGTAGAACTAAGAATGCAGGATTAGAGCAGAGAGTTCCTCACAAACTTGAAGAAAATAAATAAATGCCATTAACTGTTTATCACAACAATCTAACCCAGGACTCATATCTATTCATGTTTTGCACTTGGGCCTATATAACCTCTGAGTCCCTGTCAGACTGAGATCACAGTCCATAGTCACAACCGGGAACATCCCTGACTGTACTCACTTCAGAACCAGTGGATGACCCAGCCTCCCTTTAGAGAGTGAGGCATTCCCTACCACTGCTAGTTCACAGTAAGGGTAAGGTCCTGAAGCCCACAAAAGGGCTTATGATGACATTTCCAATGAGGGTGACCAGTGATAGTACAGAGAGATCTATTAGAGATCTAGGCCCATATTATCTATGGAGGAATCCAAAGTCTCCCTGTCTAGGACTCAGAGTGATGGGGTGGCCTGGTAGTAGCCAAAAGGCCATCATTAAGTGAGCCAGTCTCTTGCTCTTACCCAGCTTTTGCATAGACTTCCATCTTTTATTTATTTGTTATTTATTATTTTGATAGAGACAGAGAAAAAAATTAAAGGGATGGGGAGATAGAGATGGCGACAGAAAGAGAGATGCCTGCAGCCCTGCTTCACTGATAATGAAGTTTCCCCCTGCGGGTGGGGACAGAGGAATTTAACTCTGGTCCTTGTGCATGCCAACATGTGTGCTCAACCAGGTGTGCCACTGCCTGATTCCCTAGACTTCCAACTTTATAGACTTCAGAGAGGTATCCCAATCATAGTTCCCATCCACCTAGGAGTGACATGAAAGAAAGGTGAGCAGGAGAGCAGAGTTTTACTCCAGTGAGAAGTGACCCCACTAGCCAGTAATGGGAAACTGTCCACTTTTTAGAAATGTTCATAGAACAGCCATCATGGCAAATCATATCTAGGCCAGTAACAAAAAGAAATCAACAAGTTTAAAAAGATTTCTCAAGTTATCAGGAATGTGTTCTCTGAACACAATGGAATCAAAGCAGAAATTACAACAAGGTTTATTTTTTAATCTCCAGATGCTTGGAAACTAAATAACAGTGGCTTAACACCATGTTTTCTGAGTGGTCTAACCCTTTGATCACTAGATAATCCCTTTACCAGCCCATTGTAAATTACTTTGAAGTCACTTTATCTGATACCAACTTAGCCAAGCTTCCTTTCCTTTGATTAATGCTTCCTTGTGTATTTTCCTCATATTTTTACTTCTAATCTGCCTACATCATATTGGAGTGAATTTCTTGTAAATAGCATATAGTTTGATTAACTTTTTAAAAAAATATATTCACCTTTTGCATGTTTGTATATATAATGTCTATTGTTTCTGATTGTACTTAGTAAGAGGAATAGAGAAAATTGTATTTGCCTCTTCTTCCTGGAGGTCAAAAGCAATCTTTCATGGCTCTGATAATGTTAATATGAAACACATACACACACACACACACACACACACACACACACACACACACACACACACACACACAAACACACACACCCCTACCTTCGATTCTCTAGACTTCATCTGCTCAATCACCCACCTCTCTTCACCTTTGGCATTTGGCAATGCTAGGGATCAAACCTGGGTCTCAGACATGCAAGTCCTATGCTGTGCTCAGATACACTGAGCTAGCTCTCCAGTCCTGGGATTTAGCTTTGTGGTAGAATGCATGCTTCACATGTATGAAGCTCTGGTTTTGATTCTTGACACACCTCCAAGAAACACACCACACAATCAATCAAGCAAATATGACTGCAAACCTGAACAATAATTTTCCTCTGATATCTTTGAGCTAATGAGACTGAGATAATCAGATAAAATTCTACCCGGATATCCCTTTATTCTACTTTTTCTTTCAGAAAGTAGGGCTTGTCTGAAGTGATTTGTTCTTGGAGTATGTCCTGGGTGGAGAATGCCAAATATTTTCTGGAACTGAGATCTGGACACAGATTAAAGATATAGTTAAAGCTACTTAGGTAAAACATCCACAACCAGCAGGGAACAAAAATGAGAATATGACTTTGCCTCAACTAAAAGAGGAGACTGTGTTGGTATCATAACCAAGTACGCAGAACGAGTGCCTTAATGGGGACTGATCTTCCACAATTCTGGAGGCTAGAAGTCCACTATGGGAGCATGGGCTGGGCTGGTATCTTCTGGCATCCTCTGTCCTTAGTTTGCAGATGACAGTTTTTATTTATTTATTTATTTACTTATTGATTGGGTAGAGATAGCTAGAAATTAGAGGAAGAGGGAGATAGAGAAGGATAGAGACAGAGAGACACCTGAAGCACAGCTCCACCACTTCTGAAGCTTTCCCCTGCAGATGGGAACCAGGGGCTTGAACCTGGGTCCTTGAGCATTGTAACATGTGCGCTCAACCAGGTGTACCACCACTGGGGTCCTGTGGATGACTGTTTTCCCCATGTCTTCATATGGTTGTTCCTCTGTATATGTTTGTGTCTTAATTTCCTCTAGTAAAGACACCTGTCTAATTGAATTATTGACCATCTCATTGACTCTATTTCACTTTAATTAGCCCTTTGATCACTGGGACCCCATATATAGTCACATTGAGGCTTAAAGTTTCAACAGTGACCTCTGGGAATAATTTGGCTCATAGTAAGCTCTCAAGAGGAATTGACGTTTTTTTTTTCTTTTTAATTTTCATTTACAAAATGGAAACACTGACAAGACAAGACCATAGGATATATCCCATCCCCTTCCCTGATAGCTTTCCTATCCATGATAGCATGGACCCAGGGTCATTATGGGGTGCAGAAGGTGGAAGGTCTGGCTTCTGTAATTGTTTCCTGGCTGAACATGGGTGTTGACAGGTTGATCCATACTCCCAACTTGTCTCTCTCTTTCCCTAGTGGGGCAGGGCTCTGGGGAAGTGGGACTCCAGAACACATTGTTGGGGTTATCTTCCCTGGGAAGTCCAGGTGGCATCATGGTAGCATCTGGAAAGTAGCAAGGGTAGAATGAACCCTATGTGGAACCTTCATCATGAACCAGGTCAGCAGAGAAAATTTCTAGTTTCACTTAATGATTTTTCCAATTTCTTCTTATGTGATATTCAATCCTTTCTTCTTACCTACTTCAAGTTTTAAATTGTTATTCATTCATTTATTTATACATATATCTATTTATATTTAAAAATTTATTGCTGTATCTTATTTCTGTTTTTAGCTCAAGGAAAAGTTAGGTCATTAGAAAAGTTTTCTTCAGCACTAAATGCACATCAGATCTGTTTTTCTGTTTAATTGAGATGTAATAAGCACAGAGTGAATATTGAAATGGACCACTCTGAAGTGCGCTGCACAGTATTTAAATATGTGTGTACTTTTGGAACAGCCACTTAGATGAAGATAGAGTCCATGTACAACACATGTGTCTTGAAGGTTTCTTGTTCTTGAAGGTTTCTGATTCTCCACTTGGAAGTCCCCACTCCAGACACCTGTTCTTGAATGCCATCTATGTGAAATCACACAATACACACTCTGTAGTCTGGCTAATAATGCTCACCACAATGTCAGCACAATTCATCTGTGTTATTGTGAGCCGTTGGCATCCTTATTGTTGAGTGATATCCCATTGCATGTCTATAGTTCAATTTATTTGGCCATTGTCTTGATGACAGATATGTGGGTTGTTTCCAATGTGTGGTTATTATTAATAAGGCTGCTATAAAATTCTTGTGTATGTCCTTTGGCAGATTCATGCATGACTTGGTCTTGGGTACATACACCTAGGAGTAGGACTGCTGGGTCATATCAAAATCACTTACTAAATTAAATCTGATAAGCCAATATAAGCAAGTTTAGGTCACTTCTGTCTTTTGTTAGGTTATTATTTTTTTTAGTTCCATGGAATTCAGTCAAAAATATCATATGTCTTTGTGAGATACTGTTATATCATAACTTTAATTGAAAGTACAGTAAATTACAACAACAACAGAAAAAGCCCTCTCATTTAAAAGTGTACACATCATCAATTTAACATTAGACCTGAGGTATGGGGATTGTTCAAAACATAAGATATATATCTTGAGTCTTTTTGGTGGAATATCATATTTTAAAAGAAAGTATTTCTCTGCCAGAGATTTCATGAGAGCGAAAGGTTACATACAATTTTTCCAGTAATGATCTGAGTTAGATACAAATTCTCCACTGCCATGTGCTTTTTTCCAGTGCACTGTTGACATTCTAACTACTAATGGGAAACAGAAATGACAATGCATCATCAGAATGACCTGCCTTCACCATCAGGAGTGCAGCTTTACTGGAATGGGAAGCCAAGGTGAAATTTAGCCTTAGACAGGAAGTGAGTTTAGATAGCAGAGTCCAGATATTTATGTTGGTTCCTCAATTTCTTAACAGAAAATGTGCATGTCAGTGGTAATAGGACTGAGCGCCTTTGATATTTCGGCAGATGATCCTATCAGCTACATATGGTCCATTGATTCTTGGGGTGGTGGTTGGGACCTAGGGCCTGCACAATTTTCTGGCCTTTTACTTCTAACTATAAGTGACCACACCTTTTCATCTTGTCCTCCCCAAGCGTGTAGTTCAAATATGATCATATTACCTGGAAGCCAAGACAATGAAGTGGATGGAAGTAGATAGAAAGAATTGTATTAGACCATAGTTACTCTAGTTGAGTTGTGTAACCCATCCCAAGGCTCTTCTGAAGAGCTTAGTTTTTATCGAGTACTTTTTTAGGGGCTCAATACATGGTTCTTCTCTTCTCCTAGTATTCTCTATAGCTTCACACATCATACCATTTTGGTATGGCAGAGACAACCCTCTTATTATTATTATTAATTTAATATTTGTTTATTGCTGGTACACAAATGTAATTACCATACAGCTGACATCAGGCTAACAGACTTACATGATCCCACAAAGGATTGTGGGTGTGTCGGAAGTGATGTAAGCACCAGCTTGCCAGAACTCTTTCTCTTTTCCTGCGCACTCTCAGTGCCTGTTCTCATCCCCAAGGACCTCCATGCCAAGTCTCCCAGTACCTGAACACATGTAGCCGAGCTCTGGTAAATAATTTATGGTCCCGGCTAATGGCTATCAAATTTAGTCCCTTTTCTTATTTTGCTGTACCCAAACAACCACGATATAATAAACTCCCTGTTTGTTTAAACCTCCATCAAAGCCACTCCAAAGTTTTAATTTCCTAATTACTACAGTTTACAATATTACAAGATCTTAGGAGTGTAGTCTCACACCTATAGATACTTGTACGTATACAACTTATTGCAACCACCACCAGAGTTTCTGTGTTATCACGTCAATTGGGACCCCCCTGCCTCCCACTCCGATTCTTTCTGAAAACCACCATAGCTTGTGTAGAGTCCAGGAGTCACTTTGGTTTCTATGACTTGTTTTCTTTAGTTCTATTTCACATATGAGAACAAGACCATCTGGTAGTTGTCCTCCACCTCTTCACTTAGTTCACCGAGCAGAATCATAATCACATCCTGCTCCATCCATTTCACTCCAGATGACAAAATGCCAACTTTTTAAAAATTGCCCAATTAGTAGTCCATTAATGGACTATATCTTGTGACCTCTTTATACAGTCCTCTATTAATGGTGGTTTTTTTTTTTTTTTTTTTGAGAACTTCCTGACACCCCTCTGATCCAATATTCTAAGAGAACTGTGAAGCCTGGGCTCTCATGATGGGCCAGCTGCTTCTGAGGACATGAAAGGAATGAATGCCTAGGAGCCACTGAGAAATTGCAAAGACCACTGTGGACATAGCAATCCTGTCCTGTAGATTGGTGATATTATCTCAAACCATGAACCTATGCACGGTGTTGAAAGAGAGCTTGATCAGGAGTAACCGGAGAGGAACGAGATTGGAGTCCACAAGTGTGGGAGATCCTTTGGGGAACAGACCTCTGGGGAAAGAAGGGACAGCCTGAGCAGACTCTGTCCAGGGTCATTTGTGAAAAGCACGGACTTGCTCTTGTCTCTGTGTAGAAACTCCATGTTGTTTGCTTCTGGTGAGTAAATCCAGGTCACTCGGATCACTTGGATAGAACCACCAATAACTGTTTTGACAAAGATGAAAGAACCACTGCAAACACCAGGAGTTAATATGTTTCATTCCAGGAGCAAAGCTATTTCAGCTCTCAGTGTTTTTGGTTTTTGTTTTGTCTCCATACCTTTTTTTTTTTTTTTTTTTTGCCTCCAGGGTTATTGTTAGGGCTAGGTGCCTGCACTATGAATCCCATTTTTGTTGCCCTTGTTTTTGTTATTGTTATTGATGTTGTTGTTGGATAGCACAGAGAAATCGAAAGAGGAAGGGAAGACAGAAGGGAAGAGGAGAAGGAAAGACTCCCACAGACCTGCTTCACCACCTGTGAAGCGACTCCCCTCCAGGTGGGGAGCTGGGGGCTCAAACCGGGATCCTTTTGCCAGTCCTTGCACTTTGCGCCACATGCACTTAACTTTCTGCTCTACTGCCCATCCCCTGAAATCTGTTTTGATGTATTGAACAAAACTCCTAGAAGGTCAACTTCGCATGTGTGCTACTTCTCTCTACCCCAAGTCACAAGGGAACACATCAAACAGATTCTTCTTGCACCTGTCGACTCTTAGTATGGTCTAATCAATATTTTCCTATTTTATGAAATTTTGAAATTTATTAACAAAAGTAGTCCAGAAAAGATTGGGTATAAGTGACAATAAGGGTTAAGATAATTTTGTTTTCTGTTGTATTATTTCTAGAAGACTATAAACAGTCTAGGAAGCTGGTTTATCTCCTACAACAGGAATTAAGTCATAGAAGAAAATGTCTTCTTGCTTTTAACTGTAGATCTGCCTTTTTAAGAAGTGTATGTATACAAGTAGATTTAATGGGGTGAATGAACAATTAGATAGAAATGCTGGAAAAAAGTTCCTGAGGAAAAGTTATTAACTGCCCAAGAATTAGTCACTGAAATGTTGGAGTATTGCACCAAAGTAAAAGACTCTGGGGTGGGTGGGTGGGTGGGGAGAATACAGGTCCATGAAAGATGATGAATGACATAGTGGGGGTTGTATTGTTAAATGGGAATCTGGGGAATGTTATGCATGTACAAACTATTGTATTTATTGTTGAATGTAAAACATTAATTCCCCAATAAAGAAATAAATTATTTTAAAAAAAAAGAAAAAAGAACAATAACAATAATAATAATAACAAGGGCAAAAAAATTTTTCCTATTTTAATTTTATTTCATTTTTTTTCCTCCAGGGTTATTACTGGGCTCGGTGCCTGCACCATGAATCCACCGCTCCTGGAGGTCTTTTTTTTTTTTCCCTCCCCTGAAGGCCATTTTTTCCCCCTTTTGTTGCTCTTGTTGTTGTAGCCTCGTTGTGGTTATTATTATTACCATTGTTGATGTTGTTCGTTGTTGGATAGGACAGAGAGAAATGGAGAGAGGAGGGGAAGACAGAGAGGGGGAGAGAAAGACAGACACCTGCAGACCTGCTTCACCGCTTGTGAAGCGACTCCCCTGCAGGCGGGGAGCCGGGGCTCTAACCGGGATTCTTATGCTGGTCTGCGCTTTGCACCACGTGCTCTTAACCCACTGCGCCACCGCCCGACCCCCTATTTCATTTTTTTATCCTTTCACCCTAAGTCTTATTTCTAGGGTTCAGAGTTTGCATGATTCCACCATACATAGCGACCATTTTTCTTTCTTTTCATCCTCTTCCTCCTCCTCCTCCTTCTTTGATAGAGGGAGAAAGAACCAGAGAAGGAGAGGGAGAGGGAGAGGGAGAGGGAGAGGGAGAGGGAGAGGGAGAGGGAGAGGGAGAGGGAGAGGGAGAGGGAGTGAGGGAGAGAGGGAGGGAGTGAGGGAGAGAGGGAGGGACAGAGGGAGGAGAGAGAGAGAGAGATGGAGAGAGAGAGCTGTCACACTGCTCTGTCACTCAGGAAGCTTCGTCCCTGCAGGTGTGGACCAGGAACTTAAACCCAGGTTCTTGCATACGGTAACATGTGTGCTCTACCAGGTGCACCTTAGCCAGGCCCAAGTGTTTCTCTGCTTTATTGAGACAAGCCTGTGAGCTGCTTCCCCTCTTCCCTTCATTGCAGAATGGAGGCATCTTGCTTAGAGAGAGAGCATGCCATCAGAGCAACAATCTGTCTTTCTGTCCCTCTGTTACCCTCGGGGGGAACTCAGTAGTTCTAATTCACCTTTAGACATTTCTGTTCAGTGAAGGACTTGTAACATTTGCCAGCTCTGGAAGCATGCATGGGGAACAGGAATGCTATTCGGACTGCTGGTATCCAGCTGCAGACTGTTTGAGGAGGAAACAACGCCCCTATTCATTGGACTCTGTGATGCTTCCCTCCCTCACAAGTTCTCCCAGCCCTGGAGAAAACTACCTAGAAGAATGACATTTGGATTTCTTGCTCTTCCTAATACAGTGCTCAATATTATTTTTGTTCTTTTTAAATATTGTACTTATTTAGATGTTTATTGGCTAGAGACAGAGAAATTGAGAGGAGGGGGGAGAAAGGGATGGAGAAAGAGAAGCACCTGCAGTTCTGCTTCACCTTTTGTGAAACTTTCCTCCTACAGGTGGGGAGCAAGGAGTGGAACCTCAGTCCTTGTGTGTTGTAATGTGTCTGCTGTATGAAATGTGGTCTACCTGGTCCCACTCAATACGTTTTTAATACTCTACTCTTTTCTTCTCCTCCTTCATCCTCTTCTGCTCCAACCCTACAACTTTCCCCATCTTTGAGACTTTTTATCGTTCATCCTAAAACCAGGCATGAGTGGATGGATGTTTATGACATCAAAGTTTTCATTTAGTAGGGTGGCCCTTTGCAATGTATCACTCAAACAAGAAATTTTTTTTCCTTTTTTTTTTTTTTTCCTACAAGGTTATTGCTGGGCTTGGTGCCTGCACCATGAATCCACCGCTCCTGGAGGCCATTTTTCCCCCTTTTGTTGCCTTTGTTGTTGTAGCCTCATTGTGGTTATTATTATTGCTATTGTTGATGTCTTTCATTGTTGGATAGGACAGAGAGAAATGGAGAGAGGAGGGGAAAATAGAGAGGGGGAGAGAAAGATAGACACCTGCAGACCTGCTCCACCACCTGTGAAGCGACTCCCCTGCAGGTGGGGAGCCGGGGGCTTGAACCTGGATCCTTACGCCGGTCCTTGTGCTTTGCGCCACAGGCACTTAACCCACTGCACCACTGCCCAACCCCTGGATTTTTTTTTTTTTTTTGCAAATGAAAAGAAGCACTAGTCATAGGTAGGGTATAATATCTACAGTTTTAGATACTAATAGTGGGTCTACTATTCGCAGACACTTGGTGTGTGAGACTCTGGCTTTGAGCCCTGGTATTACAAGGTGAGCCATGCATGGCCCTTGGGGAGCTCCACAGATGATGAAGTGCTGCTTTGTGCTTTCCTGATTCTCCTCTCTGTCTGTATCTCCCTTTCACTAACAGAAATAAAGAATGAACAAGTTGGGCAGGGGAGCACCTGGTGGTAGTATTGCACACATGTGAGACTCAGGGTTCTTTCAGAACAAATCATGAGAGTAGGGATAATACCAGAAAGCTAGGGTTTTCTGAAGTAAGACTGAGTGTGGACAACCCCCATTTAGCTCCAGCTCCATTGTGAAAGGTCAAACCATCCTTCACACATTCACCATGACACAGCTTGAGCCAACAGCATCCTTTACCACTTCTCACACCTCTACTAGTGAGGCTCCATTCTTTTCTAGATCTTAAACAGAACATGATGAAGGGAACTTCCAGGGAGTCTTTTTCACTTACAGCATCTTTAGTGCCTTCTTTGTACTATTATTACTATATATTTATAAATGCTTTTTAATTTAAGGGTTATTTTTTAAATGTTTATTTCCAACTTTAGTAGCACTTTGTTGAAGAAATGCTGATTGACAGGATTGCTATTGTCACAAGGGCACACCACTTCCACATTTCCCCAAGATAGGTATCAACACATTACACCCTCCACTAAGCTTTATCCTGTTCCACCACAGGAACTTAAGCCCCTGTTGGAACTCAAAAATTAAAAGGACTTTTGCTGCTGCATAGCACATAAGGAACTGACTGTGGGGCAGCTGGGAATGGCTTTAAACAATTCAAGGCTTTATTAGGGTGATACAAAGGTAAAGAGCAAATACCTAGGTACTGAAAAATAAACAATTGTCAGCTGGGGTTGAGAACACACTAGGCCCAGAAAGTAGGTGGGTCAGTTACCAGAAGTTCATCCCTAGGGTTCACTGTTGCAGTCAGCAGCTGTCTGGAGGGTCCTGGGAAGACTTAGCTGGGGTCACTGTGTCCCACAGAAAATTCCAGGAAATCAGGAAATCAGCCAGATCATGAGAAAGGTAACTAAGAAGGTTAAAATTCACGTGTATCCAAGTCCCAGAAAAGAGGCATCCTCTGTGCCATCTCTCCATCTGGAATCTTTAAAACTGTGCCAGCCACTCCCCAGCACCACCCCCCAGCTCTCTTTCAGCATCCAGTCACCACTGCACTCAGGCAAGAAGGCCTGGACTTCTGGCCACTTGCAAGTTCCATCAGGCTGACACCATCTCCAACCAACTAAGTTACACAACAATTGCCCTCTTCTTCTTATAAAACATAGGCAGGATGCTCAGAGTCTATATGACTGTAGAAGAATAAACAAGTCTTCTGAGTTTCAAGGGTTTCCCTTGTAAGCCCTGAGCTTTGTCCCCAGAAATGTCATCACAGAAACTGGGTATCAGTTGAAGGTGCTTTGAGCCTGAAATACGTTTTACTCTGTCATCTGTGTCTAATCCAGAGATGGCTCAACACTTATGGAAACTCAGATCAGAAACTGACAAAGGTATCCCAGAGTTCAGGTGGTTCCAAGGTGGAGATCACATTGTATCATGATGTTGGAGTGTTGCAATCTAGGCTTCAACCTGTGTTCTGGCTAGCTCAGTCAGTAGAGCATGAGACTCTTAATCTCAAGGCTGCGGGTCTGTGCCCCATGTTGGGCGCCAAATATAGTGACCAACACATTGCTCTGTTTTAGGTTAAATCAAAAGAGAGGTTTATTCATAAAATCACTGTAAATGTGAGGGAAGAAATCTAGTTAAGAAAACAGGCAGAAGTCCAAAGTCTGCAATGAAGCTACCCAAGACCACCGTATGAAGAGGTAAGGATCAGTCCAGAGCCACACCAATAAGAGCATGCTGTAATGAAGGTAATTCAGTCAAGAGAGCAAGCTGCTGCGAGTCCTTGCTCATATAGTCCCTGCACCCATATTCCCTTGTAAGTGTGCTCTGCCTTGCCTTAGGATGACGTCATTCATATGCTAATTATTCCAAATTCCTGTTGGGGTCACAACAGGCCCCCAGACTGCTCTCAATGCTCTTGTCTTCCCTCTTCTGAGCCTCCAAATCTGCTATAATAGACTGCCACCCAGTGAGGATTCACTCTTTGCTTTGTTTCTTAGATCCCATGTGTAACCCCCTGCTCCTATACCGTATATATCTTTACTTTAACTTTTCAAAATATTATTTATTGGACAGGGACAGAGAGAAATCTAGGAGAAGGAAATAGAGAAGGAGAGAAATAGAGACACCCAAAACACAGCTTCACCACTCATGAAGCTTTCCCCCTGCAGGTGGGGACTCAGAGGGGTTGAACCTAGGTTCTACTGAATTGTAACATGTGAACTCAACTGAGTCCATAACTACTCAGCCCCCTAGTTTTCTTTTCTTTTTCTTTCTTTCTTTCTCTCTTTCTCTCTTTCTCTCTTTCTTTCTTTCTTTCTTCCTTCCTTCCTTCCTTTCTTTCTTCCTTTCTTTTTAGTTATTGAATGGTGTTTTACAAAATCATAAGATCACAAGGTATAGTTTCACACCCATACATGCTGTGTGTAAATTGACTCAATCTCAGGCAGATTCCCCTTTCCATATCTAAGATCTCATATAGGCTATGAAACCTGCTATAAAGTAAACTCACAGTTTCTATCCTTAGGTGTTCTTTGTACTGGTGGTATCAGATCAAGGACATCTTTCATGTTTAAAGAGCTTTGTTAAATTGCGTATCATCAGTTGAGGGATACCCACACCAAAGCCATGAGGTGGGTGGCAGAGTTGACTTTTCTTGTGAACACAGAGCATGCTGCTTTGAGCTGGAATCAAGTTATGACAATCAGGAACAGAGGGAGGCATGGAGAATCAGCAGCATCAGATAGGGACTAACCACAGAACCCTTTCACATTTCTGGTTGGTGTATAAATAGTATCTTCATTCTGACAACTGTCCTTTGCTCTTGATTTGTTTGTCTTGCTGTGTTTTCTTTTCTTTTTTTGGTTATGAGTAATTTCTCATGCCAGGTTGAACAGTAAACAGGTTTCTCCTCCTCCTTCTCCCCTTCCTCCTCCTCTTCTTTTTCCTCTTCTCTTCCCCTTCTCTCAATTTCCCTTCTACTTCCTTCTTCCTCCCCTTCCCTTCCCTCCCCCCTCTTGCTTCTCTTCCTATCTCCCCTCCTCTCTTCTCTCTACTTCTCCCCCCTTATCTTTTCCCATTTTTCCTTGTCTCCCTAATCTTCCTCTTTCTTATGTTTTGGGGCCATTTGTATTTATGAGTTCATTGCTCCTGGTTCAACTCTTTCATTCCTTATATTTTATATGCATACACTGGAGATGGGAGAAACAGAACAGCTCTTGAGCTTCCCCTGGTTTTGTGGCACTCCCATGTGGTACTGGGCCATGTGCATATGTCATTCCAGCTAAGGTGTTTTCCAGCTTCACAGTTTTTTATTTTAACCAATAAGGTGCCACCCATGTCCCTCTCAGCAGAATCTATGTATGTGACCAGGAATGTGGCTATCTCAGTGGGCAGAGCACACAACTTGAATGTGTGTAACCTCAGGTTTGCACAAGTCAGATTGGTGCTCTGGTCTCTCACTGCAAAAAACTACTAAGGGGCCAAGTGGTGCTGCATCTGGCTAAATTCACATAATGTCATGTGCAAGGGCTGAGGTTTAAGTCTTTGATCAGCACCTGCAGGTCAGGGGGAAGCTTCATGAGTGGTGAAACAGTGCTGCAGATGCCTCTCTTGCTATCTCCCTCTCTATGTACCCTTCCCCTTTCAGTTTCTCTCTGTATGTCATAAAATAAAAATAAATGAAAATAGATAAGTAAATATTAACAAACAGCACTCCTTTGGCTGCAATCCTTTTACTACCTTTCATGGACAAACAGCATGAAGATCTCAGAGATTATTCTCTGCCTCTTTGAGCCACTAGCTCAAGGTTGGCACTGCCTACCTACCTCTGGGATCCTTGCTTAAGAAAAAAAATATTGAGAGGAGAGGACGTGATAGGGAGGGAGAGAGAAAGAAACACCTGCTCATGAACCCCCCCCCCCCACTCTCTCTCTGCAGATGGGAACAGGAGCTTGAACTCAGGTCCTTGTGCAGGGCAGTATGTGTACTCAACTGGGTGCTCCATCTCCTGGCTTCCTCTTTGTTATTTTTTAAGATGAATTATTTTATAAGAGAGAGGGAGAACAGAACATTGCTCTGTCATATGCTCAGGTGCTAGGGGTGGCCTCACATATGCAAGCCGTGTGCTCTACCCACTGAGCAACCTCCTGCATTGCTGACAAGAGTGAACCATTGACTTTTGAGATTCAGCAAGAGCCTTTCTTCTTTTAAAGTGGCGCAGTGGGTTAAGCGCACGTGGCGCAATACGCAGGGACCGGCGTAAGGATCCCGATTTGAACCCCCGGCTCCCCACCTGCAGGGGAGTCGCTTCACAGGCGGTGAAGCAGGTCTGCAGGTGTCTGCCTTTCTCTCCCCCTCTCTCTGTCTTCCCCTCCTCTCCATTTCTCTCTGTCCTATCCAACAACAAAGCAACGTCAACAATGGCAATAATAACCGCAACGGGGCTGCAACAACTAGGGCAACAAAAAGGGAGAAAAATGGCCTTCAGGAGCGGTGGATTCATGGTGCAGGCACCGAGCCCAGCAATAACCCTGGAGGAAAAAAAAAAAAAGATTTACTTGGGGGTCGGGCGGTGGTGCAGTGAGTTAAGTGCATGTGGCGCAAAGCGCAAGGACCGGTGTAAGAATCCCGGTTTAGGGGAGTCGGGCTGTAGCGCAGCAGGTTAAGCGCAGGTGGCGCAAAACACAAGGACCGGCATAAGGATCCCGGTTCGAACCCCGGCTCCCCACCTGCAGGGGAGTCGCTTCACAGGTGGTGAAGCAGGTCTGCAGGTGTCTAACTTTCTCTCCTCCTCTCTGTCTTCCCCTCCTCTCTCCATTTCTCTCTGTCCTATCCAACAACGACAACAACAATAATAACTACAACAATAAAACAACAAGGGCAACAAAAGGGAATAAATAAAATAAATATTTAAAAAAAAAAAGAATCCCGGTTCAAACCCCCGGCTCCCCACCTGCAGGGGAGTCGCTTCACAGGCGGTGAAGCAGGTCTGCGGGTGTCTATCTTTCTCTCCCCCTCTCTTTCTTCCCCTCCTCTCTCCATTTCTTTCTGTCCTATCCAACTACGAACAACATAAACAATGGTAATAATAATAACCACAATGAGGCCACAACAACAAGGGCAACAAAAGGGGGGGAAAATGGCCTCCAGGAGCGGTGGATTCTTGGTGCAGGCACCGAGCCCAGCAATAACTCTGGAGGAAATAAAAATAAAAATAAAAAAATTACTTATGGGGCCGGGTGGTGGCACACCTGGTTGAGTGCACATGTTACAGTGTGCAAGGACCTGGATTCGAGCCCCAGGCCCCCACCTGCAGGGGGAAAGCTTCACAAGTGGTGAGGCAGGGCTGCAGGTGTTTCTCTGTCTTTCTCCCTCTTGATTTCTGGCTGTCTTTATCCAAATAAATAAATAAATAAAGATAATTTTAAAAATTAAAATATATAAATAAATACTATTTATTTCATCAGAATATAGATTAACACATTCCCACCACCATAGATCTATGTCCCTGTGCCTACCTCTCCCTACAAATAAGCTTAAAATATATGCCCCCCCCTCCCCAAGGTCTTTTATTTTGGTGCAATACTCCAGCTCCAGTCCAAGTTCTGCTTTCTGTTTCCCTTTCTGTTCTTTCTCAACTTCTGTATATGAGTGGGATCATCCACACTCATCTTTCTCTTTCTGGCTTGTTGCACTTAACAGAATTTCTTCAAGCTCCATCCAAGATGGAGCATTTCTTCTAAGTAATCTGTGACTCCCACCCTAGAGGGAGTCACAGATGGCTTAGAACACACTAGAGACTTCTTTCAAATGCCTCCATAATAATAGTAGTTTAAAATCTTTATTGATTGGATAAAGACTGTCAGAAATCGAAAGGATGGAGGAGACAGAGAAGGAAAGAGACAGAGAGACACCTGCAGCCCTGCTTCACCACTCACAAAGCTTTCTCCTTTCAGGTGAGGACTGGGGGCTTGAACCTGGGTCCTTGAGCATTGTGACATGTGCCCTCAACCAGGTGTGCCACCACTCAGTTCCTGTAACGACAGTAGTTTAAATGGTCTTGCTGTGTCCTATCCTCTGTCTTTGTGGCAGACCTTTTGCTTTCTTTATATTTTATTAGTAATACTTGTTTTCTGCATCCTTAAGAAAAACTCCATGGGATGTTCTTACTGGAGGTGTCATAAAGAAGGCATCTCAAAAAGCATGTGAAACAGGAGCCTCACAAGGTGTGAATTCGTCAGTGCGGCCACACCACCAGAGTCACCACGCGTGCAATGGCTCTCCCGTGCAGCTGCAGGTATGCTGAGCTGGTGACTCAAACCCCCTCGGAGGTGCAGACATGGCCATTGTGATTTTTCAAAAGGTGAACAATTCTTGGCAAAGGTTCAAACCAAACAGTAGGCTGTCTCATATTGGCTGAAGGGAAAGTTGCATTCCTGGGAAGTTTGGTGTACTTTACAACCAGGCAAACACTTACTCTGTGAAGATCTGTAATTCAGAGCCAGGTTCCAGATTGCAGAGTGTGTTTGTCACCTACCTGACTACCTGGTGGCACATTTACAGGCCACCTGGGACTTGCCACAGTTGCTAGCTCTGCAGAAGTAGCGTGCACTGCAAAACGTCCACCCACTAAACACTGGTAGAAATCCCTAATAATTGCAACTACCAAAGTGGGGTTGGGAGGGGAACTTCTATAAGTTCTTAAAAGTCTTATGAAACCACTACTTCAACCAGACATATGCAACTCTTGCAGGTGGGGAATGGGGACTTGAACCTGTGTCCTTGCACATGGTAATGTGTGTGCTCAACTGGGTATGTCACCTCTCAGTTTCCTCTAATTCATAGCTGGATTATTCATACTAGCCAATGAGTGGAAACAACATAAATGCCCATCAACATAAATGCCCACATGAGTGGCTAAATAAGTTATGGAAAATATTTCCCGTGGAATATTATTCTGCAATCAAAAAGATGGTATTGTGTCTTTTGGGCAAGATGGGTAGAACTGGAGATGATTATGCTTAGCAAAATAAATACAGAGATGAATGACAACTACCAGATAGTTCTACTCATATGTGGAATGTAGGGAACTGATACTTATGAACTTGAAGAAAAGGAGGAGGATAAGGGTGAGGAGGAAGAGGAGGAAGTAGGCAGACTGTTTCTGAGTTTTGTAAGAGCTATGGTGATTATCTTTGGGAGGTGGAAGGGAAGAAATAGAACTTTGATGGTGGGTGTGGTGTGGGACTACACACTGTAACCTTACAATCTTGAAACCTACTATTAATCACAAAAAATGTAAGTAAAACAAAATAATAAAGAAGTTATGGGATATAAATTCCATGGAATACCACTTTGCAACCAAAAAAGAAGATGCTGTTTCCTTTGGCACAAAATGGATGGGGCTGGTGATGATTATGTCTTGTGAAATAAGTAAGGAGGTAAAAGACAACTACCAGATGGTTTCATTCACATGTGGAATCTTGAGAACTGAAACACATGAACTTGAAAAAGAAAGAAAGAAAGAAAGAAAGAAAGAAAGAAAGAAAGAAAAAACAGAATTAAACCAACTGTCACTAAGACTTAGTGACTACTATGGTGGTTATTTGGGAGGGTGAGGACACAGAACTTTGGTGGTGGCTATAATGTGGAGCTATACCCTGTAATGTTATAGTCGTGTAAACCGCTATTAATCACAAGTAAAAATTAGGTTGTAAAAAATTTTTTTCTCAGTTAACCCTGGGAAAATACTACACCGCCCCCCACAGCATAGATACTATATCTCCCACCGGAGATAAGCGTACTTAAACCAATTGGGTACTGTCCCCTCAAGAGTACTCATTCTTCATAGGTACCAGGAGTGACACAGAGGAGTGGCCTTAAAGGAAGGAGGCTCCCTGACATAGTCCCGAAAGGACAAGGTTCCCTAACATGAAGAAATAGAAATAGAGTGGTCTAGAAGGTGGCGCAGCAGATAAAGCATTAGACTCTCAAGAATGAGGTCCTGAGTTCAATTCCAGGCAGCACATATACCAGAGTGCTCTCTGGTTCTCTCTCTCTCTCTCTCTCTCTCTCCCTCCCTCTTCCTCTCTCTCTCTCTCAGCCTACATTTCTAATAAATAAATAAATAAATAAATAAGTCTTTTTTAAAAAAGAAATAGATGAAAACATGAACTCCTTCACATCTGGTTTTGCAGAAAATTACTGGTTGAAGTGATAAGTAAGTTATCACTCTGCTGAGAAGACACATGAACCAGAAACTCATATCCCTTTCGTCAGGTTCCTGCTTGTCCTTTTGTTTTCGGAGCCAACAACAGAGCTTCAGACCTGTAATCAGAAGGAAGGGACCTGAAAAGTCTATCAAGGCTCACAAAGCCAGGTCATTTGATGGCTTAAAGGTCCCGTCCTGCTTTGCTTTCTCCTGAATTCATCTTCTGGTTTTTAAGAAATAGAGAATGCAAGTTTCTTTTTTTAATTTTTTTAAACTTTTCTCTTTTTTAATATTTATTCCCTTGTTTTTTATTGTTGTTGTTGTTGTTGGATAGGACAGAGAGAAATGGAGAGAGGAGAGGAAGACAGAGAGGGGGAGAGATAGACACCTGCAGACCTGCTTCACTGCCTGTGAAGCGACTCCTCTGTAGGTGGGGAGCCGGGGATTCGAACCAGGATCCTTACACCAGTCCATTAATGCTTTGTGCCACGTGCACTTAACCCTCTCCACTACCTCCCTACTCTCAGAGAACGCAAGTTTCTGTCAACTCCTCATGCCTCTCATATTCTCGGAAATAAGTAAAGGTACAGGGAGGTAGATCTCAGAATTGCTGTGGCCTTCTGTGCACTTTGGACTGCAATAAAGAGCCTTTCCTTCTTGCACAAGCTGGTATGCCAGTGGTTGTCTTTCAGTGCCACAGGACAACAGACCCTTATTTAGCTTTGGGAGTTCCAGATACTTCCACCCTACAAAATGTAAGGACTTTTCCCTTTGTGTATGTGTGTGTGTGTGTTGGGGTGGGCAGTGGTAGACTGATGAGAAGAAAGCAGAATGGTCAACAGTGGGGTGACAGAGGTGGATGGTGGATTGCTCAAAGTGCATATATGGAAACTCGAAATCTAATGGATGACACTGTCTCAGTCCGGTCACGTTTATCTATGGGCCATTTATTGCGCCTCCTATGTGCAAGGAACTCTGGTCACTGCTAGCAGACATAGGGAGGACCACAATTTCTTTTTAAAAAAAAAAACATTTTCACATTTTAATTTTATTTATCATTAAATTTTTATGGGGTGACATTGGTTTACGACAGTCCAAGTTTCAATTTTACAGCATTGTGAAGGAATATCTGTACCACCAGAAGTTTAGTTTGAGACCATTATCATTAAAATTCTATTTGATACTCACCAGTATAAAATTAACACATGCAACTTTTATTTACTTATTTACTTTAATTTTTACTAGTGATTTAATAATGATTTAAGAAGATTATAAAATAACAGGGGTTTAATTCCATATAGTTCCTACTGCAAGATGTTTATGTCCCATCCCCTTCATTGGAAACTTCCCCATTTTTTATTCTCCTGAGAGTATGGATCAAAATTCTTTATGGGGTGCAGAAGGTGGAAGGTCTGGCTTCTGTAATTGCTTCTCCACTGAGCATGGACATTGGCAGGTCAATCCATACCCCAAGCCTGCCTCTCTCTTTCCCTAGTGGGGTAGAGCTCTGGAGAGGTGAGTCTTCAGGAAACATTGGTGAGGTTGTCTGCCCAGGGAAATCAGGATGGCATCATAGTATTATCAGCTTAGTGGCTGAAAGGCTGTAAGACCATGTTTTCTGTTGTTGTTTTTTTTTTTTCCTGTCCTCAGGAAAATTGAATTCTAAAGTAGAAATCTAGAAATGCATACAATTAACATGGATTAGAGGTTCTCAGTCTGGATTTGCAGAAATGCTATTCAATAGAATTATAATTCTTTCTTCCTTTCTTTCTTTCTCTCTTTCTTTCTCTTTTTGCCACCATGTTTATTGCTGGGGCTCAGTGCCTTCATGATGACTCTACCACTCCGGGTGGCCCCTTTTTTCTTTTCTTTCTTTTTTAAAAAGATTTTTTAAAAATAATTATTTATTCCCTTTTTCCGCCCTTGTTGTTTTATTGTTGTAGTTATTATTGTTGTTGTATTTTTTCTTTTCTGATAGAAATAGGAAAGGAGAGAGAAAGAGAGACACCTGCAGCATTGCTCCACTGCTTGTGTTTGTAAAACATTTCACCCTGTAGGTGAAAACCAGGGGTTTGAACCTGGGTCCTTACACATGGCAATGTCTGCATTCTGGTGGGTGTACCTCCACTTGGTCCCTCACTAGAACTTTAATGCTTTGCAATTGTAGACTACATGGAAACCACCCCCCTCATCTCTCCTTGTAGTGTAAATATTTATGCAGAGCTTCAGATGACTCCAGAATAGTAGAACAAGTATTGATTAAGTAAGCAGTGCCTTATTAATAAATTTTCTGTTGTAAAGCTGTCTATTACTCACATACCCTTCTTACCATAATTCTTCCAGTGGAGATTTGTTCCTAGTGAATGGACAGCCAGACTGGATCTTCACAGGCATCACCTTCCCAAAAACATTCCGGAAGTGATTACCAAGCTTCTGCTGTGTGTGTGAGACATGTATCTGAGCATGAGGGAATAGTAGTAAGTAGAAAGAGCGAGGATAAGGAGAGGAGGAATACTGAGCTGCCATGAATAGAAGATCTTTCAGGAACACAGAGGGCAGCCTAACCCATTCCAGGAAGCCAGAGAAACTCCCAAGGAGGTGATAACATGCCTTTTTGGACTGCTGCACACCTCCATGGTGTAGCTGTGGCAGCAGCCAGTTGACCACATCAACAGAGGATTCCAATTAGTGAGGGAACTTGCCTGGGCCTATGGAGGTGGGAGGCAAGATGGCAGACAGGCCAAGGCAAGGTGGTGTGTACTCAGCTCTGTAGCTCTTGCTCAGGTCAGCCTCTGGCCCAACAGGCCAAGCCTTGTAGGATGCCTCTGACAGTGTGACTTGCATCTGGATGTGTATTTAAAATCCCAGTGTACATGGGTTTCTACTTTTTGTCGAAAGATTGCTTTTGGAAAACAGACAGTGGACTCTTCTGGGAAGGGAGGGTGAAGGGAAGGGTGGTTTATACCCAGGAAACTATGTGCTGACTATAACCATGGTGGGAAGCGCCGTGGTTTCCAGAAGGTTCATGTAGAGCTAGTACTTCTCAGCTCCCACACACACACCCCAACAAGGCCTCTGCCAAAAATGAAAGCATACCTTGGCCACAAAAATGCACGATTGTTCTCTCTCTCTCTCTCTCTCTTACTCTCTCTCTCTTCCTCTCTGCAGCTTAGAGCAACTTTGCACACTGAGGGTTAACTCATCCTAAGACCATCTTGTCTGTGGAAAGCCCAAAGTAGCAAAACACAGATCTTTTTATGTCTTCCCCTCCTTGACAAAAAACCAAAACAAAACAGGAATAATTGCCAATTCAGTAGGCTCCCTGCTCTTGTGAGCATTTTCAAGGCATTTGCTGTTTGGGATTTGGAAAACAATCATGAGAAATGAGAGTCTCTGGCTGCCTTGGCTGGAAGCTGCCTCACTGTTTGCCGACCGAGTTGGTTTCCATGGCATTGGACTAGAGACAGCTGCTCTTCTTTCCTGAACTCTTTCTGCTTGCTGTTGGACCAAACAAACAAACAAACAAATGGACAAAAACAACAACAAACAAATAGCCAAGGTAGTTAGTCTTCCAACAGACAAAAGTCTCTATCTGAAAACACCCCAGTATGTGATCACTCACAACCGACTATGCATGTTTCTTAATAAAGTAACATGGGTCAGTGTGTTTTGCCACATGCATGACCCACGTTCGAACCCTGCCCCCATTGATCTGAAGGAAGCCTCGGTGCTATAGTGTCTTTCATAAATAAACAAACAAACAAGACACATAATTTTCTTTGGCAAGATGCTGTTTGGCCTACACTTTCGCTATACAGAAAGACGTCAGTCCTGTCTTAGGGTCAGAAACTCCCATCTTAAAAGGGGCCACCTGGGGGTCAAGCAGTGGTGCATGGCAGAGTATTTGTTGCCATGTACAAGGATCTGTGTGTGGGGAGTTTTATGAATGGTAAAGCAGTGTTGCAGATGCTACCACCTTTCTATCTCCTGCTTCCCTCTCAGTTTCTCTTTGTTTCTGTCATAAATAAGTGTAAAAAAAAAAGTATGCAAGCTTCTTCTCTCAGCTGCAGAACTACGGCGGACACAAGCCTCTCTTCTGAACTACGTATCCCAGGAGGTGGTGTTCGAGAGGAACAGGGGCATAGACTTGCAGCATTTGAGGCCTGAGGAGTAGGCATGGGACCAACCCCTGAAGCTGAGGCCACTGCAGCTGTCAGAGCCCACGTAGCAGCTGGTCCCCAAACCAGAAATCACTGCAAAGGTCCCGACATCTGGAAATGGTCTGCTGTACCTTCCACAGCTGAAACAGTAAAACAGAACACAGGACAAACATTGGCTTCTCTCTTTTATGACAGACAAAAAAGAACAAATGTGCTAATATGGAAACAATTTTTTTTCGTCTTACTGGGACCCTAATTTGGAATTAAGGTGATTCGGATCATGATCTAGCCATGTCTGTAATTATCAGCCATCGTAAAGCGATACTCAGTGTTCCCAGTGTCCGAGCTGAAGACTCAACTCAGTGGACCAAGTTGTAGAGTTTCCCCATCTTGACACAGGATTCACATAGTCCTGCAGCTCACTGGAAATTACAGAGAAATTTACAGAGAAATCCTGTACTTAGGCTGGGGAGACAGCATAATGGTTAAGCTAAAAACTTTCCTGCCTAAGGCTCCCAGATTCAATCTCCAACATCACCATAAGCCAGAGTTCAGCAGTGCTCTGGTGTTTCTCTCTCTCTTCCTCTCTCCAATTAAAATAAAATAAGTAAAATAGTCTATTGTGAAATAAAAAATTAACTTTTTTACAATGGACTTATAAATGTGGCATTTATTAGGTGTGTAAAAACCACAGTAAGGAAATAAGCAAAAGAAGGAAAAGACTAGCCAGACGTGTGGCATAAGCCACGAGTCCTTAAACGTTTACCAGCATTCAGCTTCCATGATGTGTGGGTCCCAGGAAACACAGTGACGAAGGCCCAGGAAGCAAAGGCAACCATGAGAGAGTGAAGAAAAGGCATCAAGATGAGAGGTATTTCTGTCAGACTCTTTTTTTAAAAAATTATTTATTAAAGATTTAATAATAACTGACACAATTGCAAGATAACAGGGTATAAGTCCATCTAGTTCCTGCCCACAGAAGTCCATGTCCCATCCCCTCCACTGTAAACTTCCCCATTCTTTATTCTTCTGGGAGTATGGATCAAAATTCTTTTTTTTTAAATTTTTTACATTTTTTATTATTTTTATGTTATTTACTGGATATAGACAGACAGAAATAGAGAGGGAAAGACACTGCAACACTGCTTAACTACTTGCAAAGCACTCCCTCTGCAGGTGGGAACTGAGGCTGGAACCTGGGTCCTTGTGTACTGTAACATGTGTGCTCAACCCAGCCCCCAAAATTCTTTGTGGAGAGCAGAAGGTAGAAATTCTGGCTTCTGTAATTACTTCTTGGCTGGGCATGGGTGTTGGCAGTTCTATTCATACCCCCCAGTCCATTTCTGACTTTCCCTAGTGGGGCAGGGCTCTGGGCAGGCGAGTCTTCACGACACACTGGTGAGATCCTCTGTCCAGGAAAGTCGGAATGGTATCATAGTAGTGTCAGTAACTTGGTAGCTGGAAAGTGGTAAGATCTAAAGCAGAACAAATGATTTAATAAATAGGAACCCTAACTATCGATTGTCTTTTTGAACCCTAAGACAGCAGGAATCTCACATCTCCACTATAGAGCCCCTACTTCCCCCAGTCCTGGAACCCTTAGATAGGGCCCACTTTCCCATATACGTCTCCCAATCCATACCAAATAATATTGCATCCGCCGATCACAACCTAACCAACGCAACAATTGCCACCTCAACATGCTTCACCTCAGACTGTGTCCAGAGACTTCACGTGTGGAATGACAACCCTTCAGCTTCATTACTCGGGTGAGACCTTTCCTTTTATAGTACACTCTAATTTCATCTCAGGTGGTTCACTTTCTAACAAAGTCCCAAAACCTAGATATACACCAGTTTCTGGGACAGAGAGCTTATGTTCACACGTATCCATAAACTACTGCAAAATATATACCTGAAAGCAGAAGTACACTAGAATTTGCAGTGAGTACCTCCCTAACACTTACTCTCCATTATTCCAAACTTTGGGTCCATGATTGCTCAACAATTTGTTTGGCTTCGTATGTTAACTCTCTTTTCAATCACCAGGTTCCAGATGCCACCAGGATGCTGGCCAGGCTTCCCTGGATTGAAGACCCCACCAATGTGTCCTGGAGCTCAGCTTCCCCAGAGACACACCCTACCAGGGAAAGAGAGAGGCAGACTGGTAGTATGGACCGACCAGTCAACGACCATGTTCAGCGGGGAAGCAATTACAGAAGCCAGACCTACCTTCTGCAACCCTCAATGACCCTGGGTCCATGCTCCCAGAGGGCTAGAGAATGGGAAAGCTATCAGGGGAGGGGGTGGGTTATGGAGATTGGGTGGTGGGAATTGTGTGGAGTTGTACCCCTCCTGCCTTATGGTTTTGTTAATTAATCCTTTCTATAATAAAAAAAAAAGCACAAAAAAATAAATAAATAGGAACCCAAAGGTAGGAATAGAGCAGATATGAGTAGGGGTCTTCGTGTGGGAAGAAGCTAAGAAGTCTATTTCAGGTATATTCCAAGGAGCGTATGACGTAGTAATTTTTGCCTGAGCCCAACAGCTTACATGCAGGTAAACTAAAACTATTCTTTCTTAAATCCCTTCAGTTGTGTTTAGTGTGACATCTGCTGTATGCGAATGATACCTGTTAACCATGCTGACATAGTCCAGCCTTCCTCCTGTTTACAGGAAAAACACAAAGTATTCCCAACAAAACGTTAAAACGAGTTTAAGTTTTAGGAGAAGGGAGAAAAATACTATACTCTTCAAAAACAGGAACTATGTGACTACAATTAAACCACTAATAAAACCACTATTAAATACTTGAGAAATTGTAAATAAAACCATGAATGTAACCTTTTTTTTCTTGTATTTTTTTATATTCTTGTCTCTCTTTCCTGACTACGGAACTTGTACTGAGTTCTTTTTAATTCTCATGTTATCTGGCATTTACATTGCTATTTTTTTTTTCACTTAAGATATTGTCTTCTCTTCACTTCAGACTGTCCAGAGACTTCAGGTGTGGAATGACAACCCTTCAGCTTCATTACTCGGGTGAGACCTTTCCTTTCATAGTATTCTCTAGTTCCATTCCGGGCGGTTCACTTCCTAACAAAGTCCCAAAACCTAGATATAGATCAGGTCCCCTGAGACAGAGCATATGTTCACACGTATCCATAAACTAGGGAAAAATATATACCTGATAGCAAAAGTACACAATAGTCTGCAGTGAACTCCCCCGCCCAACACTTCATCTGCATTGTTCCAGCCATAATTGTTCAACAATGTGTTTGGCTTTGTATGTTAACTCTCTTTTCAGCTACCAGGTTCCAGATGCCAGCCAGGCTTCCCTGGACTGATGACCCCACCAATGTGTCCTGGAGCTCTGCTTCCCCAGAGACCCACTCTACTAGGGAAAGAGAGAGGCAGACTGGGAGTATGGATTGACCAGTCAACGCCCATGTTCAGCGGGGAAGCAATTACAGAAGCCAGACCTTCCACCTTCTGCATTCCACAATGACTTTGGGTCTATACTCCCAGAGGAATAAAGAATAGGAAAGCTATCAGGGGAGGGGATGGGTTACGGAGATCTGGTGGTGGGAATTGTGTGGAGTTGTACCCCTCTTATCCTATGGTTTTTTTAATGTCTCCTTTTTTAAATAAATTAATTAATTTTAAAAAAAGATATTGTCTTCTCAACTGGATGATGGATTCTTGGGGACTCTGTTAATTTCTGTTACCTTAACCAGGGTAGGTGTATGAGTGTCACACAGGAAATTAACTGGGTTTGTGTTGAACTGTTTCTGAAATGACATCTTGATCAAATTGAACTAGAAATAATCTCTCCTCCTTTTCCTTCTTTTAAAATTATTGCCACCAATGTTATCAATGGGATTCCCTACCTACACAATAAATCCACCATTCTTGGTGGGCAGTTTTTTCTCTCCTTTTTCATATAGGACAGAGAGAAATTGAGAGAGGAGGGAGAAGATACAGAAAGAGAGAAATCTATAGCCCTGCTTCATGGCTTATAAAGCTTCCCTCCTGTAGGTGGGGACAAGGGGCTTGAACCTGCATCCCTACATATAGTACTGTATTCACTCAACCAGGTGCACCACCACCCAGCCTCAAGATGACCCTTTTTCATGTCCCCACATCTTTGTTAATTGTCAACTTTGCTAAGGGATGGAGATGTTTTGAGGCTCCTTGAAATGCAAATTTACCACTATATGTATAAAATGCAGAACAAGAGACATTGAGTGGATGAAGTGAAGTGTGCTCACAGGTGACCAGAGAGGAGTCTGGGAAGGTAAAGGAGGGGGCATGCTGTGGTCTGTGATGTAAGCACGGCCACACTTTCTTTTCCGAAATCGCTGTTCATCTCTTGGCAGGAGTAAACTTTCTCCCACATGCAGCTTGGATTTTCTCATTCCTGATAGAATAAATCTTTGGCTTAGGAACCATCATAATTTTTCTTCCCAGAGGACCAATCTGAGGTTAATAATAGTAAGGAAGCTTTGCTGTCCAAGGAACAGAGAACCACACCTTCCAGAGTCAAGCTGTTACAGTCAGAGAAGCTTGATCGTGCTTGGAGGAGTATTATGAGGTGGAAGGGGAAGCTAAAGAAAATGTTTCCTCCAGGCTAAACATGCTGAACCCAATCTGACATTCCCTGCCAACCTCTGTGAGAAGTGGAGACCAGAACCAGGCATGGTTAACTCAGTTCTTGAAAGTGACATATGGGAGGTAGGAGGAGAGAAGGTAGGAGGTAGGAGAGTGAAGCAGCCAGCTGAGCTCATGTGCTACAATGCACAAGACAGGAGGCAACCTCATCAGTGGTGAAGCAGAGCTGCAGAGGTCTGCCTCCCTATCTATCTCCCCTCCCTTCTTGATTTATGCCACTGTCCAATAAGTAAATAGACAAAGAAGTAAATCAATAAAATGTTTAAAAAACACTTCTAAAAAAAAAGAATCTGAACGTTTACTTAAAAATCTCATACGGCCACTTTCTCAAATGTAGTTACAGAGTATCCCCACTATTGTAGAAAAATTTTAAAATTATGGAGTAAAATTGTTAAAAATGAATGTGTTTCAGGCTGGCATCATGGTATCATCTGGAACCTGGTGGCTGAAAAAGAGTTAAGATATAATGCAGAACAAATTGTTGACTCATCATGAACCTAAAGGCTGGAATATTGCAGATGAAGATTTAGAGTCTCTGTTTTGGAAAAAGCTAGTAGGTCTGTTTTAGGTATATTCCAGAGGGCCCATGACTTTACTAGTTTTTGCCTGAGCCTGACATCTAATATGCAGGTGGACCCAGGTTATTGTCTGGGGAGATGGTGTCATAGTTGGAAAAAGGATTAGAAAGCTGGGTCAGGGGAGAGAGTAGCTCGCAAATATAGGGGAAGTATTTAAATATTGTTGACTGTTAACCCCATCAATTTGATCTGGGGCCCATAGTCAGCACAGGAGCCTATGTAACCTCTGCATCCCTGTAGGTCTGGGCTCTCATTCTGTGGTCATGGCTAGGAACATCCCAGGCTGCACTAATTTCAGGACCCATATACTTGTGCATGTGCCCTATCTCATGAACCCTGGTGTATATCTAGGTTTTGAAGTTTTATTAAGAAGGGTGCCACTCAAAATGGAGTTAAGGAGTCCTATGAGCTAGGAGCAGTCTCCCTAGAGAATGAAGCTGAAGAATTGACATTCCACACCTGACGTCTCTGGACACAGTCCAAAGTGAAGTGTGCTGAGGTGGTACTGGTTGCATTGATTAGGTTGGGATCAGCAGATGCAGTATCAGTTGGTATGACTTGAGACAAGCATGCAGGGAAGTGAGCCCCACCCTAGAGGTTCCAGGACTGGGAGATGGATGGCTTTATAGAGAAAGGGGAAGGATCCTGCTGTCTTAGAGTTTAAGAATGCAACTGTATTTATTGCTATAACCAAATTATTCGGCAATTATATTAACTTTGAAAATCCCATTGTTAGGATTTGCTGTACCATACAAGGCCTCATCATAATTTATGGCCTTTTTTGCTATTTATACATAGCTGTGTCTTATAAAGTAATGCCACCAGTTGCTTCTGTTCTACCTGGTCTAAGCACTAGAAGTCAGTGCTGAAAATGTGTCTCTAGGAATATGAATTTATAGGCAGGAGTAGATAGCAAATTAAAAAAAGAGTGTGTTTCAATGTTACTGTGTTTCAATGATGCTTTCATTTGTCAGGAATCTAAGTGACTTACGGTGACATAGGTTTCCTGATCTTTGGCTTATAAATGTAGACTAATTTGGTGCTCAAGATCAAATTCAGGGTCTCACACATGCGTTCTGGATATATATAGTTAGTGATATATGTCTGTGTGATCATATATCATATAAAGCATAAACACACAGAGGGAGAACAAGAGTGCATGAAAAACACTTCTCCGCTATCCACAGGGTTCTACTTCTCTTGTGCTTGCTTATCCTGTGTGTGTGAACGAACCCAGGACCTCACAAATGCAAGGTAGATGCGTTATCACCCAGCCACCTCCCCGTTCAGCTACCTTATTTTAGCAGCACTGTCTTCTGTATTTTAGAAGGTCAAATTAGCCACGATTCTGGAGAATGAGATTTAGATCCAGAGGATCTGGACTGGAACCCCAATTCTGCTTCTTTCTTAGTAATGTGGTTTCAGGTAATTGAGTTTACCTGTTCATCCCCAGGTAATTGAGTTCACCTGTTCATCCCTTACATCTGTGCATGCACAAAGGTAAAATGAAGATAATGTCTCCCCTCAGAGCTGTTGTGAGAACTCAACCACATAGTGTTCATTGTAAAGTACTAGTTATTATCACCTCTAGAGTCAAAGCTCTTAGGAAACTTGTTCCTTTTTAGACACGTACCCTCATCTTACACAAGTCACCAACGCAACTTGTTCAGTGCATGAACCTCTGTAGGGAGAAACTTTGAGACCTTGAAATATCTTGAACAAGCAGAGATGAAATGCTTTAAAAACATTTAATACAAGTTGTATTTTGGAAGACTGTGAAAACCCTTAAAATATTCATTTGAACACCTTTATTGAAGGTCTCCTAGTGTAGTGTTAGGCACTAGGTATCAAGTGGGAAGAACAATGAGAAAGCCCTGTGTGAACTCTAGAATGGTTGGGGAAGTCAGATATGATTTATGAGAGCAATATCACAGAGCTGAGTAGATATCAGATTAAACTAATAGACAATTGGCTAGAATGCTTCTTGCTTCTGCCAATGGGGGCCAGTAAGATCTTATTTGTGATTCTTGAGATCAACACACAGGATGGTTTTCAGGCATCTAAATAACCAAAATGCTCAAGAAAATAGCACAGAACTGATGTCACCATAGTCAAAATTTCTCAGACCCTCTTTTGAGCTTTCATTATTATGTGGTTGGTTCCCAAGTTCTTAATGATTAGTGCTTCTCTAAAAACAATAATCTGGTTTTGGGGATCCTTCTATTACTTTCCATGCTACTGTTGGGTTGAGGAGCTATTGAGAATTGAAATAGTTATGTGAGAGAGAGGGCTAGGAGGTAGTTCACCCACTAGGGCATATGCTCTGCTATTTATGAGGCCTTGGGTTTGAGCCTCAGCATCCATGAGAGCTTCAGGGGTGCTGGAACAGTGCTGTGGTGTCTCTCCTCTCTCTCTCTTTCTCTCCCTTAAAGTGAATAGAAAAATGAACCAGGAAAGCCAATCAGTGATATCATTCATGTAAGAAAACTTGGGCATCAAGATTCTTTAAAGAAGAAAGGAACAACAAAAGGAAATAGATAATATTGATCAAGTCCCAGGTTTGAACCCCAATCTCACATATCCCAGGTGATGCTCTGTCCTCTCTCTCTGTCTCTGTCTCTCTCTCATAAAAAATATTAACAACAAAGGAAGCCTATTAACAATAAAGAAAGAAAGAAGAAAAAGAAGAGGAAGAAAGAGGAGGTGGAGAAGGAGGAACAGGAGGAGAAGAAAAAGAAGAAGGAGGAGGAGAAAGAAGAGAAAGAGTAGGAGAAGGAGAAGAAGGAGGAGGAGGAGGAGGAGGAAGAGGAGGAGAAGGAAGAGGAGGAAGAGAAGGAGGAGGAGGAGGAGAAGGAGGAGGAGGAGAAGGAGAAGGAGAAGGAGAAGGAGAAGGAGAAGGAGAAGGAGAAGGAGAAGGAGAAGGAGAAGGAGAAGAATGGAACAATAGTAGGTAGGAGAGCAGGAGAGGTGGTGTCCCTTGAATGTCCTTAATCCTGGTCATGAGATTAGGTTTAAGTGAGAGCTGAATGTTGAGTGTTGCCTCTCCTGGAAGTTCAAATGGATGTGCAGTGATGTACAGAAAGATAGGATCAGGGCGCAGAGCATTAGGAATGGAGGGAAAACCACATGAACATAGCCCAGCATGCTCTAAGTCTCTCAGTCTGGGAAACTAGAGTCTCCATTCCAGGCTCCAGGCTGATCTTAGTGCTTTGTATACATACATCAATCAACTGCTAGCACCCACCACTGCCCATTACACCAGTCCTGCCTAGGAAGATTAAGGCCAATGTTCCTGAGGTGCCATTCCAAGCTTCAGGTCCTTGATTCTTCCTCCAAGCTGATTCAACACATTTCTAAGTAAATTCTTTCTTTCCCTTGTCCTTAAAAGCTGACTACTTTCCACAGTAGTATGGTCTCAAGTGAAGTCACAGTAGCCTTTCCCTGAAACCTCCTTCTGCCTCCTCTTTATACAGTGACTGTGTTTGGTTGCAGACTTACTTGACCACAATTCTTCTTCAACTAATAGAGGAGATGTGTGCAACCTGTAGAGTTAATGAGCAATTTCCTTTTCCTTCTTTTTTAAAAGGATTCACTCATTTTCATAAGAGTTTGGCAAACTCTAGAAGAATAAGAGTTTCATTCAGAAACAAACCAGGGTACTGCTGAGCTCTGGCATCTGGTGGCACTGAGGATTGAACCCAAAACCTTTATAGGCCTCAGGCATGCAAGTTGGTACTTGGAAATACTGCACTATCTCCTAGGCCAGCAGTTTCCTTTTAAATATCTTAGCGACCCATGTGAATAGATGAAGTTCAACAAAACACTTAGATTCTTGCTTGAGGATCCATACCACATTTATTACATATAGAAATTCTACTATGATCCCATCCTGACTCCCTGGACAGATTTCACCATTGTGTCCTAGAGTCTCACCTCCCCTGAGCCCTACTACACTAGGGAAAGATAGAAACAGGCTGGGAGTTATGGATCGACCTGTCAATGTCCATGTCCAGCAGAAAAGCAATTACAGAAGCCAGACCTTCTACCCTTGGAACCCCATAAAAAATTTTGGTCTGTACTCCCAGAGGGATAAAGAATAGGGAAGTTTCCAGTGGAGGAATGGGACATGGAATTCTAGGGGTGGGAACTGTATGGAATTATACCCCTGTTACCTTACAATCTTATTAATCATTATTAAATCACTAATGCATTTTTTTTTAAAAAAAATTGCTTAGTCATTGAGTGAGGGATGTAGCTATCACCCACAGGGAAGAATTGTGTAACTTTGGATCATTATTCAGGCTGAAAGGTAAATATTTTTGAGCTTCAGGGAGCACTGAGTTTTATTTCAGATTATTTAAGTGAGTTGTCACACCAGCCCCATGGCGATTACATTACTGGGATATTCTTTCCAGGGATGGTGAAAAAGGACATGAATGCTCAACAAATTGTTTGGCTTCGTATGTTAACTCTCTTTTCAATCACCAGGTTCCAGATGCCACCAGGATGCTGGCCAGGCTTCCCTGGATTGAAGACCCCACCAATGTGTCCTGGAGCTCAGCTTCCCCATGGACACACCTTACTAGGGAAAGAGGGAGGCAGACTGGGAGTATGGACTGACCAGTCAACGCCCATGTTCAGTGGGGAAGCAATTACAGAAGCCAGACCTTCTACCTTCTGCAACCCTCAATGACCCTGGGTCCGTGCTCCCAGAGGGATAGAGAATGGGAAAGCTATCAGGGGAGCGGGTGGGTTATGGAGATTGGGTGGTGGGAATTGTGTGGAGTTGTACCCCTCCTACCTTATGTTTCTGTTCATTAATCCTTTCTTAAATAAAAAATTTAAATAAAAACAAAGAAAAGAAAAAAAGAAAAAGGACACGAAAAGGCCATGTGAGCTGATCTTAAGAAACTAGACGAAAACAAACAGTTTGTCACCTGAAGGTCATTGCTGCTAGACTACAAAGGATATCTAGATTTCCAGTCAGAAAATCTTGGCAACTCACAAGTTGAACCCTTTCCCCACAGACAGTCATGCTGCAGTGCTTGCAGCAGCTGGAACACAGGTATTTCCTTCCCTTGTGACCTGCTGAATTGCTGGGGCTTGTTCTGTGGTCTGATATGGAAAGGTTGTTTTTTTCCACTTTGGTAGAAGTTCTGTTATTGAAGTATTGATTTCGTGTCTCACTAACCACTTCTGCATTCCACCCACCACTTTCCTCTAGGCAGAGATCTGTGAGGAGGCAGTGTTTGCTCTGAACAAACATGAACAACTCAACCGGATTTATACTTAGTCTCAGTTGTAGTTAGTCATTTTTGCTTTGAGGAGGAGTTGAAACTATTATTACCTAAATAAAATTCATCATCTTTTTTTAATGAGATAGATAGATAGAAAGAAAGAAGAAAAGATAGATAGATAGATAGATAGATAGATAGATAGATAGATAGATAACAGAGCATTCCTCTGTGGTACTGGGGATTGAGCTTTGGTCCTCTGGGATCCTAGGTTTGCAAATTTTGTTCTTAACACACTGAGCTATCTCCTCAGGCTTAAAGAATAGACTTCATGTACAGTATAAAAGATATTGTTCTTATCTTTGGCTTAACAACAAAAAAATTAATAAAGCCACTAATTAATTGACACTTAGCTGGGTGCCCTAAAGCTATAATACTGCACAAATACTACAATAAAATACATATTTAAAGAAATGAATTAACATAAAAGATAAAAATATAACCACACAAAATATAAATTTTAGTACAAGAGATATAGGGAGATGGAAAGAGAGAGAGAGAAACCAGAGCACTGATCAGCTCTGACTGTGAACCTGTGACCTCAAAATCTTAGCCATAAAGCCCTTTGCATAGTCATTATTCTGTGTCCCCAGCCCTATGACAACTTTCTTTTTTACTGATTTAATAATGATTCACAAGACCATAAGATAAGCGGGGTCCAATTTCACACAATTCCTACCACCAGAGTTTTGTACCCCATCCCCTCCATTGGAAGCTTTCCTGTTCTTTATTCCTCTGAGAGTATGGACCCAGCATCATTATGGGGTGCTAAAGGTAGAAGGTGTGGCTTCTGTAATTGTTTCTCCACTGGACATGGGTGTTGGCAGGTTGATTCATACTCCCAGCCTGTTTCTTTCTTTTCCTAGTAGGGCAGGGGTCTGGGAGGTGGGGTTCCAGGGTACATTAGTGAGGTCATCTGCCCAGAGAAGTCAAGCTGGCATCATGGTAGTATCTGCAACTTGGTGACAGAAAAAACATTAAGATATAAAGCAGAATAAATTGTTTAATAATCAGGAATCTAAATATAAGACTATAGCAGATGAGATTTGGGGGGGGACTCTCCATTTTGGAAAAGGCTGGTAGGTCTATTTTAGTTATATTCCAAGGGGCCTATGATTTTACTAACTTTTGCCTGAGCCTGACAGCTAACAGGCAGCTGGGCTAAAGGTATTGTGTAAGATAACTTTTAACTTATGCATGGGTGTTTTCCCCTTAAAGCTCTAAGATAGCTCTTAAGCCACCTGGCCTTATCATCCATCTATTCATTCATTCATTCATTCATTCATTCATTCATTCATTCATTCACTCACTCACTCTTCAGTGTACATATGTGTAAGATTTTGCTGCTGGAGATTTTATGACAAAGGCCATTTCCAAGGCCAAGGGCTTCCAAGACCCTCCAGGTTGAAAGAAAGCCTTCTTGACAAGGTTAGTCATTTAGTCTTCTTTGCTTTGTACCTCTCCTAACTTCTGGCCAACTGACCTTTTCTTGAGGGCAGCTGTCAAGCTTTCACTTGCCTTTCTCACACCTCTCACTCACCTCCTGCACACCATTATTCCTTTAGGCCTATGACAACTCAGAGGGCCATTAGCTGGCAATGCTATAGACATTGGGGGGGGGGGACTTGTAATTTGAAGAGCTACAACTTTGCCACCAATGTTGAGTTTGCCAAGATGAGGTGAACAAGAGAAGAGAGAAAAGACTTGCCCAGGAGGGAACAAGTGAGGCAGCCCAAAGGTGTCAAGGTAAAGGGGGGGGGGGTGACTATCAGCCTAACTGCCTTAGAGGAGTGTCTATGTGGACCTGAAAGAGACAGGACCCTCTAGGGTCCCCAAGGAGAGTCTCATCACCAGAACCCACCCCCTGAATTCCCAGTTCAGTCTGCTTCATTACTTGGCTATATGCTTCTAGCTTCTTTCTTTGGACAAATACACTTTACACCCACTAGATGAAAGCCTACAGCACATGTTTCTCTCCAAGATTTGGAATGATACCAATAGTAGAAAAGCACATCCCCATAAATCTTGGCTAGTCCAGATCTTTCCTGGTTTTGAAATGAAGCCCAGCATAAGCTCCCACCAGCCACCCAGCCTCCTCCCACTCCTCTAGCCCACATCAAGCTCTCCCCAAGAGTCCCCAAAGATTCCAGGTCACAACCACAAAATCCAGCTCTTTATCATCTTTCACCACACAGGAGGTGCAGAGCCAAGAGACCACAAAACACCCAAAGGCCAGGGTACCTGAGAAAGGTACTCCTGAGGCCAGCTCTACTGACTCATACCTCAAATAAGTTGTGCACTTTCATTTTATTTTTCACCTGTACCATTCAGAAATAATGAAGAGATGTCAGTGAATGAACTGTTTTATTCAGAGACATCAAGTTCATACACTGCTTTTGTCACCTAAGGACTCAACTTGTATTCCTGCAGTAAACTGTATCTGAGGCCGAGCAGAGTAACACCTGCATTTGAAGAAAAGAAAAAGGCAGGGTTTACTTGGAACAGAACAAAATGAGAACGGGTGAGCAAAGTCTCTCAAAACCACTCTATCAAGAACAACAACAACAAAATTACAAGATATTTTGGAAGGTAGGAAAACAAGGAGGAAGGGCTCCAGGGAAGAATAAAGGAAATCTCTGTCTTTTGGTGTCATCAGATGTCTTTCTTCTCCTTCCCTCCTTTTTCTCTGCTTGCTTCCTTCTTTCCTTCATTCCTTGCCTTCTCCTTCCTTCCTTCTTCCTTCCTTCTTTCCTTCATTCTTCTCTCTCTCTCTCTCCTTCTCATTATCTTTCGTCCTTTCTTTCCTGAGACAGAGAAGGCAGGCACACACACACACACACACACACACACACACACACACACCACACACCCCTCAGTTGCACACATGGCAAAGTAGGGCACTATACAGATTTATTTCTCTGGCCTTCCATCAAGTTGTTTTTGTTTTTTTTTAATAGTGATTTAATAATGATTAACACAATTGTAAGATTAACAGAAGTACAATTCCACATGGTTCCCACCACCCGAGTTCTGTATCCCCCTCCCCTCCATTGGAAGATTCCCTATTCTTAATCTCTTTGGCAGTACGGACCAAAATTATGGGGTGCAGGAAGTAGAAGATCTGGCTTTTGTAACTGTTTCTCCACTGGACAGGGACTTTCTGCCATCAGATTTCTTGATGTCAGCTGCAACAGGAAGTGAGCAGTAAGTAGTTGGTGTGTTTACCAGGAAAAGCCCAGTGACTCCAGTTTTTATCTGGTTGTAAAGAAAAAGAAGTTTTAAAAGTGCAGGGACTTGGGTACTGGGAGGTATCTTACCCTGAAACACGCACTTTATCAAGCATTTTATCAAGCATGAGGACATGGGTGCAGGCTCACCGCCACCACATAGGATGGGCACAGGAAAGCTTTATATGTAGTGGAGCTGTGCTGTGTAGCCCTTCTGTTCTCTTTGACTCTCTTTTCCTCCCTTTACCAAAAGAGGAGAGAGAGAGAGAGAGAGAGAGAGAGAGAGAGAGAGAGACTACCAATAATGGTGAAATATAGATGCAAACCTTGATGAAAAAATAAAGGTTGGGATTTAACTATACTTTTGCCCACTGTTGCTAGTTTCAAGTCATAAGAGTAGTGATTGATTTATACTGTTTCTTCTCTTCCCTTTGCTCCTCCTCCTCCTCTTCCTTGCATCAGACAGCTGGGCTTTGTCAATGTTTTTTATTGTCAATAGGGTTATTACTGGGACTTGGTGCCTGCATGATGAATTCACTGCTTTCTGGCAGCCATTTTCTTTCTTTCATATTAGATAAGACAGAGAGAAACTGAGAGGGGAAGGCAAGACAGAGAGAAAGAGAGACATCTGTAGACCTGCTTTACTACTTGTGAAGCTTCCCCCCAGCAGATGGAGAGTGGGGTCTCAAACCTGGGTCCTTGAGCATGGTAATGTGTCCACTCAACTAGGTGCACCATTGCCTTGCCCTCTCTACTAATATATGGCATAAGCATTTACTGAGCCCTTACTAGCCACCAGGAGGTATGCTGGATGCTATAAACTGATAAGTAAGAAATATCTGCTCTTATTGCTAGATCAACCAGGAATTCGCCTTGGTTGGCATCAGAATCTTCTAAGTACAGACTGCTGTCCTGAATCTTCAGATTTTCTGATTGTGTATGTCTGCAATACCCAAGTGTGTGGGGGGGGAGGGTGTTTTTTTTATATACACCAAATTTATCCCTGGGGCTCAGTAACTGTGTGACTCTACTCTCCTGGTGGCCCCTTTTTTTTTTCATTTCCTCTAGATAGAGAGTAAAGAGTCAAAGAGAGATAGAGATGGAGAGAAAGGAGTAGAGAGAGGACAAGCCACAAAGCACCAGATAACGCTCGTGGCTCATGAAGCTTCCTCTCACCCTCAGGCCCTCCCACATAGTGGCCCTGGAGTTTGAACCTGAGTCCTTTCAGGTTCTTGCTCTACCTGGTGAACCACCTGCCTGCTCCCAATTTGTATTTCTAATAAGCTGCTAGCAGATCCCCATGCTGCAGATGGGGAGAACCACATTCTGAGAATTGGTGTGTTCTCATGGCGGCTAGAGACAATGTCATGTTAGCTTTTCTCTGAACTCTTCCTAAGGAAGGAGCAGCCTTTGTTTGAAATCTCACCTTACACTTGGTTGACTTGGGTGAGATTCTTTGGCATCCACCAGCACTACTGAGATACAGGAAAGGCATCTGAGGAGACCCTGAGTGGAAGGTAGAAGGTTTGCTCCTGAGGAAGGGGAGGGAGAGGTGGGTGACTCAAGTGTGAGAAACCGAAGGCAGGAGCAAAAGGACCAGATTAGGTTTGGGCCAGGCGCTCTCTGGATGCTGCTCAGGTATTTGTTAAGAAAGCTGTTTCTGTTTCCAGTCTATGTCCAGCCTAAACTTAATAGAGAGGACTTAACTCAGAGGAGCAGAGGCCATGAGAAGAGAAGGTCTTAGAAAGCACAAGGATCCTGTCTCCATGGGCTGTGGAGTGGAATCTGTGGCGAGATGGAAGCTCAGGCCGACTGGTTTCCATGAGGGGGAGATACCCCAGGGGTACCTAGGTTTTAACCTGAATAAAAACTATGTTTTCCTAGAGAAGGATGTGCTTTTTAAAAAATATTTATTTTATTATTTATTTATTTTCCCTTTTGGTGCCCTTGGTTTTTTGTTTGTTTGTTGTTGTAGTTATTGTTGTTGTTGTTGATGATGTCATCATTGTTGGATAGGACAGAGAGAAATGGAGAGAGGAGGGGAAGACAGAGAGGGGGAGAGAAAGATAGACACCTGCAGACCTGCTTCACTTCCTGTGAAGCAACGCCCCTGCAGGAGGGGAGCCGGGGGCTCAAACCGGGATCCTTACGCCAGCCCTTGTGCTTCGTGCTGTGTGCTCTTAACCCACCGTGCTACCACCTGACTTTTATTCAGAGCTGCAGACATTTAAGGAATAAATAATGTTGAAATCCCATCACCATTACTGTAATCACAATAAGATTTTGTTTGTCAAATGTACAGAACACTTAATTACTGTCAGAGTTTTATCAAAAAGGTCTGATGTTAGCCTTACATTCCTAGTGGGAACCTGAGGCACAGGCTGGTGAACAATCTGGCCGCCAGTCCAGGGATCTTTTCCCAGGGTTAGAGCTCTAATTTCTTCTCAAATGAGGTAGCCAGAGAATTCACTTCTAATTTGGAGCAAGTTGACACGTAGAACAGTGTTTTCAGAGGATCCCAATGAGGAGGTTAAATCATTCTGGCCTTCACTTCACATCTGACTCTCCAGTCCAGAGTCTTAACTCTGTCCTTTAAAACCTCAATGTCATTTGTCTTCAGAGGGAAAGTAGGGAGGAGAGCCATCACACTTATCTCTCTTTATACTTTACAGCTACGTGCTGGACTTGGATATAAATCTTGTAACTACGAGGACTGTAGAATGTTAAGAACCAGTCACAGCCAAAATTCTTCTTTTTTTTTTCTTTTTCTTTTTGGCAACACTTAACTCCATCCATCTTGGTGGGTTGACAAACAAATCAACTTTGTTCTAAATCAAAATGATGAATTTTCTAGAAGCCACAGGGAGTCTTCCAGCTCTGGCCCAAGAGAATTCTGGGATGGGCAGAACAATGATGGCCTGCTCCCATTTTGCACGTCTCTTCAGGTTCCTCTCCGTCAGGTGAGGTCAGCTTTATATGAGGCTCTCTAGCAGGGAAGAAGATACCCCCCCAAAAAATCTCATCCTGAGGGGGCATTTGTGGTCCAAGAAGAGCAGCTGCAATTCTCTACCCTTGATCTCACTTACATATTCATGGTTTGTCTTGGAGATAAAGAAGGGCCAACATGATAATCCTGGAGAGTAAGAGTAGCTACCATTTACTAAGTCCTATGTTCTGGGCTCACTTCCTTTCCTTGATTGTTCAGAAGTGAGAAACTCTGCTTTGCAGAAGAGAGAGTTAAGTCGTGGCAGTTTTGCCACCCTGGTTAGTTAGTTGGTGGCAGAGTATGATTTGACTCTGGGCTTCTGCTAAGTCTACCTTCTTCTACTCCACTGGTTCCCCATAGCCTGCCTGCAAAAAAATAAAAGTGAGCTGGCTGGGTGGTGATGCACCTGGTTAAGAGCACACATTCCAGTGTGCAAGGACTCAGGTTCAAGCCCCTGTTCCTCACTTTAACAGGAAGTTTCGCAAGTGCCGAAGCAGTGCTGCAGGTGTCTCTCTTTCCCTCTCTTTCTCTTTCTAACTCCCCCTTCCCTTTGAACTCTGTCTCTACCCAAAATAAATAAATAAATAAATAAATAAAAATAAATAAATAAGTTTAAGTGTGGTTCAGGAGGTGGCGCAGTGGTAAAGCTTTGAACTCTCAAGCATAAGGGCCCGAGTTTGATCCCTAGCAGCACATGTGCCAGAGTGATGTCTGGTTCTTTCTCTCTCCTCCTATATTTCTAATAAATAAATAAATAAATAAATAAAATGAAATAAAATAATAATTCAAGTGACTTTTCTATCAATATGCAAATCTCTCTCTTTCTCTCTTTATCAAAGCAATGAACTTAGGAGCTTGTCTATGCCCTCTACCACTGGTGAGCAAGCTTTCTGGCCAATCTTTTTCATTTCTTTTATTTTAGAAAGAGAGGCAGAGAAAAGACAGCAATAGCTCTGCTTCATTATTCATAGAGCTCCCTCTGGTGCTGTTTGTGATGCTATCATGTGGTGCTGGGGTTTGAACCCAGGGCCTTGAACATGGCAAGTCACACTCTTTATTAGGTAAAGTAACTCTTAATCCCAACACATGTTTGTTTGTTTTCTTTTTTGAATTTGGAGACGATGTTCTTTTGCTTGGTATTAAACTATGTATTCTTTTTTTTTCTTCTCAAATTTATGACAATGATGGGCACTAGTTCTTCCCTCCTCTCCGTCTTCCCTCTCTCCTTTCTGCTTTCTCTTCTTCCTTTCTCTCTCCTTCTTTCACTGTTCCTTCTATTTCTTGTTTTTATTTGACCAAATAAACAGCACATGTTGGCTAGAAAGATTAGTCTGTTAGAGTACTATCTTGCCTGCCTGAGGCCTTGGAGGCTGTCAATTCAGTCCTTATCATGCTAAAAGTGAAACGTGCTTCATGTTAAAAGTGAAACGTGCTCCTCTCTCTCTCTCTCTCTCTCTCTCTCTCTCTCTCTCTCTCTCTCTCCCCAGAGTACTGCTCAGTTCTATATGCTATTGATGGAAATTTAATCTAGGATGTCAAAGCCTCATTCATGAAAACCTTTTCACATAACCATTATGCTATTTTCCCTGCCACAGTCTCTCTTTCCTCCTCCTCTCTCAATCTCACTTTCTCTCTCATAAATAGTTAATAGATAAATCCTTAAAAAGACCTCTGAAACCCTTATTTGGATTCATGTTCCTTTACACTTCCCCCTGGTCATAAACTCCAAGAGTTTGGGCCCTCTTTTTTATGTGAAGCAGCCCAGCACAGTTCAAGGTGAGCTCAACTCTGGAATCAGGGCTACCTCCATGTCCTAAGTGATGTGCTGGCAACTTGACTTAGGACTCACTGAAAGTAATTTCCTTTCCAGTTTTGTGATGAGGCCACTGGGGAACCCCAGAGAAAGGTCATGTTCTCTTACCTAAACTGAAGCCTCTTACGGCATCACTTAAAGGTGGGACTTAAGAAACAAGATCAGAAGGGAAAAACACAAAATAAGACTCGGACTGGTGTAACATACTATACCAAAGCAAATGACTCTAGGGATGGAGGGCAGGAAGAGGACTGAGGGGGGTAGGGGCTTTGAGGTCCTGGTGGAAAAAGACCTATGTTGGGAGTGAGAGTGTTTTGCTGACACCTATCACAGGGAGATGGGAAGTTGAATCCATATGTCAAAAACTGTCCTGTAAACCATTAACCCCTTAGCCCCCAATAAAATGATTAAAAAAAAACATTTCCATTTTCCTTCTAGAATTTCTGTAGACCTTCCCTCTGGCTTCTGGAATAGATCATATGTGCTGATCACTTAAGAGTCTTCTGAAAGCAATTTGATGCACAGCATTTTTCTTGGTATGGTGAAGCCTAAACCTATTCCCCCCACCCATTTCCAATATGAAAATACTGATTCTTCTAATTCTTTTTTTCCCTTGTTCTTCTTACTATTATTAATTAGATAGATAGATAGATAGATAGACCACAGTACTGAAGTTTACGTCAATGTAATGCAGACCAGACTCAAACTCTGGTCTCATACATGGCAAAGAAGCAAATTATCCAAGCAAGCTATTTTGCCCACCCAACTCTGGAGCTGTCACTGGCCCTTTTAATTACAACTTTTTTTTTATAATTTACTTTCCCTTTTGTTGCCCTTGTTTTTTTATTGTTGTTGTAATTATTGTTGTTATTGATGTTGTCATTGTTAGATAGGACAGAGAGAAATGCAGAGAGGAGGGGAAGACAGAGAGGGGGAGAGAAAGACAGACACCTGCAGACCTGCTTCACCACCTGTGAAGTGACTCCCCTGCAGGTGGGGAGCCAGGGGCTCGAACTGGGATCCTTATACTGGTCCTTGCTCTTTGCACCATGTGCGCTTAACCCACTGCGCTACTGCCCAACTCCCTCAACTTTTTTTTTTTTAACCATCTGAAGGAAGTATGGAAAATAGAACCAATTAAAAAGAAGTTAATATGCAGGTAGGTTAAAGGTATTGTCTGGGGATATGGTGTCAGAGTTGGGAATAGGACTGAAAAGCTGAATCAGGGAAGAGAGTAGCTGCCCAAATATGAGAAGAGTATATAAAGACCATGAACTGTAAACCCCATTAGTCTGATCTGGGCAACACAGGAGCCTGTGTAATCTCTGTACCCCTGTAGGTCTGAGCTCGATAGCTGGGAACATTGTAGGCTGCACTCATTTTAGGACCTGTCTGCCTTGAGTGGCTGAGTATGGTGACCCAGCCTCACTTCGGAGAGTGGGGCAGTCCCTACCCTTGTTGTTCCACATTGAGGGCAATGTCCTGTAGAGGCCCACAAGTGGGTCTATGATGCTGTTCCTGATGGGGATGACCAGCAGTGGTGGAGAGAGGGATCTGGTAGAGGTCTAGGCCCTTCACATCTATGTGGGAATCCCAGGGTTCCCTGACTAGGGCTCCAAATGATGGGGTGACTTGATAGCGACCCAAAGAGTCATCATTAAAGTGTGCCACTGTTTTGCCTTTATTCAGCAGTTGTAGTCCTTATTTTATCTGATAAGGTTAGCCTTAGAGTGATTGAGGGAAATAAAGTAAGAAGTAGGTGAGGAGGATATATAGGTCTAAGTAAAAACTATTTGGTTAAGATCTTTAAAACATTTTTTAAATAATTGTTACTTATTAAATGGAAACACTGACAAAAACCATAGGATAAGAGGGGTACAATTCCACACAGTTTCCACCACCAGAACTCTGCATCTCATCCCCTCCCCTGATAGCTTTCCTATTCTTTATCCCTCTGGGAGTATGGACCCAGGATCATTGTGGGATGCAGAAGGTGGAAGGTCTGGCTTCTGTAATCGCTTCCCTGCTGAACATGGGTATTGACAGGTAGATCCATACTTCCATCCTGTCTCTCTTTCCCTAGGGGCAGGGCTCTGGGGAAGTGGGGCTCCAGGACACATTGGTAGGGTCGCCTGCACAGGGAATTCAGGTTGGCATCATGGTATCACCTGGAACCTGGTGGGTGAAAAAGAGTTAAGATATAAAACAGAACAAATAGTTGACTAACCATGAACCTAAAGGCTGGAATATTGCAGATGAAGATTTGGGGTCTCTGTTTCAAGAACACTATGGTGTCTTTCCATTAGCTCACCTGCATGTTAGCTATCAGGTTCAGGCAAAAATTAGTAAAGCCACAGACTCCTTGGAATATACCTAAAATAAAACTACTAGCCTTTTCCAAAGTGAAGACCACAAATCTCATTTGCTATATTCTTACCTTTAGATTCCTGATTATTAAACAATTTGTTCTGCTTTATGTCTTAATGCTTTTTCAGTCACCAAATTGCAGATGCTACCATGACACCAACCTGACTTCCCTGGGCAGATGACCTCACCAATGTACCCTAGAACCCCACCTCTCCATACCCCAGACCCACTAGGGAAAGATAGAAACAGGCTGGGAGTATGAATTAACCTGCCAACACCTATGTCCAGTGGAGAAGCAATTACAGAAGCCAGACCTTGCACCTTCTGCACCCCATAATGATCCTGGGTCCATTCTCCCAGAGGGATAAAGAATTGAAAGCTTCCAATGGAAGGAATAGGATGTGAACTCTGGTGGTGGAAATTGTGTGAAATTATACCCCTCTTATCCAACAGATTTGTCAATCATTTTTTAAAAATAATAATAAATAAACAAATAAATAAATGGGAACTCAACCAGCAACGATTGCAGCTGACCTTGTATTCTGTGTACTCGGGCCTGGGACAGAGCTGCTGGTGACCATTGAACACAGACTCCAAGGACATGGTAACAATTGAATACAGACTCCAAGGACATGGTGTAGCTGTGAGTTCTCTACTCACTCACTCAGCCTGTGTCAGACTTCAAACATGGAGCCCTGTCTGCACCACCCCTGCTTCAGACACTCTGGAGTGTCTCATGGCTCCCAGTCCTTTAATTTCCTTTATGAGTACAGTGCATCATTCCACACAACATGGAGCAGAGGGGAAGCCTGATTTAGTAGACCTACCAGCTCGGTTCTTTTGTAGGAAGCTTTCTGTACTGAATGATTCTCCTTCTCTGAATCTGTCTTTTCCATAAGTTTAAAATAAATTACCCAGGATACTTCCCTTAGACATGGACCAGGGAAATTCCAGTCCTGTCAGGGTCCTTGTGATGATTCTCAGGAGGGTGGAGAGTTACCGTCTTTCTGTTCATCTCATTCTTATCTTTCTTACTGTGTTTCTCCTGCTTCTCTTGGTGAAAATGACTTTACCCATGCTTCATTCTTTCATTCATCCATATGATTGTTCATTCATTCATTCACTCATTCATTCTGGGCACTGCCAACCAAGCATTAAACAAGTCAGGAAGGGTTTTCTTTCCTTCTCCTTCTTCTTCTTTTATTAACACCATTTGCACCACCAAAGGTCTGTGTCCATTCCCCTTCCCCCACCCCCACAGTGAAGGTGAACATGTACCCTCATCTCCCCTATCCAGCTCCCCAGAGATGATTTTACTTTGGTGCCATACTCCAAACTCAGTCAGGTTCTGCTTTGAGTTTCCCTTTCTGTTATTCTTTATCAACTTCTGCTTATGAGTGTCTTCCCCACCCCCCAGGTTCAATCCCTAGCACTACCATAAACCAGAGCTGAGAAAAGCTCTGGTCTTGGCTTCTATCTATCCATGTAATAAAATATTTAAATTAATAATAATAGCCAAGTAGTGGTGCATCTTGTAGAGAGCACATGTAACTATGTGTAAGGACCTGGGTTCAAGCTCTCTGTGGCCACATGTAAGGGTGAGGGGAGCTTTAAGTCGTGAAGCAGTGCTAAAGTGTCTCTATCTCTGTTCCTTTCTATGCTCTCCTTGCCTTTCAACTTCTCTTTTTTCCACTTATTTATTTATGTATGACTCCTGTCACCAAAGGGTGCTTTACAAAAGGTATATTCTAGAGGTTAAGATAGTGTTTAGATGGGCACTGACCACACACCATATGCTGCTCTGGGGTGGAAGGAGTGCCAACAGGGCCATCACCTGAGCTTTGAGAGGGCTAGGTCAGGTATCCACAAAGTCTCTTCTGAAATGAAGGCTGAGCCTTGGGTACTGAGAGAGAGGAAGTCAGTGAGGCAGTATCTGGTTTCTTGAGTCTTCTGGAATTGTTTGGCTGCTTATAAGTTTCATACTTGGTGACTTTACACTGTGTTTATTGAGGCTTGGTGGCAGATGTGACAGGTCAAGAAAACAGTGTCTGTTTTCTTCTTCTTGAAGATTAGTATTTCCTTAGAGGAATTTTGTATTAATTTTATAGCCTGCCACCTTACTCTATTGCTTAATAAAGACAAAAAAAATGAGCAGATTGAGAAATCATTCCTTAAAGCTCTTTAGAACCTCAACTTCAAAGATTATATTTATTCTTAAAGAAAGAGATATGCAAAGAGAAAGTTACAAAGAGATAGAGACCAGAGAATAACTCAGCTGTGGCTTGTGGTGGCACTGGGGATTGAATCTGGAACCTCGGAGCCTCAGGCTTGATACCGTCTCCCCAGTCTGGGACTTCAATTATAATAAACTTAGCTTCAGATGCAAAGGGGAGTTGGAGTGTGTATGGATATATTTTGTCTCGTGTGTGATACTCATTTCTTGTTTCCCACCACAATTGAATTCATATTTATGAATGATAAGCATTACCTGAGACTAGATTTTCCCCAAAGTCAAAAACAATACAAACAAAAAAGTTTGACTAAGAATGTAAGACTTTAGGATTCTTTTGGTTTCCCAGTCAAGGCCAACAGTAGTTCTTGTTCCTTGGTTTTTCTTCTGCTCTTGAGGGGACATTAATTTGACATATTTTTGCCATTCAGGCCTTGAGAAAAGCAGCCTAGAGTGCTGTCATCCTTTTATGTGATGAGGGTGGGTACCAAGTCTGATCCAGCTTCCAACTTGCTTTATTCTACAATTTACTTTTCACTCCTGCTTCAGTTTTCACACTTTGGAAATAGATGGATCACTAAAACAGGGTACAGCAAGATTTGTGAGAAAATAGACTAGTACTCCATGCTTTCTATGATTTGGGATTTCTTTCCCATGACTTGACTGTGGAAAAATGAGGCATTATAATGAAGAATGGTTTTGGGGACTTTTTTTTCCAGCTGGTGCATCAGAAAGTGTCCACACATTGTTCAATAGCTGTTCTGATTCTTAGTATCAATACAGTTAAAGTCCTCACTCATTTTCCTCAATCTCCAAAGTGAACAGAGAATGGGGATCACTTCTTCTAGTTGAAATTACTAAAAACAACCTAATGTCAGTGATCAGAAATTAGTGATTAAAAACCTAAACAAACGCAGTGTAAAAATACTCTTCTTGGGGGTCAGGTGGTAGCGCAGCAGGTTACGTGCATGTGGTGCCAAGTGCAAGGACCGGCGTAAGGATCCCGGTTCTAGCCCCCGGCTTGCAGGGAAGTCGCTTCACAGGCGGTGAAGCAGGTCTGCAGATGTCTATCTCTCTCTCCCCCTCTCTGTCTTCCCCTCCTCTCTCCATTTCTCTCTGTCCTATCCAATAATGATAACATCATCAACAACAACACTAATAATTACAACAACAAAAACAACAAGGGCAATAGAAAGGAAAATAAATAATAAAAAAAATTTTAATACTCTTCTTTCTGCTTTCTGGACTAGTTTGTTTATCCTGAGATTCTAAGGATTGTTTAAGTTAACTAGCTAAAACTTAATCCAGTATTTGTCACAAAACCCTGTTTTCCTTTTCTTTTTCCTTGTGTGGGACCTTGAACATGTGCTATTCCATTGCTCCTGCAAGGACCTGATGTCATTATTTCTTTCAGGGAGACAGAGAGAGAGGAATAGACAGAAAAGGAAGCGCACTACAGCACTGCTCCGCCACCCATGGATCTTCCCTTGATGCTATGATGCACGGAAATGTAGTGCTGGGGTTTGGACCAAGGACCTCAAGCATGCTTAGGCATTTTCCCTACCAGGTGAGCTATCTCCCAGGCCCTCCCCCATCTTATTTTTTAATAACATTAATCATTACCAAATCATCTTTTAAAAAATGTCTTTCTATTTGTTTATTTGATAGGATAGAAAGAAATTGAGAGGGGAATTGTAGATAAAGAGGGGGGAGAGACACCTACAACACTGCTTCACCATTTGTGAATCTTCCCCCTCTGCAGGTAGGAACCAGGAGCTTGAACCTAGGTCCTCGTGCATAATGTGTAAGTTCAACCAATTATGCCACCACCTGGCACCAGAAAATCATCTTTTTGTGTGTGTGTTAGGTATCAGATTCAGGGAATTCTGTTACCGAGTTTTGGCTACAGTCCTATCTTGCCTATTTGCTGACTTTATTCAGGGGAGAAATGGAAACTGGAGGGAAATGAACAAGGAGAACCTTTTATCTCTAGAACTTTAGCTGCTGACTTCTCAAGTTGAGATCAACAAGCTTATAAAAATACTGAAGTGTAAAAGTCCTAGGGGTCCAGAATCCGGTGGCAACACTAATATGTCAGACTTTTGACTTGAGATGTTCGATTATATTTGCTGTCCATTTGTCATGTGACTTTGTGACTTAAGTTTTTATGACAGACTAATGATGATCATTAAGAGTTATTATTAAATAGAAGTCTTCTCTGTGAAACACCACCATTAGGTCCAGAAATGTCAAATTAATGACTTGAAAAAATTAAGCAGAAGATAAGGAGTTCTGTACAATATAGACAACTGCATTTATAGAAATAAAACTAAGTAAGATCTTAAAGATTTTAAAAATAGAATACAAAAGGATAACATTAGAAATTGAATTAGAGGGGGCCAGGCAGTGGCGTACAGGCTTAACGCACATAGTACTAAGAGCAAGGACCCACTCAAGGATCTGGATTTGAGCCCCCAACCCCCACCAGCAAGGGGGACACTTCACAAATGGTGAAACAGGTCTGCAGGTGTCTCTCTTTCTCCTTCCTTTCTCAGTTTCCCTCTGTCCTATCCAATAAAATGGAAAAACAAAATCACCACTAAGAGCAGTGGATTCATAGGGCAGACACTGAGCCCTAGTGGTAACCATGGGGGGAAAAAAGGGAATTGAATTGAAGTAGGAAAAGTGAGGGCTGGGGAGATAGTGGTATCTGACCAAATTTCATGCCTGATTTCTGAAGATCCCAATTTCAATCTCCAGCATCACTATAAGCCATTGGTGAACAGTGTTCCTTCTTCCCTCTTTGTCTCTCTCCATTTGAAATAGTCACTCCTAGGGGATGGGTGGTGACACACCTGGTTGTGCACACATATTACTGTGTGCAAGGATTGGGGTTCAAGTCTCCAGTCCCCAATTGTAGGGGGAAAGCTTCATGCGTGGTGAAGCAGGGCTGCAGATGT